>NC_044977.1:86838324-87138324 GCF_008728515.1 Papio anubis | reverse complement strand
ATTTACTAGACTCTTCTATATATGGTTACATTAAAATTTTAAGCCAGACATGTTGCCCAGGCTGGTCTTGAACTCCTGGGCTCGAGTGATCTTCCTGTTTGGGTCTCCCCAGGTGCTGGGATTACAGGTGTGAGTCACCACACTTGGCCCTATAAGTTCTTTACATAATTGAGAGGTGATATCTTGATAATACTAATTTATTAAAATTGATTTGTGCTGCTGGTTCTGAAACAAGATGGAATAGACTTACTTTTGACTACTTTTCCCCTCTAAATACAACGAAATCTCTTGAAAATATTGGAACAGACAATTATAAAAGGTCTCTGAAAGCTAGAAAGATGACAGAGTAGTAGGAAACCCCAGGATATGAGGAACGACAACATGCTGAGTTTTCTGGGTTTTCTTTTTGTCTTGCATATGCCCCTGGCCTGGATGCCAGAGAGGCCTGTAGTCTGAAACTACCCACAGGCATAGGCATAAGAACCTAAGGAAAGCCTGCTCTCTCTGGCCAAAGAACCAGGAGAGGGGAAGCCCAACAGAGACCTAGTGGGGAACTAAAACCCCTGTTTCACACCACAGGCCAGTAGACAGTACAATCTGTTGGCAATGGTGGTGGCAGCAAAATTCCAAGCCATCCAAGACACTGCTCCACAACCAGGGCATTGGCAGGCAGTCTGATCTGTCCACAGTGGCAGAGACGGTGAATCCTCATGTCACCCTGCTCTCTACCCACTGGCATAAGGCGACCCAAGCCTAGTGTCTTTTGCTGCAACCCCTACTGCCAGAAAACCACCAAGCACTAGCAGGTGGCTAAAAGAAGCACCTTCAGCCCCTGCAGATGGCATCAGCAGGAATGAGCAGGAACCCTATCAGCACCAGAAGAACAAAACACACCAGAATAACATTGCAAGGGCTCTCAAAACTCAACTGTCATTGGAACAACAAGCCCACAAAGTAGGCCAGAACTTATAGGCTAAATCTAAGCAGAGTGACAGTCTGCTAAAATAGAATATTTAAATATAATCTAGAGTCTTCTAGCATAATAATCATAATGTCCAGTGATAAAAACAAATCATTAATTCTACCAGGAACCAGGAAAACCACAGTTTGAGTGAGGAAAGACAACTGATGCCGATGACAAGATGAATCAGATGTTGGAATTATTTGACAAGGATTTTAAAGTAGCCATCAAAAAAAATGCTTCAACAATCAATTACAAATTCTCTTGAAACAAGTGCAAGATAGAAAATATCAGTAAAGAAATAAAAGTTATAAAAAGAGACAAATGGAAATTATGAAATTGAAAATCCAATAATTGAAACAAAAAACTTACTGGATAGCCTCAGTAGTGGAGTGGAGAAAACTGAGGACAGAATCAGTAAATTTGAAGATGGATCAATAGAATTTACTGTGTCTGAGCAGCAGAAAGAAAATAGCTGAAAAAAAATGGGCCAGGTGCAATGGCTCACACCTGTAATCTCAGCACTTTGGGAGGCCAAAGTGGGAAGATCACCTGAAGTCAGGAGTTCGAGACCAGTCTGGCCAACATGGTGAAATCCCATCTCTACTAAAGTACAAAAATTAGCTGGGCGTGGTGGCGGGCACCTGTAATCCTAGCTACTTGGGAGGCTGAGGCAGGAGAATTGCTTGAACCCGGGAGGTAGAGGTTGTAGTGAGTTGAGATGGCGCCACTGCACTCCAGACTGGGCGACAGAGCAAGACTCCATCTCCAAAACAAACAAGCAAACAAATAAAAACAGAGCCTTAGAGATCTGTGAGACAATAACAAAAGAAGAAACGTGTATCACCAGAGTTCCATAAGGAGAGGAGAAAGAGAATAGTGCTGAAAGAGTATTTGGGAGGAATAATGGCTGCAAATGTCCAAAATTTGATGAATAAACCCCAATAAGATAAGCACAAAGAAACCTACACCAAGACACATAATTAAACTTCTAAAAACTAAAAAATAAAAAACACGTTAAATTAACAGCCAAAAAGAAATGACACATTTCCAACGGAGAACACGGATTTATTTATTTAATTTTTAAAATTTTACTTTAAGTTCCAGGATACACGTGCAGAACGTGCAGGTTTGTTAATAGGTATACATGTGCTATGGTGGTTTGCTGCACCTATCAACCTGTCATCTAGGTTTTAAGCCCCTCATGCATTGGGTATTTGTCCTAATGCTCTCCCTCTCCTTGCCCTCCAGCCCCCGACAGGCCCCAGTGTGTGTGAGAACACTGATTTAAATGACAGCAGTTTTCTCTCCTGAAACCATGGGGATTATGGGGAAGTGGCACAACAGTTTTCAAGTGCTGAAAGAAAAGAATCATGAACCCCAAATTCCATATTTGAAGAGATTATCCTTCAGGAATAAAGACATTCTCAAACAAGGAAAACTGAGATAATTTGTTGCTAGCAGATCTACCCTTAAAGAGTGGCTAAAGGAAGCTCTACAATAAAAATAATAACAGAAGGCTCAGACATCAGAAAGGATAGAAGAACAACAAAATGAGTGAAAATAGATGTAAACATAATAGAGCAAGTTTAACACCATATGATATGGCACTCAGTGTATCTAGAGGAAATATTTATATTTTAAAACAGTGAGGGGAAGGAGACCTAAATGAAAGTAAGTTTTCTATATTTCACTTGATTCAAAAATGTCAACACCAGAAGACTGTGATAAATGACACACCCACCAATAAGAAGGTTTACAAAGCAATGTACTAAAAACATTATAAATAAATAAAAATGAAACTCTAAAAATTGTTCATGTGACCCATAAGAAGCAAGAGCAAAGAAACAGAGTAACAGGAAACAGAGGAAGCTAGGCACAGTGGCTCATGCCTGTACTTTGGGAGGCCGAGGCAGGAGGACCACTTGAGTCCAGAAGTTTGAGACCAGCCTGGGCAACATAGTGAGACCCTGTCTCTACAAATAATTTGAAAGTTAGCTGGGCACAGTGGCACACGCCTGTAATCCCAGCTACTCAGAAGGCTGAGGTGGGAGGAGGGAGGATTGCTTGAGCCCAGGAGGTCAAGACTGCAGTGAGCTATGATTGCACCATTGTGTTCCAACCTGGATGACAGAATGAAACACTGTCTCAAAAAACAAGAAGGAACAGAACAGGAAAGACAAGGAATAGAAATGACAGACTTAAGCCTCAAAATATCAATAATTATTTTAAATGTAAGTGGTCCAAGTACAACAATTAAAAGGCAGAGATTGACAAAGTGTAGTTTATAAATGATCTAACCATATTCTGTGAACAAGAAACTAACTTCAAACACAACAACATAGGTTTAAAGTAAAAGGATTAATAACAACTACAACAAAAAGCAAGAATGGCTATATCAGTATTAGATAACATAACCTTCAGAGCAAAGAAAGTTACTAGGGACAAAGAGGGACATCACATAATGATAAAAGCCTCTATCCCCAACTATACATAGCAATTCTAAATGTGCATGAAACAAACAACTTAGCTTCAAAACACATAAAGTAAAACTTGATAGTTTTACTTTACTAGGCCAAATGGGCCAAACGCAAGAAAGTGAAGTTGGACCCTTACTAAACACCATATACCAAAAATAACTCGAAATGGATCAAAGACCTAAATTTCAGAAATAAACTATAAAACTCTTAGAAGAAAACATAGGGATAAATCTTCATGACCTTAGATTAGGCAACAGTTTCTTAAATATGACATTAAAAGCACAGGTGACAAAAGAAAAAAGATAACTTGGACTTTATTAAATTTAAAAACTTTTGTCCTTCAAAGGACCAAGGACAAGCTGGGCCTGGTGGTGTGCACTTGTAGTCCCAACTAGTCAGGAGGCTGAGGCAGGAGGATTGCTTGAATCCAGGGCTTCAAATCCAACCTGAGAAATATAGTGCCCATATCTAAAACAAACAAACAAACAAACAAACTAAAAAATGACAAAGGATGAAGGATACCATCAAGAGAGTGACATGACCTACAAAACGGAATAAAATGTTTGCAAATCATATCTCTGATTGATAAGGGGTTAATATCCAGAATATATAAGGAACTCCTACAACACATTGAAAAGCCCAGTTAAAAATAGGCAAAGTACTTGAATAGACATTTCTCCAAAGAAGTTATACAAATGCCCAATAAACTCATGAAAACATGCTCAACATCATAGTCATTTGGGAAATACAAATCAAAACCTAATTAGGGAAAATAGTATGGCAATTTCTCAATAAATTAAACATAGAATTACCAAATGATCCAGCAATTCCACTTCTGGGTATATATCCGAAAGAATTAAGACTAGGGACTTGAATAGATATTTTTACACTAATGCTCACAGCATTATTCATAATAGCCAAAAGGTAGAAAACCTGTCACTAATAATGGATGAATGGATAAATAAAATCTGTTACATACATACCATAGAATATCATTGAGCCTTAAAAAGGAGGGAAATGCTGACATATGCTACAACGTGGATGAACCTTGAAGATACGCTAAGTGAAATAAGCGATACACAAAAGGACATATATTGTGATTCTGCTTTGTTTGTTTGTTTGTTTGTTTTTTGAGGCAGGGTCTCACTCTGTCATCCAGGTTGGAGTGCAGTGGTGCAATCATGGCTCACTGCAGCTTTGACCTCCCGGGCTCAAGTGATTCTCCCACTTCAGCCTCCTGAGTAGCTGGGACTACAGGTGTGCGCCACCATACACACCTCTAAAAATAGAGATGGTGTCTCACCATGTTGCCTAGGCTGATCTTGAACTCCTGAGCTCAGGTGATCTGCCCACCTTGGCCTTCCAAAGTGCTGGGATTACAGGCTTGAGCCACTGTGCCCGGCCTTGATTCCACTTATATGAGTCCCTAAAGTAGTCAGATCCACAGACAGTGGAGCAGTGGTTCAAACACAGAGAAGGGAGTATGGGCTGTTACTGCTTAATGGTTACAGAGTTTCAGTTTGAGATGATGAAAAATTCTGGAAATGGTGGTGATGATTATATAACATTGTGACTGCAATTGATGCCACTAAGTGATTTAACATGATAAAATGGTAAATTTTGTGTTATATATATTTTACCACAATGAAAACAATGTATTTGAAAAGTGCAGCCCCTATAGCCCGCGGGGACTGGTAAGGGGGAAGAAACATAATCGACTAGAGTCTTCTTCGGGTCTCTACTGGGAGTAGAGGGTGTGTGCACCAGGCAGGTCTCTTGAGCAGCCTGTGTTTGCGGTACCTTAGTGATCAAGACAAGTCATGTAAAGGAGAGCTACTTTCTCAACTGTCAGATTTGAGGATCTTTAAGTAGAACTTCAATTCTCAGCCATGAAATCTGAACTTTATGTAACAGGTGAATGAGGAGAAATTTGTGTCACTTGTTTTCCCTCCCGTGTTTTTCAAATACAAATTGTATTGTCAGCTGTGGAGTGACAAAGTAGATGTGCTGATCTGGAGAAGAAAGAGCTCAATGTTTCCCCAGGGCTACTGGAAATCCTCATGTGACATTATATCAGACTCCAATCCCTTGTGCTCTTGCATTTGTTAAATCTAAGTCCTTGAGCTATCTGCCAACTCAGGAAAGTGAAATGCTCAGGTTTGACTTCACAATGGGGTCAGAGTGTCACATCCTAAGCCACTGGTAACATCAGAGAAGTGGCCCAGTGCATGAGGTGCATTCCTTCACTATGACCCAGGTTTCCAAGGTCCCTTAAGTCACACAAAGAAGGCTGTTTTGATGAACTTTTTGCTGAATTATCTCTGAAATTTGGCATTGAAAGATTAATTTGACCTTCACCTAATTAAAAAAAAAACAGAAATAGAACATTAATATTACTCATGAGACATTAAATACACTGTTTTCAAGAAGAAGACACTTTTTTTTTTTCTATTTTTGAGACCGAGTCTTACTCTGACACCCAGGCTGGAGTGCAGTGGTGCAGTCTCGGCTCACTGCAACCTCTGCTTCCTGAGCTCAAGCGATTCTCCTGCCTCAGCCTCCCAAGTAGCTAGGATTACAGGTGCGTGCCACCACGCTCGGCTAATTTTTTGTATTTTTAGTAGAGACGGGTTTTCACCGTATTGGCCATGCTGGTCTCAAACTCTTGACCTCAAGTGATCCACTCGCGTTGGCCTCCCAAAGTGTTGGGATTACAGGTGTGAACCACCGTGCCTGGCCCAAGATACTTCATATAAGCATTTGCTGTACATTTTGCATATGTTTATGTTGAGCTATTAAATATATCAATTAAGTTCTTAGATATTACTTATGGTTTTAATATATCTGGGTGTGTTGCACTCCCATGCAATTTGTATTAAAGGATGCACCGAACACTGTATTGCTGGCTGGAGATCATTCATTCATTCGTTAAGCATTTAATCAGTCAGTATGTGCAAGGTACTCTGTTATACCTTGAATCCCGATCTAAAAGCACACTCTCCCTGTCATCCCTACTGCCATCAATATGCCAGGGGCAGGGACCAACCTGGGAGCCTTGGCAGGATGCCTCACACTGCACAAAAGCTGCTGTGCTCTAGCAAAGCCTAGGATTGCTTTGCTAATTCCCAGGAATTTAGAGAACAAGGTGACAAGGTGTTGGTGTTTTGTGTATCTCTTAAAAAAAATCATAACAATAAAGGGTTTTCTTAATTTTCCATGTCACCAATCACTTCCTCCCAAACATCACTTGCAAGCGGATGGACTTTATCTCTCTCTACAGAGTGGAACCTGAAGTATAGATACATATTGGTCTGCTCAGGATCATCTAGTGTGTTATTGACGGATTCGGGGATATCAAGCGCCAGTCAAGAAAGGAATTGCCTCTCCTTTTATGACACCTTCCTTCACCTTCCCAGTCAGTCTTGATCTCTCCCATCACCTCTGTCTTACAGAACTCACTCTCTAAGCTCTCATGGCACATAGTTTTGTACCTTGTCATTTCCACAGCTAGATTGCAGGCTCTTTTGAGTCTCTCTAGCAGAGGATAGTACATGGTGGCCTTCCCTGGCAATACTTCTGTATCTTTTTATCTTTTGTGTCTTTCTGTCTTCTCTTCTGCTTCCATAGTGTATCTGTGCCTTTCTATGTATCATCTCCTAAGGGAGAGTAATTTTCTCAAAACAGATTTTGTCTATATTATAATTATGATTGGGACCAGCCTGAGGTGGTTGTGGTAATGAGGGTCTTCTTGGGATAAAGTTTTCTTTTTGTGTTTTCCAATCTAAAGGAGCAATTCTCCTTTTCAGGGACCTTGATATACCTAAGGGAAAGACAGGTAGTTCTAGAACTAGAATTAAAGGTCTAGTTAGGAAATATGGTTTTCTTTTCTTTTAAAATAATTATTGGCCGGGTGGGGTGGCTCATACCTGTAATCCTAACACTTTGGGAGGCCAAGGCAGGAGGATGGCTTGAGCCCAGGAGTTTGGGACCAGCCTGGGCAACATAGTGAGACCCCAGCTCTACCAAAAAAATTTAAAAAATTAGCTGGGCATGGTGGCATGTGCCTGTAGTCCCAGCTACTCAGGAGCTGAGGTGAGAGGATTGCTTGAGTCCAGGAGTTCGAGGCTGCAGTGAGCCGTGTTCAAGCTACTGCACACTCCAGCCTGAGTGACAGAGCAAGACCCTGTCTCAATTTTTTAAAAAGAGAAAAATAAATAAAATAATTATTATAAAATATTTGATACATACATATATAATTAACCCTTATAACACATATATATTTATGCATAAATATATAAACATATGTAAGTTATAAAGGTTAATAATAAAATGAATACCAGAGAAGCAAATATCCAACTTAAAAATAAAACATCACCAATACTGTCAAAGCTACCTTTACATTTCTCCTTAATTTCATCTCTCTGCGTTCTCTCTACCCACTCCATTGAGACACTGTCGTGAATTTTGTATTTGTCATTTCCTTACTTTTTAAATAGATTTGTTTTTTTTTCTTTTTTTCCAGACCTCTCAGGGATAAATTTTCTTTATAGATTTAATACATAAGTATTGATCACAAAACAATGTATTATTTAGTTTTGCATTTTTGAACTTCAGATAAATATAATACAGAACATTTTTGGTATTTTGATTTTTTAAGCTTAGCATTATATTAGAGTCAAATGTTATTTTATGTAGAGTTATAGTCCATCTATTCTCACTGTTATGCAGTACTCCATTATGTGACTATTCCACTATATATATATATATATATATATATATTTTTTTTTTTTTTTTTTGAGAGGGAGTTTTGCTCTTGTTGCCCTGGCTGGAGTACAATGGCATGATCTTGGCTCACTGTAACCTTCACCTCCCAGGTTCAGGTGATTCTCCTGCCTCAGCCTCCCGGGTAGCTGGGATTACAGGCATGCACCACCATGTCTGGCTAATTTTGTATTTTTAGTAGAGATGGGGTTTTTTTCTCCATGTCGGTCAGGCTGGTCTTGAACTCCTGACCTCAGGTGATCCACCTGCCTGGGCCTCCCAAAGTGCTGAGATTACAGGTGTGAACCACCATACCCTGCCATTCCACAGTATTTTTAATCATTCTCCAGTTACTGGAAACTTCGGTTGTTTCTCTGTGTGTGTGTGTGTGTGTGTGTGTGTGTGTGTGTGTGTGGTTTTTTTTGGGACAGGGTCTCATTGTGTCACTCAGGCTGGAGTACAGTAGCACGATCTTGGTTCACTGCAGCCTCAACCTCCTGGGCTCAGGTGATCCTTTTTTTTTTTTTTTTTTTTTTGAGACTGAGTCTGGCCTCTGTCACTCAGGCTGGAGTGCTGTGGGTCGATCTCAGCTCACTGCAAGCTCCGCCTCCCGGGTTCACGCTTTATTCTGCCTCAGCCTCCTCCCGGAGTAGCTGGGGACTACAGGCTCTCAGCCACTTCTCACCTGCTAGTTTTTTGTATTTTTAGTAGAGACGGGTTTCACCTTGTTAGCTTAGATGGTCTCTGATCTCCTGACCTCAGGGATCCGCCTCGCCTCGCCTCCCAAAGTGCTGGGATTACAGGCTTGTTTTCACCGCTACCGCCTCAGGTGATCCTTTCATCTTAGCCTCCCTGGTAGCTGGGACTACAGGTACATGACACCATGCCTGGTTACTTTTTAAATTTTTTTATAGAGACAGGGTCTCATTATGTTGCCCAGGCTGGTCTTGAACTCCTGGACTCGGGTATTCCTCCCCCCTTGGCCTCCCACAGTGCTGGGATTATAGGTGTGAGCCACCACACCTGGCCGGTTGCTTCCTGCTTTTTTTCTGTTGGGCACAATGCTAGAAGATTCTTTCTATGTCTCCTAGTCCAGACATGTGAGGGTTTTTCTAAGGTATTTGGCAGTTCTTGGTTTGATTTACTCTCAGATCCAGTTCTTGCCCTTCTGCTGCTCTGCTTTATATTACAGGAGGTGGATGCCCATAGGCTGCGTGTTTCAGGGTTTTGTGTCCGCCGGGTTGGTGTGTGGGAGGCACCAGAAAGGAAGAGTGGAGTGAAAGAATCCAGGTATTTGTTCCCCTCTGTGTCTTGAACTGTCTTTTTGGAAGTAGCAGTGGCTGAGTGTCTTCCTGGCTCTCGGTTCTGGATAGGTCCACTGTGGTTCTAGCTTCTGCCAGGTGATTATTGTCCATGCATTTCTATAACATTGCTTCCTTTGTCTTGCTAGCCTAGGGGTCATCAAGCTTTTCTTGTAAAGGAGCAGAGAGTAAAATACTTTAGTCTTTACAGGTCATACAGCCTCTATCGCACTCAGCTCTGTGAGTGGGTGTATCTGTGTTCCAATAAAACTTTATTTCCAAAAACTAGCAGTGAGCTGGATTTGGTAGTAGGCTAGTGTTGGCTGCCTCTTGCCTAGCCTCAGGGTTGTAGTAGCTGCCTGCTGCTGCTAATGTTTCCATTGCTTCATTAACCTGCTTGGTTTTTCAGGTGTTTCATCACATCACAATTTCCTTCACTCATTACCCTATGTCACAAATACTTAGGTGTTTGCAGATTTTCTGGTAGGACTCTGGCTGCATTGTAAGTTATGTACCTTTTCAGCCCTAACAAGATAATGTCTAATTATTTTCTAAAATTCATTGTACCAATTTCCAGTTCTTCCAGATACATGAAAGAGTTCTCTTTGATTCATATCTTTGCTAACACTTGGTGTTATCAGACCTCTTAATTTTGGCCAACTTGGTGGGTTTAAAACGGTATATCAAACCATTGGCATATTATCATGGTATTAAATTTCATTTACTGGCCGGGTGTGGTGGCTCAAGCCTGTAATGTCAGCACTTTGGGAGGCCGAGGCAAGAGGATTTCTTGAGACCAGCCTAGGCAACATCATAGTGAGATCCCATCTCTACAGAAAATTAAAAAATTAGCTGGGCATGGTGGCATGTGCCTGTGGTCTCAGCTACTCCTAGGAGGCTGAGGTGGGAGGCTTGCTTGAGCTGGGGAGATCAAGGCTGCACTGAACCGTGTTCTTATCACTGCACTACATCCTGAGCAACAGAGTCAGACCCTGTCTCAAAAAAAAATCATTCACTCACTTGCTATATTTATTCACTGTTCATGTTCCTTTTTCTGTGAAATCTCTGTTCCCAGGGATAAAACTCAAAATATTTTTAAAACATGTTAAACAATATGGCAGATTTTTCACACTCAGTATTTCAAAGTTGTGCTACTGGATGAGTATCAACCCCATCTATTCCATTCTTTGTTCATTTGGTTGTCTTCTTTCTCCCCTTTCAGTTATAATTCTTTCTGTTTTTTATTTTAATGGTTGTTCCAGTACTAATACTATACATTCTTAGCCTATCAAAGTATTTATAGTGAATATTGTACCACTTCACACTTCAGGTGTGCCACCTGATACTTTCCACGTCCAATAACCTTAAAATGGTACAATTCCATTAACCTGCCACCCCATTTGTTGTGCTGTTACAGTAACATCTTTTATTTCTATATACATGATAAATGCCACCTTACAATATTATTTTTTTCTTTAAGCAGTCAGTTGTCATTGAAAGGAATTAGAAGATAAAAAAGTTTTAAAAATTTACCCTCTTATTTACCAATTCTGGCACTCTTCATTTTTTTTTTTTTTTCTGTAGTTCCAGATTTCCATCTGGTATTATTTTTCTTTATCCTGAAGAATATAATATCCTTTAGCATTTCTTGTAAAGCAGGTCTGCTGGTGCCAGATTCTCTTGGCTTTTGTTTATCTGAAATGTCTTCATTCATCCCTGTTTTGGAAGGATACTTTTGTTAGATACAGAATTATGGGATGTCAGCTTGTTTTTTTCCTTTCAGCACTCTAAATATATCATTCCAATGTCTTATAGCCCTCATTGTTTGTAAGGAGAAGTCAGCTGTTATTCATTTCATTGTTTCCTGTATGTAATCTCTCTCTCTCTCTCTCTCTTTCTTTTTTAACTGTGGGCTTTCAAAATTTTTCTCTTTGTCTTTAGGTAAAGATGTACCAATGGTGTGCCCAAGTGTGTGTGAGTTTTTTTTTTTTTTTTTTTTTTAATTTGGCCTATCTATATTTATCTGTAAGTCAAGTTTCACATTTAAATTTGGAAAACTTTTGGCCATTCCTTACTCGTATAACTATCTGTTGCACTTTCATCCTCCTTCTGGGACTCCTTTTAATGTATGTGAGACTGGTAATTTTTATAAATTCCTGAGGCCCAGTTCACTTTCTTCTTCCTTCCTTCCTTCCTTCCTTCCTTCCTTCCTTCCTTCCTTCCTTCCTTCCTTCTTTCCTTCCGTCCTTCCTTCCTTCCCTCTCTCTTTCTTTTTTTGAGATGCAGTCTCATTCTGTTGCCCAGGAGGTCTCAAACTTTTCTTGAATTTTGTTCTTTCTCTTTTTAAGATTGGATACTTTTTATTGCCCTGTCTCAAATTTGCTAACCCTTTCTTCTGTCAAGCCCATACTGTAAAGTTTTCATTTCAGTTATTGTTCTTTTCAATTCTACAATTTCCACTTGAATGTTTAAAATTTTTTTGGGGGGTTGCTGAGCATGGTGGCTTATGCTTGTAATTCCAGCACTTTGGGAGGCTGAGGCAGGAGGATCACTAGAGGCTAGGAGTTTGGGAGCAGCCTAGGAAACATAGCAAGACACATGTCTACAAAAAATTAAAAAAAACTAGCTAGGCTGGGCGTGGTGGCTCAAGTCTGTAATCCCAGCACTTTGGGAGGCTGAGATGGGTGGATCACCAGGTCAGGAGATCGAGACCATCCTGGCTAACCCGGTGAAACCCTATCTCTACTAAAAAATACAAAAAAACTAGCCGGGCGAGGTGTTGGGCACCTGTAGTCCCAGCTACTTGGGAGGCTGAGGCAGGAGAATGGTGTAAACCCAGGAGGCGGAGCTTGCAGTGAGCTGAGATCCGGCCACTGAACTCCAGCCTGGGAGACAGAGCGAGACTCCGTCTCAAAAAAAAAAAAAAAAAAGAACTAGCTAGGCATGATGACATGAGCATGTAGTCCCAGCTATTAGGGAGACTGATGTGGGAGGATTGCTTGAGCCTAGGAGTTTGAGGTTGCAGTGGGCTGTGATCATACCACTACCTCCAGCCTGGGTGACAGAGTGAGACCCTGTCTCAAAAAATAAAAAATAAAATAAAATAAATGTTCTTTTCACTGCTGATCATCCCTATCTTTTTGCTTATTAATGCCATATGCTTCTTTAAGTCCTGACCATATTTATAGCTGCTTAAAGTTGTTTGCTAAATCATATATACCTGTGCCATCTCAAGGTCACATTTTTCTGTTTTTTTTTTTTTTTTTCATGTATAATAGTTTTAAATTGCATGCTGGAAATTGGTGTTGATATTTAATACATTGTAGAGACCTTGAGTTTTATTTTCTTCCTCCAAAGAGTGATGATTTTTGTTCTAGCAGGCAGTTCAATTACTGACTGATCGCTTTTAATTTGTGTAGAATTACTTTTAGGCTTTGTTAGGCTAGATCTGGGGAAGGCCCATATTTGTGGCAAGCCCTTCCCGACAACCCCTGTAAATTGGCAGGACTCAAAATTCCAAAACTCTCTCTCCTCTGAAGATCTTGTCAAGGCCGTTGAGCAGTCTTTTTCTTATTATTGTTTATATGTCCTGGATACAAATTCTTTGTTACTTAGATGCGTTGAAAATACTTTCAGTTTATGGCTTGCCTTTTCACTTTCTTTATGATATCTTGATGAACAGAGGTTATTTATTTTAACGTAGTAAAATTTTTCAGGCTTTTAAATTTTTTTTTTTGAGACAGGATCTTGCTTTGTAACCCAGACTGGAGTGCAGTGGTGCGATCATGGTTCACTGCAGCCTTGACCTTCTGGGCTCAAGCAATCCTCCCACCTCAGCCTCCCAAGTAATTGGGTCTACAGTTATGCCCCACTGTGCCTAGCTAATTTAAATTTTTTTTTTTTTTTTGTAGAGCTGGGGGCCTCACTGTGTTGCCCAGGCTGATCTTGAACTTCTGGGATCAAATAATTCTCCTGCCTTGGCCTCCCAAAGCTTTGGGACTACCGGCATGTGCCACTGGATTCAGCCTTCTTTCTTTCTTTTTTTAATGTTAGCGTTTATTTCATCTTTTTTAGGAAACTTTTCTGTACTCTAAAGTCATAAAGATAATCTCTTCTAAATATTTAAGTGTGCCTTTCCCAGTTAAATTTTTAGTCCATCCGGAATTGATTTTTATACATGGTTTGGGGTAGAAATCCATTTTAATTTTTTCCATATAGGTAACCAGTTGTCTCAGTGCCATTTCTAGTTCATCTTTCCCCTATATAATGTTATTTTTGAGATACCTTACATTTCTTTTTCTTTTTCTTTTCTTTTTTTTCCCTCTCTTTCTCTTCTTTTCTTTTCTGGCAGGGTCTGGCTCTGTTACCCAGGCTGAAGTGCAGGGGCATGATCATCACTCACTTCAGCCTTGACTTCCTGAGCTCAAGCAATCCTCCCACCTCAGCCTCCTGAGTATCTGGGATTACAGGCATCCACCACCACACCTGGCTAATTTTTATATTTTTTCTAGGTACAGGATTTCGCCATGTTGCCCAGGCTGGTCTCAAACTCCTAGACTCAAGTGATCTGCCCGTCTTGGCCTCCCAAAGTGCTGGGATTACAGGCATGAGCCACCACGCCAGGCAGAGATATCTTATATTTCTATATATGCATGCAACTGCTTCAGATTGTCTTTATTCTCTTCCACTGGTCACTTTGTCTATCTGTGTGTCAATAAACATTACCTTAATTACTACAACTTTTTAAGTCTTGGTATCTGGTGAGCAAGTCTCCTCACCTTATTATTATTATCTTTCAGGAGTATCTTGGCTAGCCTTTGGCCTTTGCTCTTCCATATATATTTTATTTTATTTTATTAATTTATTTTTTGAGACAGAATCTTGCTCAGTCACCCAGGCTGGAGTGCAGTGGTGCAATCTTGGCTCACTGCAACGTCCGCCTCCCGGGTTCCAGTGATTCTCCTGCCACCACCTTCTGAGTAGCTGGGATTACAGGCGCATGCCACCACACCGGCTAATTTTTATATTTTTAGTAGAGACGGGTCTCACCATGTTGGCCAGACTGGCCTTGAACTCCTGACCTCAAGTGATCTGCCCGCCTCGGCCCCCGAAAGCGCTGGGATTACAGGTGTGAGCCACTGTGCCTGGCCCTTTTCTTATATATTTTAGAATCAGCTTGTCAAGTTCCTATTTACTGGGAACCTATCATGTATCCAGTGAAAGAAGAGAAGTTTTAGAATATAACGTGGTCTTTGTTTATAATGCGCCTGTATTCAAATTGCAGAGAAGACTAATATATGTGAAACAGGGAATAGAATAAGATGTTTTGTAAAGTGCAGAAATGCGTGGAATATATTAGACATGTAGGAGAAACCCACAGGGACGCTGGAGAAAGAGGACTTTAAGGGATAAAGGGATTAGAGAAATCTCAAAGAGGGTGGTAAGCCTTGAAAGGTGAGATGAAGAGGGGAAGGAGAGGTACGCTCAGAGGTGATTAAAATAAAACTTACCTGAGTATGAATGCATCCCAGTTTACAAAGTACTTTCACACATATTATCTCACTTGGTCCTGTCTTACCTATAACTGGGTAAGACAGGTTGTAGTTGCACTTTAGGGGAAGTATATGTAAAGTGGTTTGCCTGAGAATCCAGTTTGTAAATGTTAGGCTGAGACTTCAAAGCCGATCTACTTCTGGTTCAGAATTCTTTACATTGCATCCCCTTTTCTCTCCATATATGGGAATAGGTGCTGAAGGAAGCTAGGAGTCCTGGAACTGAGGTGTGTGTGATGCATGTGCCTTCTTCCTTAGGCAGAGCATGCCAGGAATTAGGAGAGGCCCCCTGACCAGAGACACTGAGTAATGCTTTTAGCATCCAGGCCCATTCAGCTAGGGGCCCTGAAGAGGAGATCATTGGGAGCAAATAAAATAAGAGTGGCAGATAACAATCATATGGCCTCAAAAAGATCTTGCACACTTCTTAGGAAATTAAATTCAATATAGAATCAGTTATGTTAATATGGTGGCTCTGTTATAGTGGGCTTGTTGTTTTTCCTTAAAAATAATATCACAATTATGTATTTCTATCAGGCAAAAAATTTGGGGTTACTATCATTTGCTGGGAACTTTTATTTGGCACAACATTGTTTTGGGCATAGAGTTGGTCTTCTAATAGTGCAAAATAGTGGAAGCTGGTAACATTTAAATGCATTTCCAGCAAGTTCACTTTTATTCATCTATCCCCAATCTGTTAAATGCTGAGTTCCATCTAGTGTCCAGTGCTCCAGTGATGATTCTCCCTCATTTATAAGTAACAGCGCCTTCCAAGATTGAATGTCAAATGATCATGCCACGGGAAACTGATGTGTGATAAGTTATTCTGATATCTTTCTGGAGTATCTTCATTCAAAAGCCCTGGCTCGGTGGCTCATGCCTGTAATCCCAGCACTTTGGGAGGAAGGTGGAAAATCTGAGGTCAGGAGTTCAAGACCAGCCTGGGCAATATGGTGAAATCCTGTCTCTATTAAAAATAAAAAAAATTAGCTGGGCATGGAGGCGCGCACCTGTAGTCCCAGCTACTCAGGAGGCTGAGGCAGGAGAATCGCTTGAACCCGGGAGGCAGAGGTTACAGTGAGCGGAGATTGCACCACTGCACTCCAGCCTGGACGACGGAGTGAGACTGCATCTCAAAAAACAAACAAACAAACAACAACAAAAAAGATGAAGGGTAGTGGGATGAGCCACAGCCTTTGCTGCTGCAGCTAGTTCTGGGGTTTTAAGTGACACTCATTGTCTTCCCCTACTCTTCCCCATCCAAACTCCCCTTACCTTCAGCCAACATCTTTGCCAGGGGGATGACCTAGCCATGCCCACAGTCTTTGAGGAGTCTGAGCTTCTGTCAACCATGCCCTTCTCAGGCTATGGCTGCCACACCTCTGCATTCACCACCAAAATAGAACAAGGCAATACCAAGAGGTGCCCAAGTGAATCTCCTGGGTGTCCAAAGTTCCCCACCCCACCACCTCCCCTGCCACTGTAGCTTACAGTTCAGTGGGACTCTCACTGCATCCCCTAGAGTGAGCATCCCGCTTTTGGAATCAGTACCTCTAACTGACAGAGCCCAGAATTGTGGGGATGGGAAGTACAAATTCTCCTAGTGGGTCTGTGGAAGTGATGGTAAGCGGGGTCATTTTTGTCTAAATGAATTGTTACCTATGTTAGGTGGAAGGTAGCCAATGTGACTTGCCACCAAGTACTGCCACCACGCTTGCCACCAAGTGGCCAGTGGGTCTACTTAAGGGATAAAGCTATATTCTGCACTCAAAGTTGGTCTTTGTCACTGGCAGTGGCAGCAGCTAGATCAGCCTCAGTAAATGGGACCCTATGTTGTTGGACCCAGGTGTACCGAACATTGTTGTCATTATAGTACTCCGTTCATGTGTACCCATGTGCCAGCACTGGGGTGACTGATGTCAACTGGCTGTCAGCTGAACTATACCCTGAGACTTAGTTCCTTTTCCTGGTGGATGCTCTGTGGTGGGCACGAACATGCAACACAACTGTCTATATACTTTGTGTCCACTCCCATAAGTTATAGACTCAGATTTCTTGTCCCTGATATACGATTCTTTCTCCTTCTTGTTCCCTGACAATCTGGCCAAACCATTTTACACTGCCACAAATTGATGTATATTCTAACCTCAGGTCATTTCTCTTTCCATATCACTATTTCAAATCCACCTCTGAGACAGATGGAAATATAGTCCCTTTCTGATTTGCGTTCATATCTTAAATTGACCCATCTGAAAACCAAGCTTGGCCCATTCATCAATTCACCATAACATACTTCCCCTGTCCCCTATATGAAATCATAGAGCACAGGGACAGGTACTGATGCAATGGTGTCGTATGACATGGGGGTCTGTGATACCTGCTCATGCAGCTTGCTTGTAACCTCTAGTCCTGCTTGTGCTCATTCTTGGATGTGCCACTTCCATCTTTCAGCAGATTGCTTTGGGCCTGCCAACCTTATAATTTGATGGGCCTTATAGGACCCAGTTCATAACGGGTTGTTCTAGATGCATAGTCATGTAGTGTCCCATTATTGGGCACTCCATTTCTACCACACTCGGTGCTGATTTTTGAAAGGTGTATGCTTCTCTGCTGCAGATCGTATGGCCTTGCTTCAGAACTCTGGTTTTTTTTTTTTTTTTTTTTTTTTTTTGTTGTTGTTGTTGTTGGTTTTTGAGACAAGGTCTTGCTCTCTCACCCAGGCTGGAGTGCTGTGGCTTAATTATGGCTCATGGCAGCCTCAACCTCCCACTTCAGCCTCCCAAATAGCTGGGACTACAGGAGTGCACCACCTTGCCTGGCTAATTTTTGTATTTTTTGTAGAGACAGAGTTTTGCCATGTTGCCCAAGCTGGTCTGGAACTTCTGGGCTTAAGTGATCCACCCGTCTCAACCTCTCAAAGTGTTGGGATTACAGGTGTGAACTACCATGCCTGGTGAACTTTAGGGTTTTCTAGTGTAATTTTCCCACTGGGGCTTTCAAGAAAATCCTCATGTCTTTTCTCACTATTGATACTACTAATACCCCGGGGCCTGCTGTGATGTATGGACTAAGTGGGAGGGCCACTTCCTTGCCACCGGGACTCACCTTTCCTGTTCTGAATCCCACTCGAAGCAGGCAGCTTTTCATGTAACTCAGTACATGGGTTAGAGTAATGTTTCCTGTTGTGAAATATGCTGCCTTTGGAATCTGAAGAGGCCTACCAGGCACTGTGTTTCCTTCTTTTTAGTGGGATGCAATAATTTGTCCTTAACTTTGGAGGGGATTTCCTAGCATGCATCAGATCACTGATTTTAGTGATGTGGGAGACCCCAACTGTTTGCAGGGTTTATCTCCCACTCTCTGGAAAGTATACTTACCTTAACAAGTCCCTTAATGTGCTAGCTACTTGCTGTCCATGTAGATGGCATAATCATCATCTATATAGAAAATCAGTATGATATTCTGTGGGATTTTCAGCCAGACCAGATCTCTCCAAAGAGTAGGAGAGTTAATATAGCTCTGGGACAAGACTATAAATGTATACTGTTGTTTCTTCTAAGTGAATGTAAACTGTTCCTGATAATCTTTTCTGAAAGAGAGAGAATACAATGATCAGATCATACCACATACCTGAGGCCATCTAGGTCTGTTCTACCAAAGATAGCGTATCTGACACAGCAGCTGCAACTGTGGTTACTACTTGGTTAAATTTGCAGTAGTCTGCTTTCATTGCCCAGGATTTGTCTCATTTTCTCCAGGCGCCAGACTGATGAATTAAATGAAGACATGATGGAAACCACTATCTCTGCATCCTTTCATTCAGGATGCACTAATTTTTCCATTTCCCGTGAATGCAATATTGCTTTGCATTTCCTATCTTGGCTTGCTTGTAAGCCAAGGAGTGGGGGGCAGTTTCACAGGTTTTCAGTTGGCCTTTCCACTATGAAAGCTTTTACCCTATAGGCCAAGGTACCAGTGTGGTGGTTCTACCAAATACTAAGTGTGTCCTTCCAGTTACACATTAGAAAATCGGAGAGATGATCACTGTATGGGTTGCAGACCTACTTGACATTTCTGTGACCAGGACTCGGGCCAGGACTCCAGTTTTTACCTAAACTCCATATGATCCACTGGGGGGACTTGGTGCTGTTTTAGGACTCTGGAAATTAAGGTCGACTTGGACCCTGTGTCCAGTAGGGTCCTTTTATGCGGTCCCCTTTCCTTAGTGTATGGTTACCCAAGTGACCAAGTAAATGATGGTAGGCCCATTTGTGGAGGAAACATAGGGAAACACTACCATGTACATTTGCCATGGCGTTCCAGGATCCTTCCATCTGGGAGTCTGGCATCTCCTTTAGGCAATTACTTGGGTCTAAAAACTGGTCCAGGTTCAGAAGGTGCTGCATTATCTTCAAGCAAGTGCGCAATACGAGCCCCCAGTTGGCAGGAGTGGGCCACTCCTGCACAATCAGAAGGTTCAGGGAAATCTAGTCAACATTTTCAAGTGGGTCAACCCAAATGTCTCACAGCTAAGCTAACAAGAGGGCTTAGGCTTTAAACCCCGTGTCAATGAGTCATTGGATAAAGGCTGCCCTGGAAAGAGGCCATGACCTGGACATTTTCTTAGGGACCTCAGCCTCCTCAGTATCCATCCTTGATTTATTTTGGTTTTACAATTTGAGTAATATCCTTGTTGGCATACCACTAATTTTGTTTCTAGAGATCCTGTATTCTTTTTTCTTTTTTCTTCTTCTTCTTCTTCTTTTTTTTTTTTTCCTGAGACAGGGTCTCACTCTGTTGCCCAGGCAAGAGTGCAGTGGTACAATCTTAGCTCACTGTGATCTTGAATTCCTGGGCTCAAATGATCCTCCCAAAATGCTGGGCTGTGTTCTGTTAATCGTCTCCATAACTCTGTGTCTCAGCCCCCTTGGCTGCCCCTCCAACCTTGCCTCTCACTGTGATAATGACATCCATCTGCCCTCTGACAATTAAGCATTACCACAAGATGCAGGAGGGAGGGTCCTGTCATCCTCATCCTAGTTTCTATCAATGAGTTCAGTCCTGTAATGGCATCTCTACCATCAGCCCTGGCCCATAGAAGACAGCCACCATTAAACCTCCTCATAAAGCTGGTGTATGTTATTACTTTGGTAAGTGGTGTATCCTCTGATGGGTTTTCCAGCCTTTTATAGTATCCATCTAGCACCCTACCTTCTATCCTTTTGATCCTTTCCTCCATCATTTGCCAGGAACACTTCTTGTATTTCTACTTCACGTAGCATGGCTCACTGTGTTTCTAGGAGCCATCTTAGTAACGTGTTCACACCGTCTCCTGGGATCTTTGCCAGATTATATTATGGATCCCAGGAGAGCATTCCCAAAACCATAAACTCTTTGTTATTCAACCTTATGTTTGCCCTCTTTGCTCACCCTGAGAATCCAGTCCCATGTGTCCTCTCCTCACTCCCGCTGCTGCGTGCTGGCCAGGCCCTGGGTTGTAGTCTCTTTCCTCCCTCGCAGGCTGCAAGTCAGGTCCTGCTTTTCTCAATTCCTACCAGGTTGCCTGGACTTAAGGAGCATTTAGTCTTTATTGTTTGCTATTGCATCGCTTGATTATGTTGTGCCTCATTATTGGCCTAGTGACCAGGAGGCAGATGAGGGCCAGCCATGGGGGCATATGTTATTTTCCTGGGAAGAAGCTTTTGCATCATCTTTGAGCAAGAGGGGAGTGCCAGCCCCTCATCAGCAGGAGTGGCCTGCTTCTTCATGATCAGAAAGTTCAGGGAAGTATAGAGATTCAACATTTCAAAGTGGATCAACCCAGAGGTCTTCATCCCATGGGTAATGGTCCCATTCTTTCCCAAGCAGGGCCCTGTCCTTGGCATAGCAAACCTACCTTGGTTGACAGTTTAATCTTTGGAACTCAACTGCTCTTAAGTCCTCAGTCTAACCCTTGGCCTTTCCTGTCCTCTCATCACAGGTGATCAGAGCCTCTTCAAATGCTATGAAAGGGGGCATCTGGCTTTCATACTTAGCTTTTAATTGATGATTAATCACTATCAGCTTTCCATTATCTTTTTCCACAGTGTTGATTGTGTATTAGCAATAGCTACCCATTTTCATTGTCCTTATTGTTACTTTTTTGCCTGTATTTCTCCAATGCATGATATGTCATGCCAGCCAGTGCCTTCCTTCCCATCAGTATACCATACCAATGGTAACCTTCCCAATGGTACCATCCCAATGTGTCCCACAACAGGTAAAAGTTTAAACTGTTGCCCTGCTACCTTGGGCCACCTACCACCTGTGATGGGATCCTCATTGCCAGCTGGGTGATCCCCTTCCAATATTCTAATCTAGTGTCTGCTTTTTAGACTACTGGAATTATCTAAGAGTCAATTGAAGATCAGCATGCAGGAGATTTATTAGGAATTGCTCTTGGGGTCAAAAACTGGAAGAGAAGGGAAGAAGTTGAGCTGTAATGCAGTCTCAGTGGAGGCCTCAGCTGACCTTATGGGGAGTTCAGAATCTGGGATAAGGTGATCCTTGGTGCTTGTCCCTAGTTGGGGTAAGAGGACCTAGCCTTTAAACCCCCATGGCAACGAGTCATTGGATGCAGGCTGCCCTGGTAAAGGATCATGACCTTGGCAATGTTGTCTTCCCAGGGTGATTCCTGTAAAGGCTGACAGCTAAGGGCCTTCTGTTGGTAGCACTGCTAGTAGCTGGGAGTGACTCTTCCATTCCTGAAGGGAGGTCAGGGTGGTGCATCACAGCGTCCAATACAATTACTAGTCATGATTTTTAAAAATCTTGAATGTGACATCTCCTGACCTCATCTACCTTAGTTGATGAAATAGATGTGATTGTCTTGGTAGTCAAGAGTACTAGTTAACCAAAAGACTATATGCTCTTTACACTTAGGCAAGCTAGTAAGGAATTGAGGAAAGCAAGACCTGAACTTTGATCTTGAGCAAATCACTTTACCTTTGAGCCTTTTTTCCCTCTCTGTACAATGAAATGGCAATCTCTGCCCTGCTGCCTTCTGTTGTTTTGGATGACCTCATTAGCCATTGGACAACATATTTGAAAGTAATCTCTGATTTTATTTTTTATTTATTTTTATATTTTTTTCAACTAGGGGCATACTCAGATATCTCTGATTTTAAATCTTCAGCCCACCTAATACTGTTTCTGGTACACAGTAGGTGCCTGTTTGCAAGTCATAGTTGGTGGGAGAACCCCTGCACTTAAAAATTTCATTTCACTGGAAATCTCAGAGTGTTAAACCCTTGAGGGAGACACCAAATTAAGTTGCTATCACTCACTCACATATATGGAGACCCCTCTATATGTGAACAGAGCAGTCCCAGGAAGGAGATATGTGAAAGTGTTAAAAATATGCTGCCTAGCCCTGGCTCTCCCATCAACGCTTGCTTCATTGGCTAGTTTAGCAAGGATGAGAGGGTGTTGCTCACTTGTTGGCTCTGGTGGGGAGCTTGGCATTCTCCTGCAGCAATAAGGGGGCCTGTCTATTTTTCTAGTTAGATACCAAGTCACCAGTGTGGCATTCAAGTCTACTGAATCCCACAAAACCAGGAACCCCTCAGTGGTCTCCAAATCCCAGCACTCCTGACAGTGTGTGTAAGGAACTGTGCAGGTTTTGGCACTTCTCATATCTATTCAGTAGAAATTGAGTAGATAAAGAGAATTAATAAAATACAGTTTCAAAATTTACCTCATGCATCATTTTTAGTGTTTTAGATGATAGCGAGTACATTCCACTCAATCACTCCTCAACTCCTGGGAAGAGGTAATAAAGACACCTATTTGGGGCAGAGTGGGTAATGATAAAAATTCTATGCACCCAAAAGCACCTTGTTCACAGAACTATTCTTCACTCACAGAGCCCAACTAAAATGCAGCCTCTGCTATAACAAGTTCACCAAGAAACAGACTTCTAGATAAGATAAAACATGAAGGGATTTCTTGGGGGAGGGAGCTGGAGAAGGCAAAGACCATGATGCGGGTCCGACATCTGTGCAGGGAGGAAGGGAAGGAAGCAGGATTGGGTAAGAAGAGTCTTGGACTGCAGCACAACTCCAAAAGAGGTTCAGCCAGGCCAATGGAGTATCCTCAAGCCACTTTCACATTGGAGGAGTCCTGTGTCTTGCTGGAATGAGCCTACCTTAATACTCCGCTGTGCCTAATCATTGGCTGGACTGTCAGTCTATTGCATGCCCCACAGGAGATCTGAGCTGTCCATTTTCATGGCTACCACCATCTACTGTTCACCCCTTGCACTTCTCTACACAGGTTTGGGGAACAGCTTGTCCACAATTCCCATCAGCCTCTCTTCCTGAGGGAAACTTAGAAGAGGTTAGTGGGATAAACTACAGGACTCATTGTTGCAGTTAGGTCAGGGTCACAACTGGTATTCATCCTCTCCCTCCTCCACCATCCATTCTAAATTTCCTTCATCTTCAGCCACCACCTTGGCAGGTTGTGCTAACTTACTGGTATTTTGGCCCAAACCTTCATCTCCAGGGATCTGAGCCCTTGGCAATCATCCCCTCCCCCAGCTATTGTTGCTATCCACATCTGTTTACAGTTATAATGGAGCAAGGAAGTCCCGGGAAGCACTACCACATGTCTCCCTCCAGGCCCCTGTGTAGGTGGCCAGGCCATTGGCTGCAGCTCGGGAATCTTTAAATAGTCTCACTTCATGCTACATCTCCATCTGTGCAAAGTGGATGACCAGTGTGATGCCCATAACTCTACCCGTTGGGAAAAGATTCCCTCTCCACTGTCTTTCAAGGCCAGTTCTGAATATGGCTGTAATGCAACCACTGTCCGCTTGTGTAATTCAGCTGGTATCCATATACAGCTTGTGCCCAACATGTAAAAAACTGGTATATAATTCATGTACCACACAGGTTTGTAGGCCAAACTTGGCCCTTTTCCTGCTCCTACAATTGGTTGTGTAGCACCCCCCATATGGCCATAGGTGTAAGCTGGGAGAGAGGTACTGGTGCAGCTGTGGTCAGTGATGTGGAGGCTGGGCTACCTGCTCATGCTGGCTTAATTGCAGATGTACCATTTCCATCTTATAATGATCTACTGCTGGGCCTGTCCCACTTTATAACTTGGCAGAGTCAACAGAATTCAGCTCTGAATGAATAGTTGCAGATGTATGGTCACTTGATTACCCAAGGGTCAAGCATTCTGTCTCTATCAGGACCCAGTAACATACCAGGAACTGTTTTTCTAAAGGCATAAAATTCTCCATTGCAGATGGCATGGCCTTGCTCCAGAATTCCAGGGGCCCGCATTGAGATTCTCACACGGGGGCTTGCCACAGCCTCCACAGTACATCTTTTTTTCCACCACTAACATTCCCTAAGCCATAGGATCTGCTGGATTTTATGGCCCAAGTGGCATGACAGGTCCGCTGGACCTGGTAGCCTTTTCCTGCTCTGGGCACCATTCAAAGCTGCTGGCCTTCCATGTCACCTGGTATGGGCAGGAGGAGTATTCCTAGGTGTGGAATGTGTTGCCTCTAGAACCCAAGGAGGTCTATCAGGAACTGTGTTTCCTTCTTTGTGGTACGGAATGCAAGATACAGCAGTTTGTCTTTTACTTTGGAAGGGATATTCTGGCATGTCCCTGACCATTGGACCTTTAAAAGCTTCACTGAAGAGGCAGGTCTCTGAAGTTTGATAAGGATTATCTTCCATCCCTGCAGCACATGTATTTTACCATGGCTCCAGCTTGTTAGCCACCTTTTGTGTAAATGACTGTTGTCGTTGCTCCCATGTGAATGCAGAATGGAAAAGAATGCATTAGCCAAATCATTGGCCGCATGTCCTATACATGAGGCCTTATTAGTCTGCTGCAGTATTAATTCTGTGTCCAGCATAGCAGCTACAGTTGGGACTGCTACTTGATTGAGCTTGTGGTTCCATCCAGTTGCTATAAGGGACAGATTGGTGAAATGGGTGGAAATGTGATAGGTCTTGCATCCTTTAGGTCTTTAATAATGGCACTAATCTCCACCCCCCACCTCCAAGTGATACCAGGTTGTTGCTGGGTTTTTTTTTTTTTTTCACCATTGATCAGAAGGCAGTGATATCGTTTTTGATTTACTATCTTGGCTTGTAGGGGCTCAGTTTCAGAGTTCCTACTTGGCTATGGCCACTATGATAGCTCTTACTCCACAAGCCAAGGACCCAATGTGGGGCTTACATCATTTACCAAGGACATCCATACCAATTATACATGCAGTGGGGAAATGACCACCAGGTGAGCCCGTGGACCGAGGCTCCCTGTGAACTGGACCATAACGCAGACTCTATTTATGGCCTCCACATAAGGTAATAATGGGAGACCCGTGATGAGGCTTTGGGTTTCTAGGTATCCGTGTTAGCTCAGATTCTGTGTCCAATCGTTCTGAAAAATTCTGGAAATGTCTCTGTTTTTTCTGTATAATCACATGAGTAAATGGTTCTAGATCCTTGGAAGAAGAACTGGGAGAATCATTATAGTATAACTTGCTGTGCTGTTAAGGGACTTGGCCACCTCACCTCCTTTAGGCAGTGGGTTCCAGATCTAAAAGTTGCCTTGGGCTGGGAACAGAGTGAGTCAAAGCAAGTTTTTTTTGTTTTGTTTTGTTTTTTGTGATCACCCTTAACCTCCATTCTTCCATTTTATGTGTGTGTGTGTGTGTGTCTGTGTCTGTGTTGCTTGTAGATGTTACATAGCACCCTTGGTGGCTGTCCTTCTGTTTTGCCCCAGGAACATTATATGCTCTATTCACCGTCTCTAAACTCTGCGTGTTAAGGCCCTTTCCCTGCCACAAGCCTCTATATCTTTGGGCCCCATGATATACATGAATATTAAGGAGCCCAACTCTGATTGACTTTCCAATCATGAGCTCTGGCCTGCAGAGAAGAACCATCACTAAACTTCTTGGTGGTGCCAGACGGATGGGGAGTCCTCAAGCTAAAGTTGCCTGTTGGAGGACTCTGTGTCTTGCTAGAATAAGCTGGCATTAGTACCCCTGCTGTGGCCAGCCATTGGTTGAGAGCAGACCATGGAAGCCTGGCACAAATGTGGTGGCAAATCCAGAGGAGTAGCAGCTGGGGCCATCAGTCAGTGATTCCCCTGCAGCAGGGGACCTGAGCAGTGTGTTTTCACGGCTGCTACACATCCTCTCTCAGGTAAGAGTCCAGGAGTAGAGAAGGCCTCTAGCTCACAACGTGGTAACAGGAAGGAATGATTGTACCAAAGACAGGTAGGCATAGTTTCTGGGGTTTCTTTCCCTAAATTATCTTTGCAATCTTCACTTTCACTTATTTTTCTATGTGCCCAACATTAAAAAAATTGAGATATAATTCACAAACCATAAAATTTTCGTATTTTAAGTGTATGACTCAGTGTTTTTTAGTATAGTCACAAAGTTGTGCACACATCACCACTATCTAATTTCGGAACATTTTCATACCCCCGAAAGAAATCCTGTACCCATTAGCAGCGACCCTCTGTTCCTCCACCCCCATTTCTGGTGACCAGTAATTGACTTTCAGTCTCTATGGATTTGCCCATTATGGACATTTTATGTAAATGGAATCATACAATATATGGCCTTTTACATCTAGCTTCTTTCTTTCTTCTTTTTCCTTTTTTTTGAGACAGATTCTCTCTCTGTCACCTAGGCTGGAGTGCAGTGGCAAGATCTCAGCTCACTGCAACCTCTGCCTCCCAGGTTCAAGCAATTTTCCTGCCTCTGCCTCCTGAGTAGCTGGGATTACAGGTGCCCACCACCACACCGGGCTAATTTTTTGTATTTTTAGTAGAGATGGGGTTTCACCATGTTGGCCAGGCTGGTCTTGAACTTCTGACCTCAAGTGATCCGCCCACTTCAGCCTCCCAAAGTGTTGGGATTACAGGTGTGAGCCACTGCGCACGACTGTCTGGCTTCTCTCATTGAGCATAATGTTTTCAAGATTCATCCATGGTAGCATGTATCAGTACTTCATTCCTTTTGGGGTTGAATAATATTCCATTGTGTGAATATACCATATTTGGTTTATCCATTCATCAGTTGACAGACATTTGGGCTGTTTCCACTTCTTGGCTATTATAAATAATGCTTTTCTGAACATTTGTGTATAAGTTTTTCATATGTTTATGTATGTTTTCAGTTCTCTTGGGTATAAGATTAGATCACTGGGTCATATGGTCACTGTATGTTTAATTGTTTGTGGAACTGCCAAACTGTTTGCCACAGTGTGTTCCCAACATTCTTTTTTACTTATTAATTTTTTAGAGATGGGGTCTTACTATATTGTCCAGGCTGATCTCAAACTTCTGGGCTCAAGTAATCCTCCTGTGTTGGCCCAACATTTTATTATTATTATTATTATTATACTTTAAGTTCTAGGGTACATGTGCATAACATGCAGGTTTGTTACATATGTATACTTGTGCCATGTTGGTGTGCTGCACCCATCAACTCGTCAGCACCCATCAACTCATCCTTTACATCAGGTATAACTCCCAATGCAATCCCTCCCCCCTCCCCCCCAATAATAGGCCCCGGTGTGTGATGTTCCCCTTCCTGAGTCCAAGTGATCTCATTGTTCAGTTCCCACCTATGACTGAGAACATGCGATGTTTGGTTTTCTGTCCTTGTGATAGTTTGCTGAGAATGATGGTTTCCAGCTGCATCCATGTCCCTGCAAAGGACACAAATTCATCCTTTTTTATGGTTGCATAGTATTCCGTGGTATATATGTGCCACATTTTCTTAATCCAGTCTGTCACTGATGGACATTTGGGTTGATTCCAAGTCTTTGCTATTGTGAATAGTGCCGCAGTGAACATACGGGTGCATGTGTCTTTATAGCAACATGATTTATAATCCTTTGGGTATATACCCAGTAATAGGATGGCTGGGTCATATGGTACTTCTAGTTCTAGATCCTTGAGGAATTGCCATACTGTTTTCCATAATGGTTGAACTAGTTTACAATCCCATCAACAGTGTAAAAGTGTTTCTATTTCTCCACATCCTCTGCAGCACCTGTTGTTTCCTGACTGTTTAATGATTGCCATTCTAACTGGTGTGAGATGGTATCTCATTGTGGTTTTGATTTGCATTTCTCTGATGGCCAGTGATGACGAGCATTTTTTCATGTGTCTGTTGGCTGTATGCATGTCTTCTTTTGAGAAACGTCTGTTCATATCCCTTGCCCACTTTTTGATGGGGTTGTTTGTTTTTTTCTTGTAAATTTGTTTGAGTTCTTTGTAGGTTCTGGATATTAGCCCTTGGTCAGATGAGTAGATTGCAAAAATTTTCTCCCATTCTGTAGGTTGCCTGTTCACTCTGATGGTAGTTTCTTTTGCTGTGCAGAAGCTCTTTAGTTTAACTAGATCCCATTTGTCAATTTTGGCTTTTGTTGTCATTGCTTTTGGTGTTTTAGACATGAAGTCCTTGCCCATGCCTATGTCCTGAATGGTATTACCTAGGTTTTCTTCTAGGATTTTTATGGTATTAGGTCTAACATTTAAGTCTCTAATCCATCTTGAATTAATTTTCGAATAAGGAGTAAGGAAAGGATCCAGTTTCAGCTTTCTACTTATGGCTAGCCAATTTTCCCAGCACCATTTATTAAATAGGGAATCCTTTCCCCATTTCTTGTTTTTCTTGGATTTGTCAAAGATCAGATGGCTGTAGATGTGTGGTATTATTTCTGAGGACTCTGTTCTGTTCCATTGGTCTCTATCTCTGTTTTGGTACCAGTACCATGCTGTTTTGGTTACTATAGCCTTGTAGTATAGTTTGAAGTCAGGTAGCGTGATGCCTCCAGCTTTGTTCTTTTGACTTAGGATTGTCTTGGCAATGTGGGCTCTTTTTTGGTTCCATATGAATTTTAAAGCAGTTTTTTCCAATTCTGTGAAGAAACTCATTGGTAGCTTCATGGGGATGGCATTGAATCTATAAATTACCTTGGCCAGTATGGCCATTTTCACAATATTGATTCTTCCTATCCATGAGCATGGTATGTTCTTCCATTTGTTTGTGTCCTCTTTTCTTTCACTGAGCAGTGGTTTGTAATTCTCCTTGAGGTCCTTTACATCCCTTGTGAGTTGGATTCCTAGGTATTTTACTCTCTTTGAAGCAATTGTGAATGGAAGTTCATTCATGATTTGGCTCTCTGTTTGTCTCTTACTGGTGTATAGGAATACTTGCGATTTTTGCACATTAATTTTGTATACTGAGACTTTGCTGAAGTTGTTTATCAGCTTAAGGAGATTTTGGGCTGAGATGATGGGATTTTCTAAATATACAATCATGCCATCTGCAAACAGGGACAGTTTGACTTCTTCTTTTCCTAACTGAATACCCTTTATTTCTTTCTCTTGCCCGATTGCCCTAGCCAGAACTTCCAACACTATGTTGAATAGGAGTGGTGAGAGAGGGCATCCCTGTCTCGTGCCAGTTTTCAAAGGGAATGCTTCCAGTTTTTGCCCATTCAGTATGATATTGGCTGTGGGTTTGTCATAAATAGCTCTTATTATTTTGAGATACATTCCATCAATACTGAATTTATTGAGCGTTTTTAGCGTGAAGGGCTGTTGAATTTTGTCAAAGGCCTTTTCTGCATCTATTGAGATAATCATGTGGTTTTTGTCTTTGGTTCTATTTATATGCTGGATTACGTTTATTGATTTGCGTATGTTGAACCAGCCTTGCATCCCAGGGATGAAGCCCACTTAATTATGGTGGATAAGCTTTTTGATGTGCTGCTGGATTCAGTTTGCCAGTATTTTATTGAGGATTTTTGCATCGATGTTCATCAGGGATATTGGTCTAAAATTCTCTTTTTTAGTTGTGTCTCTGCCAGGCTTTGGTATTAGGATGATGTTGGCCTCATAAATGAGTTAGGGAGGATTCCCCCTTTTTCTATTGATTGGAATAGTTTCAGAAGGAATGGTACCAGCTCCTCCTTGTACCTCTGGTAGAATTCAGCTGTGAATCCATCTGGTCCTGGACTTTTTTTGGTTGGTAGGCTATTAATTATTGCCTCAATTTCAGAGCCTGCTATTGGTCTATTCAGGGATTCAACTTCTTCCTGGTTTAGTCTTGGGAGAGTGTAAGTGTCCAGGAAATCATCCATTTCTTCTAGATTTTCTAGTTTATTTGCGTAGACGTGTTTATAGAATTCTCTGATGGTAGTTTGTATTTCTTTGAGTTGGTGGTGATATCCGCTTTATCATTTTTTATTGCGTCTATTTGATTCTTCTCTCTTTTCTTCTTTATTAGTCTTGCTAGTGGTCTATCAATTTTGTTGATCTTTTCATAAAACCAACTCCTGGATTCATTCATTTTTTGGAGGGTTTTTTGTGTCTCTGTCTCCTTCAGTTCTGCTCTGATCTTAGTTATTTCTTGCCTTCTGCTAGCTTTTGAATGTGTTTGCTCTTGCTTCTCTAGTTTTTTTAATTGTGATGTTAGAGTGTGAATTTTAGATCTTTCCAGCTTTCTCTTGTGGGCATTTAGTGCTATAAATTTCCCTCTACACACTGCTTTAAATGTGTCCCAGAGATTCTGGTATGTTGTATCTTTGTTCTCATTGGTTTCAAAGAACATCTTTATTTCTGCCTTCATTTCGTTATGTACCCAGTAGTCATTCAGGAGCAGGTTGTTCAGTTTTCATGTAGTTGAGCAGTTTTGATTGAGTTTCTTAGTCCTGAGTTCTAGTTTGATTGCACTGTGGTTTGAGAGACAGTTTGTTATAATTTCTGTTCTTGTACATTTGCTGAGGAGTGCTTTACTTCCAATTATGTGGTCAATTTTGGAATAAGTGCGATGTGGTGCTGAGAAGAATGTATATTCTGTTGATTTGGGGTGGAGAGTTCTGTAGATGTCTATTAGGTCCACTTGGTGCAGAGATGAGTTCAAGTCCTGGATATCCTTGTTAACTTTCTGTCTCGTTGATCTGTCTAATGTTGACAGTGGGGTGTTGAAGTCTCCCATTATTATTGTATGGGAATCTAAGTCTCTTTGTAAGTCTCTAAGGACTTGCTTTATGAATCTGGGTGCTCCTGTATTGGGTGCATATATATTTAGGATAGTTAACTCTTCCTGTTGAATTGATCCCTTTACCATTATGTAATGGCCTTCTTTGTCTCTTTTGATCTTTGATGGTTTAAAGTCTGTTTTATCAGAGACTAGGATTGCAACCCCTGCTTTTTTTTGTTTTCCATTTGCTTGGTAGATCTTCCTCCATCCCTTTATTTTGAGCCTATGTGTGTCTCTGCATGTGAGATGGGTCTCCTGAATACAGCAGACTGATGGGTCTTGACTCTTCATCCAGTTTGCCAGTCCATGTCTTTTAATTGGACCATTTAGTCTATTTACATTTAAGGTTAATATTGTTATGTGTGAACTTGATCCTGTCATTACAAAATTAACTGATTATTTTGCTCGTTAGTTGATGCAGTTTCTTCCTAGCATCGTTGGTCTTTACATTTTGGCATGTTTTTGCAATGGCTGGTACTGGTTGTTCCTTTCCATATTTAGTGCTTCCTTCAGGGTCTCTTGTAAGGCAGGCCTGGTGGTGATAAAATCTCTAAGCATTTGCTTATCTGTAAAGGATTTTATTTCTCCTTCACTTATGAAACTTAGTTTGGCTGGATATGAAATTCTGGGTTGAAAATTCTTTTCTTTAAGAATGTTGAATATTGGCCCCTACTCTCTTCTGGCTTATAGAGTTTCTGCCAGGAGATCCACTGTTAGTCTGATGGGCGTCACTTTGTGGGTAACCCGACCTTTCTCTCTGGCTGCTCTTAACAGTTTTTCCTTCATTTCAACTTTGGTGAATCTGACAATTATGTGTCTTGGAGTTGCTCTTCTCGAGGAGTATCTTTGTGGCATTCTCTGTATTTCCTGAATTTGAATATTGGCCTGCCTTACTAGGTTGGGGAAGTTCTCCTAGATGATATCCTGAAGAGTGTTTTCCAACTTGGTTCCATTTTCCCCCTCACTTTCAGGCACCCCAATCAGACGTAGATTTGGTCTTTTCACATAATCCTATACTTCTTGAAGGCTTTGTTCATTTCTTTTTCCTCTTTTTTCTTTAGACTTCTCTTCTCGCTTCATTTCATTCATTTGATCCTCAATCGCTGATACTCTTTCTTCCAGTTGATCGAGTAGGTTACTGAAGCTTGTGCATTTGTCACGTATTTCTTGTGTCATGGTTTTTATCTCTGTCAGTTCGTTTATGGCCTTCTCTGCATGATTATTCTAGTTATCCATTCTTCCATTCTTTTTTCAAGATTTTTAGTTTCTTTGCACTGGGTATGTAATTCCTCCTTTAGCTCTGAGAAGTTTGATGGACTGAAGCCTTCTTCTCTCAACTTGTCAAAGTCATTCTCCGTCCAGCTTTGATCCATTGCTGGCGATAAGCTGTGTTCCTTTGGAGGGGGAGATGCGCTCTTAATTTTTGAATTTCCAGCTTTTCTGCCCTGCTTTTCCCCCATCTTTGTGGTTTTATCTGCCTTTGGTCTTTGATGATGGTGACGTACTGATGGGGTTTTGGTGTGGGTGTCCTTCCTGTTTTCCTTCTAACAGTCAGGACCCTCAGCTGTAGGTCTGTTGGAGATTGCTTGAGGTCCACTCCAGACCCTGTTTGCCTGGGTATCAGCAGCAGAGGCTGCAGAAGATAGAATATTGCTGAACAGCCAGTGTACCTGTCTGATTCTTGCTTTGGAAGCTTCATCTCAGGGGTGAACCCCACCATGTGAGGTGTGGGGTGTCGGTCTGCCCCTAGTGGGGGATGTCTCCCAGTTAGGGTACTCAGGGGTCAGGGACCCACTTGAGCAGGCAGTCTGTCCGTTCTCAGATCTCAACCTCCATGCTGGGAGATCCACTGCTCTCTTCAAAGCTGTCAAACAGGGTCGTTTGCATCTGCAGAGGTTTCTGCTGCTTTTTTGTTTGTTTGTTTAGCTATGCCCTATCCCCAGAGGTGAAGTCTACAGAGACAAGCAGGCCTCATTGAGCTGCTGTGGGCTCCACCCAGTTTCAGCTTCCCAGCGGCTTTGTTTACCTACTTAAGCCTCGGCAATGGCGGGCGCCCCTCCCCCAGCCTCGCTGCTGCCTTGCCGTTAGATCACAGACTGCTGTGCTAGCAATGAGGGAGGCTCTGCGGGCGTGGGACCCTCCCGGCCAGGTGTGGGATATAATCTCCTGGTGTGCCGTTTGCTAAGACCCTTGGTAAAGTGCAGTATTGGGGTGCGAGTTACCCGATTTTCCAGGTGTTGTGTGTCTCAGCTCCCCTGGCTAGGAAAAGGGATTCCCTTCCCCCTTGCGCTTCCCAGGTGAGACGATGCCTCGCCCTGCTTCAGCTCTCTCTGATCGGGCTGCAGCAGCTGACCAGCACCGATTGTCCAGCACTCCCCAGTGAGATGAACCTGGTACCTCAGTTGAAAATGCAGAAATCACCCATCTTCTGTGTTGCTGGTGCTGGGAGCTGGAGACTGGAGCTGTTCCTATTTGGCCATCTTGCTCCGCCCATAACCCAACATTTTTTATAGGCATTTTGGGAGACACAAAAGTGAAGCTAATCCCTCACCCCAAAGAGTATGCAAGTTAGGGTAGATGGGAGATGAAATTAACATGTATACATTTAAAGTATAAGTGTAGTACAGCTAATAATGAAGGGCTAATCTGTGTATCTTCATATTAAAAGTAGATCTACACTCATATACTTTGGGAGCTAGAAGGGAAGAGAAGAGGAGGGAATGACAAATGTGCAGTTGTTAGGCATGTACCCCTCAAAACCTCCATTTCCACGATCTTCTTCAACAAGACCAGGATGGGACTTCTCAGGACAAGGGAAGAGCAACTGCTTGAGACTCTGGAAAACCTGCCCAGTGGCAGGGAGGGGATGTTCTCTGCCTGCTTTGTTTTACATGGTATTTTTAAATAAGAATCTGATATGGTAGACTAACCATCAGTAGAAACTATGTTTTAGATGTTTCTTCCAAAAGTGAAGATAAACGTGAATAGAGCTACTTCTGTTCTCTGAACTTGTGTCCTTGTGATAGATGGTACAAATTTGCTGACTAATTTGTTGAAGTTACAGTTAAAATATGTGAGCAGGAGCAGAGAGAAAGCAATTAATCTATAGAGGAAATGAACACTGAACTGTGCGTTCTAGGCTATAGGAAGAATATCTTGGAGTATCTTCTATTTTATGCCAAAATGACACTGTTGCATTAGTATTCTGCCTCTCTTCTTCCTTCAGTGGGCTTCGTAATGGATGGAGTCAAATAGTTTTCACTTTCTATCCATTTATCTTTCAGAGACCATATAAATGATAGGTTGGACATTATTCCCACTGACTTATTCTGAGATACTTCTTAAATAATACTAGCATCACCTTTGGTCCATGTCACTTTGATATTTGCAGGTGACTTCCTACTCTGGAAATTCCATAACTTCTTCTCTCAGTATCCAGACCTCATTGCCCTTCAGTCATCACTGATAACCACGGAAGACTGCTCACCATACACTGTCACCTGACAATGCTCACCCAATCTATCCTTCACAACGATATTTGTTCTGGGCTCTACACACCCTCTTTTCTGAGCTTCCTCACCTTCTTGCAAGGCTGACATTCATTCTGAATTTTAAGCAAGAAAATATGGGGAGTGAGGGAGAAGAAGCCTTTTCTGTTTGTGCACTAAAAAGCATGTTCTGCTTCCCTCTTTGAAGGAGGAGGGACTTGATAATGGACTGGTTCTCTCCACTTGTTAAAATTCTCATCTTTTAGTATAGAAAAAAACCAAATTGCACGGTGAAGCTGTCTTTATTTTCTCCATGACTAAACACTGCATTTCTCAGCACTTAACAAGTCATTGTTCTGAAAAATTGGTTTCAGATCAGACCCTGCTTCCTAATGAGGCAGTGACTTGGTAATACATTTTTTTTTTCCTGGACTCTAAACAGTAGCAGACAGGAAAAAGAGAACAAAAGATGGATGGGAAATAAAATTGTGCCATTGCCCCTTTCCAGTGGGGTCTGTCTGTGAGTAATAAAGCGTTGATGGAAGAGCCAGGTCTTTAATTGGAATTCTATTAATCAACAAGTACTAATTAAACAGCTACTGCATGACCAGCTTTGGGCATTGTTGGTTGAGGACCCAGGGAAAAGGAGGGTTGCTGCAGTCTAATCTTGGAGGCAAGATTTTAATCTTGCTATTTCTGGGCTTCCTGTCTCTATCATATCAAGTCTGAATCCTTCCTTTTTCTTGGAGGATCTTCCAAAAGCTGTGATTCACCTGCTCTTACAACTTTACTTGCCATTTTATTCCCCAAAAGGAACTCTTCTTAAATCTGTCTGGTCTCATGTGCCATTTTCATTGGCTTCATTCACTGCTTTCCCATCTCTCTTATTCCAAACCCAAAACTTCTACCTTTCAGAGTCTAATTCAAGTTCCATATTTTTGAAGTTTCTCAATTGCTGTAGCATTTACTAATCAATTTACTTGATTTCTTCAACTTTAGAGCACAAATCTATGTTAAATAATTTAATTCTTGCTTATAAATTATTCCGTATTTTTCACTAGCTTCAATGAAATTTTCCTTCAGAGTTGAGAAATATATTGTTTCTCTCAGAGCAGTTTTTAAGCATCCCTTCCATCAAATCAACAATATTTATTAAGTGCCTATTTTGCATCAGCACAGTTCCAAGGCACTGGAGAGATACAACAAGATAAGACAAAGCTCTTGCCCACGTGGAATTACACTCTAGAGAGAGAGGCAGACAATAAACAGACCAAACAAATAGATGATCTAATACCAGAGTGGGAAGTGATGAGCACAGTCTTGAATACATGTGCGTTCTTATCTTTAGAAATCACTGTTTGGAGAATAGGTGGAGACTAATTAGAGAATAATGTAATTAACAACCTCATGCAAATTATTTGTGCACTTTACAGTGGATCTATGGTATCATCTCAGGTGCTTAACTTTGCGATGCTTCAGTTTCTTCATTTCTAAATTGTCTATCTTGTTACTGTCCGTCAAACCATCAACTCAGCCACTGGGAACCTACACCACATCATGGCTATAGGCAGTGCTGCTTCTTGAAGAGAATCCTCATGCTCATGTTCCCTAGTGCATAAGTACGGAATCACTTCAAGGACAATATTACCCCCTCCCACACTCCAGTGATCACAGTTAGTTACTTGCATAATTCTCTGGTCTTCCAATTGTTCAAAACCAAGCCTCTAATAATTATTCTCAGTTTTGATTCATATTGAATTAAAGGGACTTTAGAATCACCTAATCCACGACCTCACATTACAGATGGAGAAATCAAGGCCAACAATATAGAGGCCAATAAGTTACGAGAATCATATTTGGGCATGACATACCCGATCATAGCTCACTGCAGCCTAGACCTCCCAGGCTGCAGGTTGAGGCTGCAATGAGCTACAGTTGGGAGTGTCATGCCTGAATACAATATAGTAACTTGTTGGCAAAATCAGGACTAAGGCCTGGACTGCTGATGCTCCCCTCACCCCCAGCTATAATTTCATTATTTCGTTCCATCCAATCTGGAATGGCTTTCTTTGACCCTTATAGGCTGCCAAGGCTGATGTTAGAGCCTATTGTATTCTCTGCTGTGGTACTATTTCCCCAGAAAACACTAAGCTCTGAAAGCCCACCTGCTTATGGCCCTGGCCCTGCTGTATACTGTACTGCCTGGCACATGGGTGCACCCAGTAAATATTGGTTGAATGATGGCATTATTAGTGAATAATTTAAATGCATCTTACTTTTGCAAGAAATCCATTTCTAAAGAGTGATGTGTGAAATGAATGTTAGTAAATAGAATATGACTTTCTTCTTTTTTTTTTCCCATTCAGAAAAGATGACTATCTTTATTTCAGATTTGCCTTTGATTGGCAGTAGTTCCTTGCATTTTGTGCTTTATGTTTCTTCCCCCAGTTCAGGAACTTTGTAAAGCAGTTCATAGTGCTTTACATGGTTTGGGGTGGTTAGTGGTAGGGGGAAAAGAGTTTGGCTTTAGACATGTTTTTTTTTAGGATACTACAGGATACCAGAGTCATGCATGTATAATATCATCTACCAAAGATAATTTTATAAACCGACACTCGAGTATACTAAAGGAACAACTATTTGAACTCACTGTGATTAACTTTTTGTATGTTGAAGAATAGTTTATTCTGTCTGTTTCTTCAACCTATTATAGATCTACTTACCACTCCTGGATTTCACATGTTGATTTTTCTCATGCCATATTGGAATGTTAAGAACCGAAACCAAGTTTGGAGTGGTCCTAGAGTGAGGACGAAGCATAAGCAACATCATAGAACAGCCAGTGTTGTTGTAAAAGACTAGCAAGTGAGGCTGGGTGCGGTGGCTCATGCCTGTAATCCCAGCACTTTGAGAGGCCAAGGTGGGTGGGAGGCTTGAGCAGGAGTTTGAGATCAGTCTGGGCAACATGGTGAAACCCCGTCTCTGTAAAAAATGCAAAATAAATTAGCCAGGTGTGGTGGTGTGTGCCTGTAGTTCCAGCTACTCAGGAGGCTGAGGGTGGAGGATGTCTTGAGCCTGGGGTGTCGAGGCTGCAGTGAGCCATGATCACACGACTGCACTCCAGCCTGGGCAACAGAGTGAGACCCTGACTCAAAAGAGAGAGAGAGAGAGAGAGAGAGAGAGAGAGACAGAGAGAGAGAGAAAGACTAGCAAGTGAGAAAAGACTAGGGGGTAGACAGCCGTGTTGTACAGTCTTGAGTGTCAGAATGGGAAAACTGCATTTAACTTGGTACGTCTTTGAAGATTTGATTCATTCAGACCTCTTAGCTATAATCTAGCCAAATCCCTTACCCAATACATTGAAAATTCCCCCTTTGAAGGGTTTTTAGCAGAGTTTGTCACATCCTTCTTGATCTGCCCTTGACTTGTCATTCTGGCCTCATTCCTTATATATCCGCCAACTGAAATTATGAGCTTCTTGCAGTTTACTGAGCACTCCTTGTTCTATTACCTCTGGATCTTCACCTCCCCTCCTAGCTCTGTATTGATGGTGAACTCTAACTCATTTGTATTTGTAAACATTGTCATCCTGCATTTATTCATTCATTTAGCAAACCATTTGAATGCTTACTATGTGCGGTTTGTGGTGTATATACTTAAGAAACTTTAGTAATAAATAAACAAAATCTTCCCAAATAAAAATTTGACTTTGGCTTAAATAAACATGTACATTAGTATTACTTCTTCTTCTTCTTCTTTTTTTTTTTTTTTTTTTGAGTTGGAGTTTTGCTCTGTTGCCCAGGCTGGAGTGGAGTGGCATGATTTCAGCTCACTGCAACCTCTGCCTCCCGGGTTTAAGCAATTCTCCTGCCTCAACCTCCCTTGTAACTGGGACCACAGGCACCTGCTACCACACCCAGCTAATTTTTGTATTTTTAGTAGAGATGGGGTTTCACCATATTGGTAAGGCTGGTCTCCAACTCCTGACCTCAGGTGATCCACCCGCCTCAGCCTCGCAAAGGACTGGAAGTATAGGTGTGAGCCACTGCACTCAGCCTCTTTTTAAAATTTTATTTCAATGGCCTTTGGGGAACAGGTGGTTTTTGGTTACATAGATAAGTTCTTTAGTGGTTATTTCTGAGATTTTGATGCACCCATCAGTATTACTTCTTATTAATATAAGAAATGAATGTACACTTGGAACAAAGAGGGAGTTTTTGGTGTATTGGGTAAGGGATTTGGCTAGATGACATCTAAGGGGTCTGAATAATCTGAGTCACAATTCTATAACACATTTCAAAAATGAAACATTGAACTCTAACTTAATCTTGAGGTTTCACCTATCATTTCTACCAGGAGCCTTTCCTGTCCCCCACCAACTGAATTGGACACTGGTCCTGCCTCATGGCAACCCTGTCATGCCACCTATCACTCTGAGTTCTGATTGCTTGCTGAATTGTCTGTATCCATCTCCAGATAGTAAGCTCCTTGGGAAGAGACTCTGACATGTTCACCACTGTATTCCCATTGCCTGGCACACAATGGCATGAGTATTTGATGCATGAATATAGGAAGTAATGAGTAAATAAATGCATGGGTGGAATGAAGTAATTGGTCCTGCTCTTCAGGAATATAACTGGAAAGAGAGAGAGATAGTAGGTGGTGGTTCCGATAGTAATCCAGGTGAAATAGGAAGAGGTTTAAACCAGGTAGCAGAAAGAGTACAAGCAAGATTCAGACAAAATATGAGGAAATTTAGGGACTGACTGAGAGTGAAGAATGAGGAATGGTCTAAACATGGAGTATTTGAGTTTATAAGAATCGTAGCAAGGTGCATGGAAACAGGGAAGTCGGATGATTTGGGGTGGTTAGTGGTAGGGGGAAATGAGTTTGGCTTTAGACATGTTTTTTTAGGATACTACAGGATACCAGAGTCATGCATGTATAATATCATCTACCAAAGATAATTTTATGGTTCATTTTCCTGATTCATGAAAATGTATCAGAATTGAGTTACTCATGTTTGAATGGCAGATCTGGCCTTTTTTAAATCCTCACTGTTAATCCTTGGATTGTTTGAAAGATCCCACCTTCTTTCCTTAGTGTGGATATCTGGCTTGCTTGGGAAAGTCAGCTGTTTTTTTGCACTTCAATCCAAGCAACATCTTGTATGCCCAGGAAATTAATGTTTTGAGTCTGAACTAAGGTATTGAGCCCATTTCCATGAGCTTCCTCTTGAATGTCATGGCAAAGGACAGTAATCTAGGACAGTCCCTATAACTCGTGATACTACCTTCCCTGCTTGCATCCTGGGTCACACATGCATGGAGACTCTGCAAAGGTGGAATGCTTTGGTCATGGCAAAGCCACTGCCAGATCAGATGGCAAAAGAAATGTCCTCTCATAGGGTTACTCTCAGGGTTAACATAGGAAGAGTGACGCAGAGGAAGTTTGTCTTTGGCATTTTTGTTTGTTGCTGCTCTTCTCATCTTTTTTTACTTGACTTTCCCCACTTTACACTCTTCCCAGTGTCTGATCTAGGCAGGAATCTTCCCTTGACATCCCGGGCCATTTGAAAAGAATAAGATAATACCATTCAAACTAGGTGTTAGGCTGGGCACAGTGGCTCACGCCTATAATCCTAGTACTTTGGGAGGCCAAGATGGGCAGATTGCTTGAGTTCAGGAGTTTGAGACCAGCCTGGCCAACATGGTGAAACCCTGTCTCTACTAAAAATACAAAAATTAGCCGGGTGTGGTGGTGCATGTCTGTAATCCCAGCTACTCAGGAGGCTGAGGCAGGAGAATCACTTGAACCCAGGAGGTGGAGGTTGCAGTGGGCTGAGATTGCGCCACTGAGCTCCAGCCTGGGTGACAGAGCAAGACTCTGTCTCAAGAAAAAACAACAACAACAAAAAACCAACTTAAGTATTAATGTTGAACCATAATTTATTTTACTTAGTTATCTGTGGTAGACGTAATTTTTTTTTTTTCTTAGAGACAGAGTCTCACCCTGTCACCCAGGCTGGAGTGTAGTGGTATGATCATAGCTCACTGGAGCCTTGAACTCCTGGGATCAAACGATCCTCCTGCCTTAGCCTCCCAAGTAGTTGGGACTACAGGCACACGCCACTGTGGGCAGTGGTATTCCTACTTTAATAACGATAAGTTTCTTTGTAGTGTCTGAGGATGCTGGAAAAATTTTTGGCCCCATGGTATGGCTTCTGAAGGCAAAGGGAGACGCCCGGGGGTCTGCTTCCTGTACTGTTATTGACAGACTTTGTACTTGGACAAACTGAACAAACAGAGCCTCAGTTTCTTTGTCTATGAAACAGGCAATTAAACTTAATCAGTGTTTTTCAACTATATCCGACTCAGGGTCATCTCTTTTATTTGAAACTCCCTTGTTACTATCCTGAAATGAAATTCAGAGATGATATGTTACTTATATACGTAATTAAAAAAATCAATATATTATCTTAACGTAACATAAAAAAGAAATAAATGGATTTTATATAAAACTGTATGTATTCCAGTATGCAAATGCTCAGGCCCACCTACACCAGAAGATACACTAAACTAGTTAGATGCTTGCAGCTGTATGTGGAATCACCATGACTGTGACAGCTACAAATGCTACACCCATGAGTGTGTAATATTAGCCTTCATTTATCATTTTTATTGGCCATCAAATACAACTATAGTGGCATTGCTGTCAGTGATGTGATTTTCCAAAATGGTGAACAATTCTTGGTAAAGTTTCAAACAAAATAAAGTATAATCTTCCCTTCTTTGTTGCTCTCCTAAAAAAAAAAATCAGTATATATTTAAACTGTACAAAGAAAACCCCCAAAAAATGAACAAACAGAAACAAAGCACATGCTTCTATATTCAAGGCTCAGGTAATTGCAAATATATTTATCACCCATGTGATTGACAGACTGGCATTTGGAAAGTCAAAGTGGAAGTGAGATCGTTCAATGTGGGTGGGACTCTTCTCCACATTGCAGTGTCCAGCATCCCTCATCACCTCCACTAAATGCTAGGAGATTCTCTCCAAATTATTGGGAGCACAACAAAAACTCCCACCACAATTTATAAAATGTGCCATGGGAGGGAGGGCACTACTATTTCCCTAGAGAATTACGGAATTAAATGATATTCTAAGTCTGTAGAGGCACTGCCAAGGGCAGATCCAGTTATTGTGGGCTCCAAAGCTTATTCAGTTTTGGAGCCCTTTCTTTAAACAAAGAATCAAAATTATAAATACAACATTAGGTATGAACATGAGCATTTATCTATAATGAGAACAGAAATTGCAACAAAATACACAATCTTAAAAAACTGATGAATGCCATAAACATCACAAACACCCAGTACAGGGGTGTCCAATCTTTTGGCTTCCCTGGGCCACATTGGAAGAACAAGAATTGTCTTGGGCTACACATAAAATACACTAACACTGATGATCGCTGATGAGCTAAAAAAATAAAAAAACAAACAAAACAAACAAACAAACAAAAAAAACAAAAAACCAAACAAATCTCATAATGTTTTAAGAAAGTCTACCAATTTGTACTGGGCCACATTCAAACCTGTCCTGGGCCACATGCAGCTCATAGGCCACAGTTGGACAAGCTTGACCTAGTATTTTTAAAAATCAGTTGACTTGGGCCAGGCATGGTGGCTCACACCTATAGTCCCAGCACTTTGGGAGGCTGAGGTGGGAGGATTGCTTGAGCCCAGGAGTTAGAGACCAGCCTGGGCAACGTAGTGAGACCCTGTCTCTACAAAAATAAAAAAATTAACCAGGCATGGTGGTATGTGTCTGTCGTCCCAGTTACTTGAGAGGCTAAGGCAGGAGGATTGCTTGAGCCTGGGAGGTTGAGGCTGCAGTGAGCTGTAATCGCACTGCAGCATTCCAGCCTGGCTGACAGAGTGAGACCCTGTCTCAGAAAAAATAAATAAATAAAAATTAAAATTAAAAAAAATAAAGAATTAAAAGCAAAAACTTAACTCTTTACAAAAGTGACTGTGAGCTATATAAATATTTCCCACTAAAGCAAAACTAAGTGTATCTACAATTCAACTCCCTCTTATCCAGATTCTGAAAATGACTTCTATTCTAATGGTACTCAACCCTAGATGTGTGATGGAAGGGAAGTCAGAGTGGAAAGACAAAATTCTTAACAATTTTGGTTGAAAACACTTTATGTTTGCAAATTACCTCTTTTGATGTGTGTGTGTGTGTGTCTGTGTGCTGGAATTGTGAGTATAAGTGTATTTCTATATGAATACATTGTGGAGAGGAGAGACCCTTCCAGGTCTTTGAAAGGGGCCTGTACAAGCTTAAGTTCCAATAGCTTCATGGTGAGTTGGACTCTGTCTAACACTCTATAATTCTATGAATTAATCCCTAATGTTGAGGATGAGAGGAGTTGGGGCGGGAGCCTTCCCAAAGCCTCTAACATTATATAACACATAGCACTTCCTCTATTTCTAATAAGACAGGATTTTCTCCTCTAATTATATGTCCTGTTGCATTTTTTTTTCTTGTGATGCCAAATTCTGGGTGATAAATCACTTAAAAAATTGTAAATTTTTAAATTGTGAACAAATTTTTACTTCTGGCAAAATAATAAATTCACATATTTTAGAGATTCAAGTAAGGCTGATAGAAATCAGCAGTCCCATGGCCTCTCCCAATACAAGAGTCAACCAACTTTTTAAGATTATTTCAGGTTTTAAAAATATTTTAAAAATTATTTATATCCTATGGTCTCTCAGGTCATTATTTTAGACATTATTACCTCTATTATAACCTATGCAAAATTTAGCTTTCAGCTTTATTTTTTTCTTTCCTGGAGCCATCCCTTCTGGAGCCTCCTGCCACTCCCTTGAGATCTGGACCCGTCATTCTCCAGGACGCCCATATGGTTGTTTTCCTAGGGCTTCCCTTTGCCAGCACCCTGAGGTATTGAGAAAGTCCTTTCATCTCTCTCCTGTGTAGTATTCCTGATTCCTGGCTCTCATATCCTTCTTTTTTCTTTACTCCTCTATTTTGATGAAATATATCTTACAGTAGCTTTCTGAAAAAGAATATATAGGAGGTAAGTCTTTAGAAACTGCAAATTAAAAAAAAATCCGATATTTTTCACTCTTAGGTCAAAAGTAACTTCCCATCACATCAGAATTCTGAAGGCACGTTTCCAGTGTTTTCCATCTTCAGTCTTGTTGTTGATCAGTCAAACACAATTGGACTTCCACTTCTTTGTAGGTAACCTGTTTCTTCTCTTTGGATGTTTTTAGCATTTTTTTTTTTTTTTTTTTTTTGAGACAGAGCCTCAATCTGTCACCCAAGCTGGATTTTCGGCTCACTGCAACCTCTACCTCCCCTGTTCAAACAATTCTCATGCCTCAGCCTCCGAGCAGCTGAGATTACAGGTGTGTATCACCATGCCCACCTAATTTTTACAATTTTTTAGTAGAGACAGGGTTTTGCCATGTTGCCCAGCCTGGTCTTGAACTCCTGGCCTCAAGCGATCTGCTAGTCTCGGCCTCCCAAAGTGCTGGGATTACAGGCATGAGCCACTGCACCTGGCCTGGATGTTTTTAGGATCTTTCATTTAACCCTGGTATTCTGAAAATTTATAATAATTTGCCCAGTATGTGTTGTTTTTTAGTCACTGGGTTGGACACTTGGTGGGTGGACTTTTTAGTCTGGAGGATCATGTCCTTTGGATTTGGAACATTTTCATCCATTTTTTAAAATTTTAAAAATAACATTCTCCCTACTGTTTGCTTTGTTTTATCATTCTGGAACTATTATTTAGAAATTGGATTTCCTGGAATGTTTCTAATTTCTGTTTCTTTTTATTATTATTGTCAATTTTTTGGTCTTTTTCTGTTCTACTTCTACCTTTTAGGAAATTTTCCTGGATTTAAAATTTTTATGTATTTTTAATTTTGAAGAGCTTTTTTTCTTCTTAGATTATTACTGTAAAACTTTTATATAGTATCCTGCTATTATTTCAAGGATGAAATATCTTTATCATTTTTCTGCGTTCTTTTTTTTCTTTTTTTTTTTGAGACGGAGTCTCACTCCGTGGCCCAGACTGAAGTGCAGTGGCACGATCTCGGTTCACTGCAACCTCCTGGGTTCAAGTGATTCTCCTGCCTCAGTCCCCCGAGTAGCTGGGACCACCGGTGTGCAGCACCACGCCTGGCTAATTTTTGTATTTTTAGTAGAGATGGGGTTTCACTATGCTGGCCAAGCTGGTCTCGAACTCCTGGTCTCAGGTGATCTGCCCGCCTCAGCCTCCCAGAGTGCTGGGATTACAGGCATGAGCCACTGTGCCCGGCCATTTCTCTGAGTTCTTAATGACTTTTTTTCTGCTCCTTGGGTTGTATCTATTTTCTCTGAGTGTTTGTTTTGTTTTGTTTCATTTATTTTATCCCACTATATTAGAAATATTTCTAATATTTCTCAAATGTCTGATGGCCTTAGGTTGTCTATTGATGTTTAAGGATAAAGTCTAAAGAGCTGTTTGTGCATCTAAAATATATCTAGAATCCTTCCACTTCTTACCACCTTCATCTGTACTATCTTGGTCGCAACCACCAACATCTCTTGCCTAGGTATTGCAATAGTCTCCTAATTGATCTCCCTACTTCCATACCTATGGCTTCCAGACTATTCTCAACAGAAGCTAAAATGTAAGTCATATTACATCACTTTTTTCTTTTTTTTTTGAGACAAAATCTTGTTCTATGGCCCAGGCTGGAGTGTAGTGGCGCGATCTCGGCTCACTGCAACTTCTGCCTCCCGGGTTCAAGCGATTCTCCTGCCTTAGCTTCCCAAGTAGCTGGGATTACAGGTGCAGGCCAGCACACTCAGCTAATTTTTGTATTTTAGTGGAGACAGGGTTTCACCATGTTGGCCAGGCTGGTCTTGTACTACCGACTTCAGGTGATGTACCTGCCTCGGCCTCCCAAAGTGCTGAGATTACAGGCGTGAGCCACCGTGCCCGGCCCAAAAATGTATTTTAAATGAATGAATGTGTATGTGCAGGACTTGTTCTCTGATAGGCCTAACAACAGGATAATTGGATTGGTGGATGGTTGACTTTTTTTGTTGGAGATCCCCAAATATCAGCATCTATAGGTCTTTGCCCATCTGCCATTCAGTTTCTCCAAGAAAGAAACTTACAGAATATTCTCCAATCTATTCATCCACATTACATCCATATTACAGCCTATTCATGCAATCTCCTGCCTGAGGTGTCTAAGAAACCAGCTGCCATCATCTTATAGCTATGCAGTGGAAAGAACTGAGGTTCTCATATTCAGTCTGCAGATTTTCTCTTTATCTCCCAGTTTTCAGTTCTTTTCCTCAGCAACCCTCTAGTCCCTAGGCCTATTGTCCTCTGATTTGGTCTTCTCTGATTCAACTTCTGTCTCCTGTGAGAAGGGGAATCCGTTGGATATGCCAGGGGTTCGGATCCTGGGGGACTTACCTGCTGCCACTGGCATCCATCTGGTACTTACATTTCCTCATTTGATTCTTCTAGAATTTTTTTTTTTTTTTTTTTTTTTTTTTGAGAGACAGGGTTTTGCTCTGTTGTCCAGGCTGGAGTGCAGTGGTGCGATCATAGCTCACCACAGCCTCAAACTCCCGGGCTTAATCTATCCTCCTGCCTCAGCCTCTCAAGTATCTGGGATTGCAGGCATGTCCGACCATGCCTGGCTGATTCTTCTAGAATTCTTGAGGATGAATTAGCTTTTCTTTCACTGATATCTTCTTTTGTATGTGCTCAGGTTTAACCTTTGTCTGTTCTGTTAAGTCATTTATCCTTTCTCTATCTATTTTCTGACTTTATTTGTATCTTTTTTTTTTTTTTTTTTGAGATGGAGTCTCGCTCTGTCGCCCAGGCTGGAGTGCAGTGGCTGGATCTCCGCTCACTGCAAGCTCCACCTCCCGGGTTTACGCCATTCTCCTGCCTCAGCCTACCAGGTAGCTGGGACTACAGGTGCCCGCCACCTCTCCTGGCTAGTTTTTTGTATTTTTTAGTAGAGACAGGGTTTCACCGTGTTAGCCAGGATGGTCTCGATCTCCTGACCTCGTGATCCGCCCGTCTCGGCCTCCCAAAGTTCTGGGATTACAGACTTGAGCCACCGCGCCCGGCCTATTTTCTGACTTTATATGGAGTTTCTCTTTGTTTTCTTCCTCGTCTTGGAGAGAGTTTTGAGAGGAAAAGAATGCCATCTTGATACTGAAAATCCAAAAAATAAAAATAAAAATAAAAAAAACTTATCCAGATGTGTAACCTCTCTTCGGGGATAAGCTTAAAGTGTAAAAACATTGATGACAAATGGAAAGTCTTATCAGAGGAAGTTTAATTCTGTACTAATGGTGAACATTAGGAAAAGGCTTCCAGACAATTCAAGTGTTAAACAGGACTGGAGGAGGAGAAGGTGAGAGGTACCATCTATAGTCAATGATTCCGATAGTTCATACCTTACCACTCTATGACTATGTCTTAAAAGAAACTTGGGCTAATAAATGTGCAATCGTGTTCATCGTTACTAGTCATATGGTCTAAATTAGCAGAGCCATGGCAAAATAAAATATGATATACTCGTCGATATATTAATATAGACATTAAAAGAGAGATTTTTAAAGGTATTTTTGAAAAGTTAAAAAGGTACTTTTTGACTGTTTAATGACATGAGAAAGTGTTTGCAATCTATCAAATATATTAAATGATAAAACAAGGTAAGTACATATTACTTTTATTGTAAGAAAGCTTTTTAAGGGCACAACTAAATTAGGGTGCCATTTAATTTATTTTAAACCATTTAAAAAGATTCCTAAAAGGTACACAAAGTAAGTGTTGTATAAACCAGAAGTACCAAATTATGGTTTATAAATTAGTTTAAAAGAAAGCATTGGTTTCCTTTCTGAGGTACTCTTTTCTCCTATGGATAGGCATGAAAGGGAATAAAGCAGTCATACTCCTTTTCAAGGAAACCAATTACCTTTCCTTCAGACTGTTTGGTAAACTTAAAAGCCTTCACTTTCCAGCTTTCCAAAATAATCTTTGAATGTACTTTAAAAGAACAGCTTTTCCCAATAGTCTGCCAAGCTTTTAAAAAAAGAACTACTCTTGACCAAGTTTGGAAAAGTGCGTAAGTGTTCATTCCACATAAAACCAGTGTGTTCATTTCATAGAAAAATCCTCAGTATGTAAGACATTTTACAGCATGCACATGGCCTGTGCTCTAATATTAGTTATTAATACTGAAAGCATTTAATTTAGGGAAAAATGATTTCCTTAGTGAAGATGGCAGTTTTTGGACCTAAACCCTTCACTACATAAAATGGATGTTGGGAAATGTCATGGCTCAGGAGATAAGCATCACCGTGAACTTTTATGCTTAGCCTGCATTAATTTACTCGATTCACGGGGACATAAACTGTATAGCTTCTGGGAGGGTACATCTAGCCTTTGGGCAAAGCAAGAGTTAGGATGACAACCAAAAGTTAAGTGAGGGTATGTGTCCTTATCTGTTTTCCTTTCTCTTATTCTTTGCGTTCTTTCTCTCCTCCCTGTCACACCCCCAACTTCCATTAGAAATGGAGAGGATAAGTATTTATATTTGCTGTTCTACACTCACAAACACTCACAAACTGGTACTGACTACACAATTATGCATTTCTACCCTTCATTTCTCATATGCATTTACTGAGCATTTTATTCTATAAGGCATTATGTGAGGCATGTGGCCTTAAGGAATTTATGATTGAGCTAATGATTCAAGGTAGTTCAGTCTATACCCTGTATGGTATAGGTAGACAGGAAGGAAATAATTGTGGGCAGGTGTCATAGGGAATAGCTTTGTTCTAGGCATTTAGCTTTCTGGAATGGGGGCTTTTTCTCTTGCGATAGTTTGAATTCCATTGTTACCGCTAGGCATTTGTATATATACCCTGAAGCTGTGTATATTGGACACAGGCTTAGGAAATAGCCTTCTCTGCCCAAGAAAGTTTGGAGTTGACGGCTGCAAATTTAGAGAGGTGAACTTTCCCTGGGTTTCTACAGAATGGGAGGATTTATTTGGTAGAAGTGTTAGACACAGATACCTGAACTAAAAATAAAGAAGCTGGACTAGGTTAAAAATAGGTTAATATTCTCAGTTTTTATATATTTCAAAACCTTTAGGTATTTCTGTTGAGAAAATATTACTGAGCAGAGTCAAATATCTGAATCAGTCACTTTATTTTATTTTATATTTATTTATTTTTTGAGACAGGGTGTCGCTCTGTCACCCAGGCTAGAGTCCAGTGGTTCAATTATGGCTCACTGCAGCCTTGACCTCCTAGGCTCAGGTGATCCTCCCTCCTCAGCCTCCTGAATAGCTGGGACTACAGGCGTGCACCACCATGCCTGGCTAATTTTCTGCAGAGATGGAGTTTTGCCGTGTTGCCAGGCTGGTCTCAAACTCCTGGACTCAAGCACTACACAAGTGTTGGCCTCTTTGGGATTATAGGTGTGAGCCGCTGTGCCCAGCCTGATTCAGTCACTTTAGAGCAAGCTTGTCCAACCCATGGCCTGCGGGCTGCATGCAGCCTAGGTCAGCTTTGAATGTGGCCCAACACAAATTTATAAACTTTCTTACAACAGTATGAGGTTTTTTGTGATTTTTTTTTTAGCTTATCACCTGTCATTCATGTTAGTGTATTTTATGTGTGGCCCAAGACAATTCTTCTTCTTCCAAAGTGGCCCCGAGAAGCCGAAAGATTGGACAGCCCTGCTTTACAGCTTCCATATTTTAGGCCTTTTAATTCTATGACTTGCTTTGGTGGATCTGATATCTCCCTAATAGTCTTAGATCCATGCGGCAGAAGTTGTAGTGTTTTCTGTTTGTTGAAGAGAGAGGTCTGGAATGACAGTAGCATTTCTGTAGTTCCATTACTAAATCTTATCCGCTAGTCTTTAAATATAAAACAAATCATCCTCGCGCCCTACTGCAACACTCAGAGTTGTGATGAATTCAGTATTGATGAATTAGTCTGTCTGGGACCTTCACCAGGGGATTTAATCATTGAAAGGCACTTTACTCAAAACTAAGCCCTCATAAAGAGTTTAATATTAATATGTAGTGATTCCTCAATGACAAATCTTTTGGGACCAATGCTGTTATATATTTTATTCTATTAACTTATTTTTACAGAGAAAGGATCTCACTCTGTCACCCAGGCTAGAGTGCAGTGGCACAATCATAGCTCACTGCAACCCTGAACTTCTGGCCTCAAGTGGTCCTCCCACCTCAGCCTCCCCAAGTGCTGGCATTACAGGTGTGAGCCACCACACCCATCCCTGTTATATATTTTAACATTTTTCACATATATCATGTAAAGCAGTGATCTTGTTGAACAGTTTGTTTGTGCAGCTACACAGGACCAATAAGCTACAGCTAAAAGCAAAGAGGGCCTACGTACCCCACTCTACAAGGGAAAAGAAAGGCTATCTAGACATGTTTCAGATTCCAGCTTAATCCCGTGAAGCTTTGTCTACTAGACTGCTCATTGCCTTCCCTTGGCTTTCAGATCTTACAGCCTCTGCACGCAACTGTTCACTCCGTTCATACCAACAACCGCTACAGCTATGTTTTGGTAACTGCTTCATGCCAAGCTCTGTACTAGGTACTAGGTGAGCGAAGCAGGCAGTGGTTTCTGCCCTCCTGGATATTATGAAGCCGTGGGAGAGGAGATAAACAAGTAACAATAAACAGTGCATTGAGTATTCTTGATTTATTTGGATATAAACTTGCAACAGCTTTTATTTTTTCCCAGTGACTGCTTTCAACCTTGTTCACCCAATTTCTCATCTCTTAGTGAATGTTTGGCAGATCTATTAATATAACTTTCCAGTCAATTCGAATGGTTAAAATACAGTCCAGACTAACTTAAAATTCACCCTGACGTCTGATTCAAAGTGAACCCCTTCCTCACTACGTGCTGAACTTCTGTTCACCTCATCTGCCGAGAGATCCTCAAGGATTCTGATCATTCTCTTTTTCCTGGGAAAACCTCTAAGATAAAAGTTTGTGTGATGAGATGCTTCTCAGCTGCAGTTAGTCTCAAGGCTACAAGTGGTACTCACCATCCTTCCTTTATACTCCCTCTAATTTCCTGTCACTCTTGGCTAGTACATCTGCTGTCTTAGGTGTTAATCTTATGTAGTGGGGACTGAATCCCTGGTCATTCCTGAGCTATTCAAGATCCAAGTCTACTGTACATGTCCTTGTATCATCAAATTGGGCAGGGGAATACCAAGAGAAGTGCCAGTAGGTCACCCGGGTGCCACACACATGCTTCCCTGTCTCCCGTGTAGTGCAGCCCCACCTCCTGCTGGTGAACAAGACCAATGACCTCTGCCGGTATGGTAGTGCCTTTCTTTACCTGCTTGACTTTTGGAACAAGGAGCCCAAAGTAACTTACTTGAAGTTTAATGGGGCTCATGTATCCTCTGATAGAACTGCTACTCCTGTGAGAAATAGGATCTCAAGACACGCAGAGTCTGAAGTTTCAGGGAAAAGAAGCAAGGATTTCCCTGGTGGGTGATAGTAAAGTGAAGACACTCCTATTTTTTTACCCCCTGGTTCCCAGGCCTATGCATTCTACCTACTGGGGACACAATACAACATAATGGTTGTTGATTTAGGTATAAATTGCGTGTATATCCTGTGAGTATCATCTCTAAGGTGACATCTAAGCTGCGCCTGCAACAGGCTGTTCTATCACTCTGTCAATGTAGCATCTTCTGGAGAGATGCAGAATATGAAATGACCAGCGGATGTCATGGCTGCGTGCCACCCCGCTTCACCTCCTTTGCTGTAAATGGGTCCCTTTCTGTGATACAGTCTTGTGCATGATCCAGTGCTGGTGGACTGAACGCTCCGTGGATAACATCTTGGATAATGGTGCTGGCAAAGGCCTTGTAGGCATGAGAGACAAAGGTAAACTGTCAAATCCCAACAGGTGAATTGCTGCTCCTTTCAGGCGGAAGGGGTTCAATATAATCAACTTACTGCTTGGTCTCCTCAAGAATGATGCTGTGTTGGGCCCTTGGATTTGGTCTCTGTTGCTAGCAGGTTAGCTCTTTGCCAGTGGCAGTAGAAAGATCAGCCTCAGTGAATGAGAGCCCACGCCGTTGGACCCATGCGTATCCTCCAGCCCTGAACCATGGCTACTCCATTCATGAGCCTATTGTGCTAGCACTAGGGTAGCCAGTGGCAGAGGTTGGCTAGTGTCAATTGGCCACATCATGGTGTCTACTTGGTTACTTGGTTTTTAAATACCTTTTCTGTGGTGGATGCTATCTGGTGAACATTAATATGTGATAGAAAAATCTTCACATCTTGTTTTTTTTTTTTGTTTGTTTTTGTTTTTTGTTTTGTTTTTGATGGAGTCTCACTCTGTTGCCCGGACTGGAGTGCAGTGGCGTGATCTCAGCTCACTGCAATCTCCACCCCCCAGGTTCAAGCAATTCTCCTGCCTCAGCCTCCTGAGCAGCTGGGATTGCAGGTGCCAGCTACTACGTCCGGCTAGTTTTTGTATTTTTAGTAGAGATGGGGTTTCACCATGTTGCCCAGGCTGGTCTTGAACTCCTGACCTCAGGTGCTCCACCTGCCTCGGCCTCCCAAAGTGCTGGGATTACAGGCATGAGCCATTGTGCCCAGCCCACATCTTGTGTTTCTTCCCATAGATCCATCCATAGGCCTCTTCCCCAAACCTCCTTGTCCTTGATCATCCAAACTTTTTCCTTCCATGCCCCTGGTCAACCAGTCAAGCCATTCACTTGTGCCTATGAGTCTGTGCATAGTCTTACTTCAGGCCACTTCTTCCACATAAAGTAGAGGACCAAGTGCAAAACACATAGCTGCTGTTGTTCAGTGTCACCCCAGAGTGCCGCAGCGGTACATTATTGGCTTGTACCTGCATATCGAGTCACTCTATCCATGAGCCACGTTCTGCCTTTTTTCCTCTTCTGTCAGCTGTTCACAGAGGTCTACCCAACTGGCTCTATGTGAGAATTGAGGGAGAAGTGTCTGTGACACCATGGAGGACGTGGAGATCTGCTTCATGCAGCTTCTTTGTGCCCTCTGTCCCTACTCATATTCTGTCCTAGATGTACTACTTAAGTCTCATGATGGATCTGTTGGGCCCATCCTATTTGATGACTTACTGTGTCTGAGAGAACCCAGTTCATGATGCACAACTTTGGCCACATGGTCACTTGATGCCTTATGATCAGACATTCCGTCTCTCTCACAACCCAGTGGCACACTAGAAGATTTTTTTTTTTTTAAATGAAATCTAATTATCTGATGCAGGTGTCATGGTCTTTTTCTGGAACTCTTGGGGTTTATGTTGTCATTCTCTTGCAGGAGTTTAACATAAACTCCCCATAGCATTTCCCACCCAACAAATATACCTTGAGAATCATACATTCTGCTAGGTCAGATAATACAAGTTACAGAGTTGAATACATCATTGCTTGGACTTGATATAGAGCCCTTTCCTACTCTGGACCCACTTAAAACTTGCATCTTTTCATGCCACTTGATAAATGAGTTTGAACAGTATTCTCAGATATAGAATATTCTGCATCCAGAGCTCAAAGATTTCCACTAGCTCTTATGCTTCATTCTCCAAGTGGAAATATCAAGTAAGCAGTTGACATACATCGTTAGAGTCAGAAGGGAGGTCTGGACTATAGATATAAATTTGTACGTTGCTAGTAGATTAATGATATTTAAAGCAATAGGGTAGTATATTATTTTGGATTATATTTGATTGCATATTTCAGAAAACCAAAAATAGCAGTGGTTTAAACAAGATATAATTTTTTCCCTCTCTACTGTAAGAGTCTGGGTAGGTAGTCTGGTGCTAATATGGCAGCTTCTCAATCATCAGGAAATCAGGCTTCTTCCACCTTGTTGTCTGGGCACATAACCGTCCTCATTATGCAGTTCCACTTCATGGTTCTGGAGGGCCACCCCAACTCCAGCTCTGGCTCCTCCAACATATCTTCAATGTATCTGCTTTTCCATGCAGCAGAATGGAGAAAAGAAAAGAAGACCATGTCCCCACCTTCATTTAAAGGCAATTCCCAGAAGTTTTGGACACTACTTCCATTTATTTCTTGCTGTCAGAGCTTAATCACCTGGCCACATCTAACTGAAAAGAAGTCTGGGAGATGCACACTGTTTTTCCAGATAATGATGCAACCAGCTGCAAATGGGAAGCTCTCTTATTGTAGGAGGAGACAATAGATGTTCGGAATCATCTAGCAGTTTTCAGCTACAGATAGATTGAGAGCACCTAGAAAGTATAACTGAGGAAGAAAAAAGATCCAGGACTGAGTCTTGAGACAAACCAAGAGTCAGAGATCAGGTAGAAGAGGAGGAAAATAAATGAGGTTTAAATGCAACAGGCAAAAAGAGAGATGGTAAACCAGCTGAGAATGTTATCTTGAAGTCAAGAAAGAAGAGCATTTTGATCACCTGCATCAATTGCTGCTTGGATGTTGACTAAGATGAGGACAGGAAAGTATCACGGGGCTTACCTCTGTGCAAACCTTTGAGCAGGCTTGGGAAAATAATTACCTTGGAGTGAGATGATGGGTAAATGAGAGAAAGTGAAAACAGGATTTGTAGACCAGTTTTTGTAGGTTAGTCTGTGAAAGGGGGCAAAGAAATAGAATAGTATTAAATTGGGATGTGGTTTCGAGGATTTTTTTTCTTTTTTTGCTTGATGGTGTTTGTTTGTTTGTTTGTTTGTTTGGTTTTAGAATGTCAGTACTACAGTTTTTTTTCAAATGCTGCTGGAATAATCCACTAACAAAGGAGAGCCCAATGATGGAGAATGGGGGGTAACCAATGAAACTTATGTGATGGGTCAAGTAGAATAGATACTTCCTCCTCTCTAACTGTAAAAATTAGGAAAATATGGGTTCAGCTGTGGAGAAGCTAGTGGATTTGGTCGTGGAGTGATGAAAGAACTCTCATCAGATGGCTTTTGGTTTCTCAACTTAGAAGGCAGGAAGGGTGAGAGTGAGGAAGAGGGACAGGAGATGGTGTGAGGGCAGGAGATGGTATGAAATATTCCTCTTATAGAGTGTAAGGTCATTATTAATGCAGAAATGTAATAGGAGTTCCACAGTATTGAGAGCCCATTTAAGGACTGAGATCGTGAATTTAAATTGAAACCAGTCTGCATGTTTGTGGAGTTTCTTTAGTAATCTTCAGTTACTCGGGAAGACCTGATGAAGGAAGGTGCCTAAATATATCTAAACAGGGCTGACGTTTTATCAGGGGAATACAAGAATGGAAGGAAGGAGGGGCAAGAATTGCGAGGCTTTGCAGAGAGGTAGTTGTAAAAATGGAACATGGACTCCAAAGAGAATAAGGGGGTAAGGAGACAGAGAGGTTGATAGATGTGAGGAAGTGCATTGTAGTTCCAAAGTGATATTGAAGAATTGCTATAGCTGGGATTCTTGAGCCACAGAGCAAACAAATAGGGGGCTAGAGTTGGAGTTTGAAACTGGAAAACAAAAACAAAAAAAACAGAAGTGGTGTCTGTGTCTCTCTCTGTGTGTGTGAGATAAGGTCCATGGTGTCATCATGAGGGTTGGTAGGTTGCTACAATAGAGTGGAGGAAAGAGACATTTGAAATTAGGAGGAGGAGAGTTCAGCCCAGTCTTCTGTATTGTTTGTGGTTTGTTTCATGAAAGTGTATGTCTTACAAGACTCAAAGCTCTTATAGTATTTGACATCTGATACAGTGCTGAGCTGGTAGTGGAGATTCAATATATACATGAGAGGAAGAGCCTTATCATGTTACATATGGAAAGAAAAATGTGAAGTTCCAGACTGAAGAGCTAGAGCCATGTATACCTTTATGCCTGTGAGCAGATATAATGTTATAAGGGGCCAGAGAATCAGTAATGGAGAATAAATTTGCTTTTTTTTTTTTTTTTTTTTTTTTGAGATGGAGTCTCACTCTGTTGCCCAGGGTGGAGTGCAGCCGTGTGATCTCGGCTCACTGCAACCCCCTCCTCCCGGGTTCAAGTAATTCTCATGCCTCATGCCTCTGCCTTCCAAGTAGCTGGGATTATAAGCGTGTGCCATCATGCCTAGCTAAGTTTTGTATTTTTAGTAGAGATGGGGTTTCACCTGGCCTCAAACTCCTGACCTCAAGTGATCCACCCACCTTGGCCTATATTTGCCTATTTTTGATGCTTGCATTTAGCAGGATGGCGGGGGAACAGTGGGAATGATCAGAACACAGAATCATTTCTGAGATTTTGTTGTGTATTATTTCTAAACTTATTTCTTTTCTTGTATATCATTGTCTGGTTCATTATTTTTAATGACGGCAGGTGGGCGGGGGAGCCTGTATAGATACCTCTTTTTCCCTTATGTTATGAAGTTGTGTTACTTTTTCTCTCTTCTTCTGAAGAAAACTGGAGATACCTTTGATTTTAGGGGCATTGAGAAGCGTTTTTAGCTGGGATATGTTTCTCTTGGGGGAATGAAACTTTCCTTAGAGTGACTGGCTAATGCTGAAAATTCCTTTTCTTCCATTAAAGAAAAACCTTAAAATGCAAACTCCTGGCAGCAAGATAACATAAAGCCTTACATACGTGCTAGGTTGCAAATCACTAACACTGGAATCTTTTTGGACAGAAAAGTATACTGAGGAAGGGGGCCAGAAGACAGTGATGGGTGGAGTGGAGAGAAATTTCTACGGTGATGGTAAAAGGAAGCTTTTTGCCCAGTGCTGGCTCCGCCACCAGGCAGCCTCTGAGTTGCAGGGTTTCATGGCGAATATCAGTTGTGAGAGCCAAAGTCATGGCAGTGCCTCTGACTTCAAGAGGAAATACAGGACTGTGCTCACTTTCTTGGTCCTTTAGGAACTCATCTGGCTTATCAAATTTACATTTCCTCAAATGCAGGAGAATCCTATGTCCACCTAGTTTTCCTCTTTATGTGTTCCAATTCATTCTTCCAACTGTTTTGTATGGCCCATGTATGTAGAAATGAGTTTTCACAGTCATCAGATTAAAATAGGAGCTGTTCCAATGCTTTAAAAAGCTGAATTCTGAGTTTAAAACAAGTAAAATATTTTTAGAAAAAAACTTTTTTCAGACGAAAGTCGATCGAGATTCCAAAGACCTGAATTTTATTTCTAGTTCTATCACCCGATAGCCGTATGGCCTTGCATGAGGTGCTCTACTTCTGGAGGGCTTCAGTTTCCTCATCAAACAGGAGGAAGACTACATGCAATTAAATGCAATGCAATTAATGCATGAGAAAATGCTGGGTAAACTCTGAATAGCCATATGACTCTTTGATGCTATTACTAATGTGGTTTGCATCTCGGTAAATATAATACCGCAATTGCTTTGGGAATTTGGTTAAGCTTTTTCAGCTTTTGTTTGTTTGGATTTTGCATCTGTTTTGGGCTGTTGAGGGTAATATTAGAATCATTTCTGGTGATCCTATCCTCTTGAAAGCTAATCCCCAGGCTTCAAAGTTATTGCTGAGTCAACTCTGCTTGCCTTTTCTCTCCTAGAAGTAGCGTTGATGTTTCTGGCTTTTTATTTCTTCTCTCCCTTGAGGCCTGTTAAGTTAAAGAACTTATTTAATTCCCTGTCTCCAGCTGGGAGTGAACTTGAGTTCTGTTTTTCCTCCAGGATCTGTGAGGAACCTCTTGCTCATTCCTGGATATTCTATCCCTTATGTTATTAGAGTTGAGCATACTACTTGGCTTCTACTTTCTGCAGTTTTCTTCCCCCCCACCCCCATCAGTGTATTGATCGATTGATTGGTTTTTGAGACAGGGTCTTACTCTGCCACCCAGACTGGAGTGCAGTGGCATAATCATGGCTCACCTTTCTGGGTTGGAGCTATCCTCTCACCTCAGCCTCCTAAGTAGCCAGGACTACAGTTGTGAGCTACCACACCCAGCTAATTTTTGTATTTTTTGTAGAGATGGGGTTTCACTAGGTTGCCAGGCTGGTTTCAAACTCCTGGCCTCAAGCAGTCCTCCCGCCTTGGCCTCCCAAAGTGCTGGGATTATAGGCGTGTGTCACTGTGCCTGGCCTGTTAGTCTATTTTCTAACCATTGCTGCTTCCATCAAGAACCCTGTTTGCTTTTCATCGGAGCCAATGAATAGTGGACACTGTGGTTCTTCCAAAGTGTGCTAGTTATATCCTAACTCCTGTACTTCAGTTCACACACCGTTGATGAAGGGAAAATTTAGGAGTTACTTTTCCCCCTTTCTTTCCATCTCTAACCCTATGGCTCTGGCTTGACCACAGGGTCTGAGAGCACCATAGAATTATACCAATTTATGTTTTGGATGGATTGAGTTTTTCTACCAACCCTGGAGGCACAAGGTACGTATTTTTATCCCAATTTGCCATTTACCTGCCATGGGCTCTTAGGGGATTTACTTAACCTATCTTAGACTCTTGATTCCTTATCTGTACAACGAATAAATGATTTATTGCCTACAACACAGTTATGAGGATGAAATGTGATCTGTAAAGGGCTGTACACATGTAAATGATCTTTGTTGTTATTGTGACTGGTCTTCCAGGAACGTGTCATTAATATTGCCAGTGATGGGGCTGTGGGACTGACTGGCCCACTATAACACAGGAAAGGATATATGAGAATATTGGAGAGTGGGCAGAGTCGCAGAGTGGAGCTGAGATATCTGAGGTTCCAAAGAATATGACTGTGTTAATAAGTAAGATGTGGACACTAAGTCCTATCTTTAGTCCCACAATAAGGGCCTCTGTCCTCCTCTGCAATGCCTTCTCTGGTCTCTCTTGTCTTTAGAGCTCACTGTCAGTTTTTCAATGCCTATTGCACTGGCTATCCATACCACTTACCTGATTAAAGCAGGGTAATGTTTGCCATTTTTCTTTTGAATTTCTGTATTCTTTTTCCGCTACAAGATTACAAGTGTCTCAAGGTCTAGGACCATGTATATGAATGTCTCTTATCTCATGGCGATAGGACATCACAGTGATTTATACCAGGTAGGCACAAGAAATGTGTGGTGTTTATGAAAAGCTTTGTAAGCCATGTTTTTCTCTGTCGAAGATTGGGAAAAAAAGTTTTCCGTATGCGTTCTGTCATTCTTAAAAAAAATCTTTATTTTTAACAAAATCAAATGAACATCAATTAAAAAGTTAAGTAATGGTCAGAGGCTTATAAAAACAGTAGTCCCTGCCAACCACACATTCTAGCCTGTTCCCCAGAACAGTAACTACTTCTTTTTTTTTTTTAGAGATGGGGGTCTCACTATGTTGCTGAGGTTGGTCTTGAACTCATCAGCACAAGTGATTCTCCAGCCTCGGCTTCCCAAAGTGCTGAGATTACAGGTGTGAGCCACTGCACCTAGCCAAGTAACCACTCTTAACTCTTACCTGTTCCCCCTCTTCTTTGTACTGTCTTATATGTATGTATATATAATTATCTCCTGGTTCACTGATTTTACACATTATCTACTGACTTTAAAGACTGGCAAATAAAAAATTTTAACTACCTTTTACTCCCCTCTCCTCTTCCTACAGTCCCAATATAATTATATCCCAATATAGTTATATAGTCCCAATATAGTTATATAGTTATTATATATATATTTACATATATATGTAGTTATATATATATGTATTTACATATATATGTAGTTATATAGTTATATTTGGTTAACTCTCTTATCAATGTTCCAGTTATTTATTGCTGCTGAACAAATCATTACAAAACTTGTATCTTAAAACACCTACCATCTTTTTATTCTTTCTCACATTCCCTATGGGCAGGCACTGAGAAAGGCTTGACTGTGTGGTGGTGTCATGTACTTGCAGTCAGGCAGTGGATGGAGCTGACCAGGCCATCTCTCCATCTCTCTTCATGTAATCTCAGGGTTTTTCCATATGGTCACTCCCTGTGGGCTAGATTGGGCTTCCTCATAACATGGAGGCCTCATAACATGTGAGTGTTCCAGTGAGCAAGGCAGAAGCAGAATCGCCTCTGCAGATATTGCCTCAGAAGTCACATAGCATCTCCTCTCCCATACTCCACTATTTACCAAAGACTTGCTCAGATTCAAGGAAAGAGGACATAGATCTTGCCATTTGATGAGAGGGGTGTCAAAGAACTTGGGGCCATTTATTTAAACTGCAACAATTGATGTTTTCATTATGACCAAAGAAATATGGTCTACTCCTGAGCCAAGTAGTGTACTACAGATGCATTACCTTTCTTGTATAACTTTCTGTTTTTCCTGGAGACATGTGTCTTAGTTTGCCATTCGCTTTGTTGTCTTAAAATCTCTGGCTGTATTTTCTTCATATCCACCAAATAGCTCTGTAGTTTTCCACATGGTCAAACCTGCCAGATAATCTGTCAGTAACACTTATTTCTTTCTCTGCAGATGTTCCTGCTGGATTCTGCTGTTCTCCTCTGATCTAGAATAGCTGCTTTCTAGGTCGGCTGCATAGCCATTGTCCTAGGAGTTCTCCTCACTACCATTATGAGAATCTCCTTCATCTCTTCTTGGGTTAAATCCTTGATTCCTGGATCTTATGTCTTCTTTTTTGGCTTACTCATGTTTTGGTGAAACATGCCTCCATTAATGTCTTTCTTGAGAAAGGATGCACGGGAAGTAAGCTTTAGAGACTGGGCATACCCTAAGACATCTTTTTTTTACCCTCTTACTTTTGTCTGTGTGCAGAATTCTAGGTTGCAAGCATTCTCTCTGAATTTTGAAGGTGCTGCTCCTTTGCATTCTGCCTTCCAATATGCTGATGACAAGTCAAATGTCATTTGATTCTTGATCCTTTCTATGTAAACTGATTCTTTTCCCCTGGAAGTCTTTAGTATTTTCTCCTTACCCTTGGTGTTCATGGCTTGGATCTGAATCTTTTTTTGTTTTGAAATTTTATTATCACTATGTTTAAAAAGTGTTTATTTCCATAGGTTATTGGGGAACAAGTTGTGTTTGGTTACATGAGTATGTTCTTTAGTGGTGATTTGTGAGATTTTGGTGCACTCATCACCCAAGCATTATACACTGCACCCAATTTGTAGTCTTTTATCTCTCTCCACCTTCCCACCCTTTCCTGTTGAGTCCGCAGAGTCCATTGTGTCATTCTTATGCCTTTGTGTCCTCATAAGCTTAGCTCTCACTAATGAGTGAGAACATATGATGTTTGGTTTTCCATTCCTGAGTTACTTCTAATAGTCTCCAGTCTCATCCAGGTTGCTGCGAATGCCATTAATTCATTCCTTTTTATGTCTGAGTAGTATTCCATCATATATATATATATACACACACACACACACACACACACACATACATACACATATACCCCAATTTCTTTACCCACTCATTGACTGATGGGCATTTGGGTTGGTTCCACATTTTTCCAATGGCAAATTGTGCTGCTATAAACATTTTTTTTCATTCATTGTTCTGGAAATTAATAGGTCACATAAAAGACATCTTTATGTGAATTAGAAAAAGTCATTCTCTTCTGGGGCCAAGTTACAAAAGGAATTTTCTTGGGGAGATCAATTAGAGAAGGGTGTTCCCTCTGGGTAGACCAGTTAGAAATACATTCCGCTTCCTCTTGGCTAGTGTCGCAAGGCACAGGGCATGGTAAGCAGAGCCTGGGCGCATTTCAGCCCCCACTTCCCCTCTGTTGGCTGGGACCTTTGTGTCAGGCACACCCTGCATGACTGCACTGCACATTGACCTTGCAATTAGAGTGGGCATTCCAATCTGGAGACTCACTCTATTCCACACCTGGGAGTTTTCCTGTATTATTTCTTCAGTAATTCTCTTCTTACTGTTTCCTGGCATCTCTTTTTAGAATCCTATTTCTCAGATGTTGGATCTACTGACTGAGTTTCTTATCTTTCCTCTCTTATTGTTCATCTCCTGTTTTTTTTTATTCTAGTTTCTGGGAAATTTCTCAAGTTCAATTCTCATACCAAAATTTTTTCAACCAAAATTTTAATTTCACCTATACTATTTTTTATTTTGATGAGTGACCATTCTATGATGACTCCTTTTTATTTTTACTATATTCTCCCACTCATGTTTCATTAGTGCAATATCTCATTATCTTTCTCTGATTCTTAATGAGATTTCTTTTTCCAGCAGGGTGTCTGTTTCATTTCTTCTCTCTTGTTCCTCTAGAGTGTTTTCTTCAAATATCTGTTTATACTTAAGGATGAAGCACTGCGAAACTAATGGGAAACTCAGTTGTTGTGTGTGGCTTGTTAACGATGGGCTTCTCAGTAGAAAAACAGGATGACCCTTTTCACTGGAGAACCTGAAATATCAGGATCTATGGGTCTTTACTTGGGTAACTCAACTTTTTCAAAAAGTAATGCTTCAGACTCCAGCCTTAGGGGTACAAATATGTCTGGTTGCTGTTACTCTGAAACTACTTAGGGAGTCTCACTTTCAGCACACAGACTTTCCCTTAATTTCTCAGTTTTTACTTTCATACCTCATCAGTTCCATTCTTGAACTAAGTCCTCTAATTTTAGTGTTGTTGCCATTTCTTCAGAGACTACACCTTTTGACTCTTCCATGGGTAGCAGTGGGAGCCTTTAATTGTGCTGGGTGGGATGGGGATGGGAAGCTGGGAGGTGCCATTGGTCTTTATGCAGACTTTCAAACAAGTCTCAATCTCAGTCCTGTACTCTCACCACAGCTTCCTTTCTTTTTTCCTCTTCTTCCTCCTTCTCCTGCTCTTGTTCTTCTTTCCTTTTTTAAAGATAAAATGTATACATATAAAGATGTATAAATATGAAGCATAAAATCCAGTGAGTTTTGGGAAATGAGTTATACCCAGGTAATTCACACTCCTAGCAAGATATAGAACATTTCCATCACCCCAGAAAGTTTCCTCACATTCCTTCTTATCCCCTCCAGAGGCATCCTCTATTATGTGTTTTTTCACCATAACTTAGTTGTTTGTCAACATATTCATATAAATGAAATCATATAAATGTACTGTTTGTGCCTTATGACTCAACATGGTGTCTGTGAGGCTCATCTATGTCGTTGCGTGCATCAGTTTTGCTCCTTTTTAACTGCTTCCCCTGCCACCCATGAAAGAGTCGAAGGGTGTAGTCTCTGAAGAAGTGGAAACCATCCCCCAATCAGAGGACTGTAGTTCAAGAATGGAAATGATGAGGCATGAAGGTAAAAACTGAGAAATGAAGGGGAAGTCTGTATACTGAAAGTGAGAATTTTCATTGATGAGTAATATGTATTCCATTGTGTGAGTATACCCCAATTTTTTTTTTTTTTTTTGAGACAGGGTCTTACTCTGTTACCCAGGCTGGAGTACAGTGCCACAATCATGGCTCATTGCAGCCTCAACCTCCCGGGCTCAAGTGATCCTCCTGTCTCAGCCTGTTGAGTAGCTGGGACTATGGGTGGGTGTGCACCACCACGCCTGGCTAATTTTATTTATTTTTTATTTTTGGTAGAGATGGGGTTTCACCATGTTGCCCAGGCTGGTTTCCAACTCCTGAGTTCAAGCAGTCCACCCACCTTGGCCTCCCAAAGTGCTAGGATTACAGGTGTGAGCCACTGTACCCGGTCAAAATTTGTTTATTCATTCTCTTATTGATGGACATTTGGGTTGTTTCTTGTTTCAGGCTATTATGAATAAAGCCACTATGAATATTCATCTACAGGGCTTTTTGTGGAAATACATTTTCATTTCTCTTGAGTAAATATGCAGAAGTAGAATTGCTGGGTTAAAGAGTAGGTACATGGATATCTTCATAAGAAACTGCCAAAGCTTTTCAAAGTGATTGTACCATTTTACATTCCTGCCGTATTTTATGGAAGTTCTGGTAATCTACATCTTTGCCAACATTTGATGTTGACAGTCTTAAATTTAACCATTCTAGTGGGTGTGGTGTGTCTTTATGCTTTTAATCTGCATTTCCATAATGACTTCTCTTGCATTGCTGGTTTTCTGAGAGTTGTGATTATGAATGTGTATTGAATTTTGTCAAATTCTTTTCCTGTATCATGTTTTTCTCATTTAGTCTGTTAAAAAATACTGAATTACATTGACTTTTTGAGTTACACTCATTTTGCATTCTGGGGTATACATTCTTGGTCATGATATATTATCCATTTATATATTGCTGTATTCAATTTTCTGATTTTGTACTAAGAATTTTTTTTTTGTGTGTGTGGCCAGATGCAGGGGCTTGGCTCACACCTATAATCCCACAGCTTTGTGAGGCTGAAGTGAGAGGATCACTTGAGCCCAGGAGTTCAAGGCCAGGCTGGGCAACACAGCAAGATCCTATCTCCACAAAAAATTAGCTGGGGCCGGGTGCGGTGGCTCATGCCTGTAATCCCAGCACTTTGGGAGGCCGAGGTGGGCGGATCACGAGGTCAGGAGATTGAGACGATCCTGGCTAACACGGTGAAACTCTGTCTCTACTAAAAATACAAAAATTAGCTTGACGTGGTGATGGGCACCTGTAGTCCCAGCTACTTGGGAGGCTGAGGCAGGAGAATGGCGTGAACCCGGGAGGCGGAGCTTGCAGAGAGCCGACATTGTGCCACTGCACTCCAGCCTGGGCGACAGAGCGAGATTCCATCTTAAAAAAAAAAAAAAAAATTAGCTGGGCATGGTGGCATGTGCCTGTTGTCCCAGCTACTTGGGAGACTGAAGTAGGAGGATCCCTTGGGCCCAAGAGATTAAGGCTGCAGTGAACTATGTTTGGACCACTGCACTCCAACCTGGGTGACAGCGTGAGACCCTCACTCTTAAAAAAACAGAGTAAGAAGTTTTGTGGCTATATTCATGAGGAATACGGGTATACAATTTTCTTTTCTTGTCATGCTTTTGTCAGTTCTTAGTATAAGCATTTTGTTGACCTTATAATTAGTTGGGAAATATTTCCTCCTGTTTTTTTGAAGGGGTTTGTCTAAAACTGGCATCAATTCCTTCTTGGACGTTTGATAGAATTTACCAATGAAGAACAACCTGGTCTTGGGTTTTCTTTTCTATGTGGAGGTTTTTATAATACATTTTTAAAAATTATTATTATACTTTAAGTTCTAGGGTACATGTGCACAGCATGCAGGTTTGATACATAGGTATACATGTGCCATGTTGGTTTGCTGCACCCATCAACTCATCATCTACATTAGGTATTTCTCCTAATGCTATCCCTCCCCCAGGTCCCCACCCTCCGACAGACCCTGATGTGTGACGTTCCCTGCCCTGTGTCCAAGTGATCTAATTGTTCAATTCCCACCTGTGAGTGAGAACATGCACTGTTTGGTTTTCTGTCCTTGTGATCGTTTGCTGAGAATGACGGTTTCCAGTTTCATCCATGTCCCTGCAAAGGACATGAACTCATCTTTTTTATGGCTGCATAGTATTCCATGGTGTATATGTGCTACATTTTCTTAATCCAGTCTATCATTGATGGACATTTGGGTTGGTTCCAAGTCTTTGCGATTGTGAATAGTGCCACAATAAACATATGTGTGCATGTGTCTTTATAGTTGCATGATTTATGATCCTTTGGGTATATACCCAGTAATGGGATTACTGGGTCAAATGGTAATTCTAGTTCTAGATCCTTGAGGAATCGCCACACTATCATCCACAATGGTCGAAATAATTTACACTCCCACCAACAGTGTAAAAGTGTTCCTATTTCTCCACACCCTCCCAGCACCTGTTGTTTCCTGACTTCTTAATGATCACCATTCTAACTGGTGTGAGATGGTATCTCATTGTGGTTTTGATTTGTATTTCTCTGATGACCAGTGATGATGAGCATTTAGTCATGTGTCTATTGGCTGCATAGATGTCTTCTTTTGAGAATTGTCTGTTCATATCCTTTGCCCACTTTTTGATGGCATTGTTTATTTTTTTTCTTGTAAATTTGTTTGAGTTCTTTGTAGATTCTGGATATTAGCCCCTTGTCAGATGGGTAGATTGCAAAAATTTTCTCCCATTCTGTAGGTTACCTTTTCATGCTGATGGTAGTTTCTTTTGCCGTGCAGAAGCTCTTTAGTTTAATTAGATCCCATTTGTCAATTTTGGCTTTTGTTGCCATTGCTTTTGGTGTTTTAGTCATGAAGTCCTTGCCCATGCCTATGGCCTGAATGGTATTGCCTAGGTTTTCTTCTAGGGTTTTTATGGTATTAGGTCTAACATTTAAGTCTCTAATCCATTTGAATTAATTTTTGTATAAGGTGTAAGGAAGGGATCGAGTTTCAGCTTTCTACATATGGCTAGCCAGTTTTCCCAGCACCATTTATTAAATAGGGAATCCTTTCCCCATTTCTTGTTTTTCTCGGGTTTGTCAAAGATCAGATGGTTGTAGATGTGTGGTGTTATTTCTGAGGCCTCTGTTCTGTTCCATTGGTCTATATATCTGTTTTGCTATCAGTACCATGCTGTTTTGACTACTGTAGCCTTGTAGTATAGTTTGAAGTCAGGTAGCATGATGCCTCCAGCTTTGTTCTTTTTGCTGAGGATTGTCTTGGCAATGCAGGCTCATTTTTGGTTCCATATGAACTTTAAAGTAATTTTTTCCAATTCTGTGAAGAAAGTCATTGGTAGTTTGATGGGGATGGCATTGAATCTACAAATTACTTTGGGCAGTATGGCCATTTTCATGATATTGATTCTTCCTATCCATGAGCATGGTATGTTCTTCCATTTGTTTATGTCCTCTTTTATTTCTTTGAGCAGTGGTTTGTAGTTCTCCTTGAAGAGGTCCTTCACATCCCTTGTAAGTTGGATTCCTAGGTATTTTATTCTCTTTGAAGCAATTGTAAGTGGGAGTTTACTCATGATTTGGCTCTCTGTTTGTCTGTTAATGGTGTATAGGAATGCTTGTGATTTTTGCACATTGATTTTGTATCCTGAGACTTTGCTGAAGTTGCTTATCAGCTTAAGGAGATTTTGGACTGAGACCATGGGGTTTTCTAAATATACAATCATGTCATCTTCAAACAGAGACAATTTGACTTCCTCTTTTCCTAATTGAATACCCTTTATTTCTTTCTCTTGCATGATTGCCCTGGCCAGAACTTCCAACACTATGTTGAATAGGAGTGGTGAGAGAGGGCATCCTTGTCTTGTGCCGATTTTCAAAGGGAATGCTTCCAGTTTTGCCCATTGAGTATGATATTGACTGTGGGTTTGTCATAAATAGCTCTTATTATTTTGAGATACGTTCCATCAGTACCTAGTTTTTTGAGAGTTTTTAGCATGAAGGGCTGTTGAATTTTGTCAAAGGCCTTTTCTGCATCTATTGAGATAATCATGTGGATTTTGTCTTTGGTTATGTTTATGTGATGAATTGCGTTTATTGATTTGTGTATGTTGAACCAGCCTTGCATCCCAGGGATGAAGCCAACTTAATCATGGTGGATAAGCTTTTTGATGTGCTGCCGGATTCGGCTTGCCAGTATTTTATTGAGGATTTTTGCATCGATGTTCAACAGGGATATTGGTCTAAAATTCTCTTTTTCTGTTGTGTCCCTGCTATGCTTTGGTATCAGGATGATGTTGGCCTCATAAAATGAGTTAGGGAGGATTCCCTCTCTTTCTATTGATTGGAATAGTTTCAGAAGGAATGGTACCAGTTTCTTTTTGTACCTCTGGTAGAATTTGGCTGTGAATCCGATTGGTCCTGGGCTTTCTTTGGTTGGTAGGCTATTAATTATTGCCTCAATTTCAGAACCTATTATTGGTCTATTCAAAGATTCAACTTCTTCCTGTTTTAGTCTTGGGAGGGTGTATGTGTCCAGGAATTTATCCATTTCTTCTAGATTTTCTAGTTTATTTGCATATAGGTGTTTATAGAATTCTCTGATGGTAGTTTGTATTTCTGTGTGATTGGTTGTGATATCCCCTTTATCATTTTTTATTGCATCTCCTTGATTCTTCTCTCTTTTCTTCTTTATTAGTCTTGCTTGTGGTGTATCAATTTTGTTAATCTTTTCAAAAAACCAGCTCCTAGATTCATTGATGTTGTGAAGGGTTTTTTGTGTCTCTATCTCTTTCAGTTCTGCTCTGATCTTAGTTATTTCTTGTCCTCTGCTAGCTTTTGAATTTTTTTGCTCTTGCGTCTCTAGTTCTTTTAATTGTGATGTTAGGGTGTCGATTTTAGATCTTTCCTGCTTTCTCTTGTGGGCATTTAGTGCTATAAATTTCCCTCTACACTCTGCTTTAAATGTGTCCCAGAGATTCTGCTATGTCGTTTCTTTGTTCTCATTGGTTTCAAAGAACATCTTTATTTCTGCCTTCATTTCGTTACTTACCCAGCAGTCATTCAGGAACAAGTTGTTCAGTTTCCTTATAGATGTGTGGTTTTGAGTGAGTTTCTTAATCCTGAGTTCTAATTTGATTGCACTGTGGTCTGAGAGACAGTTTGTCATGATTTCTGTTATTTTACATTTGCTGAGGAGTGCTTTACTTCCAATTATGTGGTCAATTTTAGACTAAGCATGATGTGGTGCTGAGAAGAAAGTATATTCTGTTGATTTGGGGTGGAGAGTTTTGTAGATGTCTATTAGGTCTGCTTGTTGCAGAGCTGAGTTCAGGTCCTGGATATCCTTGTTAGCCTTCTGTCTTGTTGATCTGTCTAATATTGACAGTGGGGTGTTAAAGTCTCCCATTATTATTGTTTGGGAGTCTAAGTCTCTTTGCAGGTCTCTAAGGACTTGCTTTCTGAATCTGGGTGCTCCTGTATTGGGTGCATATATATTTAGGATAGTTAGCTCTTCTTATTGAATTGATCCTTTTACTGTTATGTAATGGCCTCTTTGTCTCTTTTCATCTTTGTTGATTTAAAGACTGTTTTATCAGAGACTAGGATTGCAACCCCTGCTTTTATTTTTTTGCTTTCCATTTACTCTGTAGATCTTCCTCCATCCCTTTATTTTGAGCCTATGTGCATCTTTGCACGTGAGATGGGTCTCCTAAATACAGTACACTGATGGGTCTTGACTCTTTATCCAGTTTGCCAGTCTGTGTCTTTTAATTGGGGCATTTAGCCCATTTACATTTAAGGTTAATATTGTTATGTATGAATTTGATCCTGTCATTATGATGTTTGCTGGTTCTTTTGCCCATTAATTGATGCAGTTTCTTCATAGCATTGATGGTCTTTACAATTTGGCCTGTTTTTGCAGTGGCTGGTACTGGTTGTTTCTTTCCATGTTTAGTGCTTCCTTCACGAGCTCTTGTAAGGCAGGCCTGGTGGTGACAAAATCTCTCAGCATTTGCTTGTCTGTAAAGGATTTTATTTCTCCTTCACTTATGAAGCTTAGTTTGGCTGGATATGAAATTCTGGGTTTAAAATTCTTTTCTTTAAGAATGTTGAATATTTGCCCCCACTCTCTTCTGGCTTGTAGGGTTTCTGCTGAGAGATCCACTGTTAGTCTGATGGGCTTCGCTTTGTGGGAAACTCGACCTTTCTCTCTGGCTGCCCTTAGCACTTTTTCCTTCATTTCAACCTTGGTGAATCTGACAATTATGTGTCTTGGGGTTGTTCTTCTCGAGGAGTATCTTTGTGGTGTTCTCTGTATTTCCTGAATTTGAATGTTGACCTGCCTTGCTATGTTGGGGAAGTTCTCCTGGATGATATCCTGAAGAGTGTTTTCCAACTTGGCTCCATTGTCCCCATCACTTTTAGGTACACCAATCAGACATAGATTGGTCTTTTCACATAGTCCCATATTTCTTGGAGGCTTTGTTCATTTCTTTTTACTGTTTTTTCTGTAACCTTGTCTTTTCACTTTATTTCATTAATTTGATCTTCAATCACTGATACCCTTTCTTCCACCTGATCGAATTGGCTATTGAATCTTGTGCATGCATCATGAAGTTCTCGTGCCATGGTTTTCAGCTTCATCAGGTCATTCAAGGTCTTCTGTATGCTGTTTATTCTAGTTAGCCATTTGTCTAATTGTTTTTCAAGGTTTTCAGATTCTTTGCGATGGATTTGAACATCCTTCTTTAGCTTGGAGAAATTTGTTATTACTGAACTTCTGAAGCCTACTTCTGTCAACTTGTCAAAGTTATTCTCCATCCAGCTTTGTTCCATTGCTGATGAGGAGCTGCGATCCTTTAGAGGAGAACAGGCGCTCTGATTTTTAGAATTTTCAGCTTTTCTGCTCTGGCTTCTCCCTGTCTTTGTCATTTTATCTACTTTTGGTCTTTGATGCTGGTGACCTACAGATGGGGTTTTGGTGTAGATGATGTTTTTGTTGATGTTGATGCTATTCCTTTCTGTTTGTTAGTTTTCCTTGTAACAGTCAGGTCCCTCAGCTGCAGGTCTGTTGGAGTTTGTTGGAGTTCCACTTCAGACTCTGTGTGCCTCGGTATCACCAGTGGAGGCTGCAGAACAGCAAATATTGCTGCCTGATCCTTCCTCTGAAAGCTTCATCCCAGAGGGACAGTCACCTATATGAGGTGTCTGTCGGCCCCTACTGGGAGGTGTCTCCCAGTTAGGCAACACAGGGTCAGGGACCCACTTGAGGAGGCAGTCTGTCTGTTCTCAGAGCTCAAACACCATGCTGGGAGAACTACTGCTTTCTTCAGAGCTGGCAGACAGGGATGTTTAAGTCTGCAGAAGTTGTCTGCTGCCTTTTGTTCAGCTATGCCCTGCCCACAGAGGTGGAGTCTAGAGCCAGTAGGCCTGGTTGAGCTGTGGTGGGCTCCACCCAGTTCAAGATTTCTGGCTGCTTTGTTTACCTACTCAAGCCTCAGTAATGGCAGACACCCCTCCTCCAGCCGGGCTGCCGCCTCACAGTTTGATCTCAGACTGCTGGGGTAGCAGTGAGCAAGGCTCCATGGGCAGGAGCCACCGAGCCAGGCAAGGGAGAGAATCACCTTCTCTGCCAGTTGCTAAGACCTTGGGAACAGCACAGTATTAGGGTGGGAGTGTCCTGTTTTTCCAAGTAGTCGTCACAGCTTCCCTTGGCTAGGAAAGGGAAATCCCCTGACCCCTTGTGCTTCCCAGGTGAGGTGATGCCCCGCCCTGCTTTGGCTTGCCCTCTGTCCAACAGTGGACAGTGGGCTGCACCCACTGTCCAGCCAGTCCCAATGAGATGAACCAGGTACCTCAGCTGGAAATGTAGAAATCACCCGTCTTCTGTGTCAATCATGCTGGGAGCTGCAGACTGGAGCTGTTCCTATTTGGCCATCTTGGAATGCCTCATAATACATTCATTTTTAAAAAACATACAGGGTATTAAAAATTTCAATTTGATTTTAGATCAGTTTTAGTAAGTTTGTTCTTTTAGAAATTTGTTTCCTTTAATCTCAGGTGTTAATTTTTTGCCATAATACACTTCATACTATTTCAGTATTAGCCTTTTAATATTTGTAGGATCTATCCTTTCTTTCATTTGTAATAGTAACAGCTTATGTTTCCTTTCTTCTTGATCACCCTAACCAGGAGTTTACTGAGTCTATTAAATTTTTCAAATAAAACTTTTGGATGTGTTATTTTTGCATACTCTTTGTTTTCTATTTTCTTGATTTCTGCTTTATATTTATGATTTCTCTCACATATTTTGGGTTTAATTTGCTCTTTTTTTAGCTTCTTAAAATAGAAACTTAAATAATTGATTTTAGATCTTTCTTCTTTCCTAATATAAGCAATAGACACTAAAAATTTCCCTCTAGGCACTGCATTGCTACATCCCACAAAATTTGATATAATATGTTTTTATTTCATTCAGTTTAAAAATATTTCTAATTTCCCTGTGATTTGTTTTTTTATTTAACAAAGTTTTGTTTTTCCAAATATACAGTCAGTTGGACCTGTTCATGCATCTTCACCAGCAACTGTGGCATCTCCACTTTTGGTATTTCTGGTGTAAATGACTTGAGCTCTGTGTTTTGAAACCAGTTTGATAAGTCCTTTACCAAGGAGCTCCTGAAGGGCTGCCCTAGCCAGGGAGCCTGAAATCTCCAATCTCTGAGAGACCACAGCTGGGGTTATAAACCTATAACTGGAAACTTCCTTACAGTGTTTGTCATACAAAGCTTCCTTACAGTAGAATTGTCAAACAAGACTTGGTTATTGAGCTTGTCCCAAACTTTGCCTTTGGACCACTTCTTTTTGGCTTTGCCCCTGGATTTGTTCACTGGGTTTTTGTCTTTTTTGGCTAACTTCCTTGGGTCTTTCTTCTTGTTATCCTTGGATAGCATTGCAAAGCTTACAGAGCAGTGGCAATCACTGCAGCCTGGCTGAGATGTCAGACGAAAAGCGGTTTCTTTGATGCATAGGTTATTTGAAAATGTGTTGTTTAATTTTCAAATATTTGAAAGGCTATAATAGATATCTTTTTGTTATTGATTTCTAATTTAATTTCAATGTGGTTAGAAAACAATGTATATTCTGTGGTTGTTGAGTTTAGTGTTCTATTTTATTTTTTTATTTGTTCTAGTTTTTTAGAGACAGAGTCTTGCTCTGTCACTCAGGCTGGAGTGCAGTGGTGTTCTCAGCCTCCCAAATAGATGGGACTACAGGCATGTGCCACCATGCCCAGCTAATTTTTAAATAGAGATGGGGTCTTGCTATGTTGCCCATGCTGGTCTCCAACTGCTGGCCTCAAGTGATCCTTCTACCTTGGCCTCTCAAAACTCTGGGATTATAGGCATGAGCCACCACATCTGGCCTAGTGTTCTATAAACATCAATTAGGTTAAAGTGGTTGATAGCATTGTTGACATATTCTACACCATTTTTGATTTTTAATAATCTCGTTGTTTTGTCAATTACTGAGAGGGGGTGTTAACATCTCTTTAACTATGATTGTGGATTTGTTTATTTCTCCGTTTAGCTGTTTCCGTTTTTGCTGTATGCATTTTGAAGCTCTGTTATTAAACACACATTTATAATTGCTATGTCTTTTGATGAAATGACCCTTTTGTCATTACGAAATATCGTTCTGTATTTTTGGTAGTCTGTCTTATCTTGAAGTCTATTTTGACTGATATTAATCTAGCCATTCCATATTTCTTATGATTAGTGTTTGCATGATATTTCTTTTACAGTTTTTAAGTTTTAAACCTATATGTGTCTTTGTATTTAATGTATCTCTTGCAGATAACATATAGTTGAATCACAACTTTTATGTAGTCTAAACAATCTATTTCTTTTTATTATAGCATTTAGTCAATCTACATTTAAGATAATTATTGATATGGTTGGATTTAGTTCTCTCATTTTTATTTGTTTTCCATTTTTCTGATATGACCTGTTTCTTGGTTCCACTTTTCTTGCCTTTTTTGGAATTAATATGGTTTAGTATTTCATTTTAATTCTTAGCTAGAGCTCTTTGCATATTTTTAGTGGTTACTCTTGGGATTAAAATACTTTTTTTTGATACTCTAGGGTACATGTGCAGAACGTGCAGGTTTGTTATAGGTATACACGTGACATGTTGGTTTGCTGCACCCATCAACCTGTCATCTACATTAGATATTTATCTTAATGCTATCCCTCCCTGATCTCCCCACCCCACTGTAGGCCGGGGGGTGTGTGATCCCCTTCTCCCCATGTCCATGTGTTCTCATTGTTCAACTCCCACTTATGAGTGAGAACATGCAGTGTTTGGTTTTCTGTTCTTGTGTTAGCTTGCTGAGAATGATGGTTTCTAGCTTCATTCATGTCCCTGCAAAGGACATCCTTTTTTATGGCTGCATAGTATTCAATGGTATATATGTGCTACATTTTCTTTAGCCAGTCTATCACTGATGGGCATTTGGGTTGGTTCCAAGTCTTTGCTATTATGAACAGTGCCACAATAAACATATGTGTGCATGTGTCTTTGTAGTAGAATAATTTATAATCCTTTGGATATATACCCAGTAATGAGATTGCTAGGTCAAATGGTATTTCTAGTTCTAGATCCTTGAGGAGTTGCCACACTGTCTTCCACAATGGTTGAACTAATTTACACTCCCACCAAAAGTGTAAAAAATTAGTATTTCTCCATATCCTCTCTAGCATCTGTTGTTTCCTGACTTTTTAATGACTGCCATTCTAACTGGCATGAAATGGTATCTCATTGTGGTTTTGACTTGCATATCTCTAATGACCAGTGATGATGAGCATTTTTTCATGTTTGTTGGCTGCATAAATGTCTTCTGTTGAGAAGTGTCTGTTCATATCCTTTGCCCACTTTTTGATGGGGTTGTTTGTTTTTTTCTTGTAAATTTGTTTAAGTTCTTTACAGATTCTGGATATTAGCCCTTTGTCAGATGGGTAGATTGCAAAAATTTTCTCCCATTCTGTAGGTTACCTGTTCACTTTGATGATAGTTTCTTTTGCTGTGCAGAAGCTCTTTAGTTTAATTAGATCCCATTTGTCAATTTTGGCTTTTGTTGCCGTTGCTTTTGGTTTAGTCATGAACTCCTTGCCCGTGCCTATGTCCTGAATGGTATTGTCTAGGTTTTCTTCTGGGGTTTTTATGGTTTTAGGTCTTATGTTTAAGTCTTTAATTCATCTTGAGTTAATTTTTGTATAAGGTGTAAGGAAAGGGTCCAATTTCAGCTTTCTGCATATGGCTAGCCAGTTTTCCCAACACCATTTATTAAATAGGGAGTCCTTTTTATTGCCCTCTATATTGCTTGGGGAAATGCCCTCTATATTTTCTTAGTGATGTGTAGATTCTACTGAAAGAAAAATGAAAACCTGTTCACAGGCAATGTTGAAAGGATAACTTTCAACTTTTTAAAGGGTTGAAAATTTAAACTACTCTCCGTAGTTTCCCGAAAACACCCTCAAGCCTTTACTAATGAGGGTGAGGGCTGTGGCAGCCTTAAAGTTCAAGAGAAGGAAAATACATTAATTTTGAAGGTTTTCTCCTATCTCAGATCTTTCTGAGGAAAATAACATGAGGCCAGGTGTGGTGGCTCATACCTGTAATCCCAATACTTTGGGAGGCCAAGGCAGGAGGATCACTTGAGGCCAGGAGTCCAAGACCAGCCTGGGCAACATAAAGAGACCCCGTCTCCACAAAAAATAAAAACAAATAAAGCTCGGAGTGGTAGTGTGTGGCTGGAGTCCTAGCTACTTGGGAGGCTGAGGTAGGAGGATCACTTGAGCCTGGGAGTTTGTGGTTGCAGTGAGCTATGACTGTGCCGCTGCACTCCAGCCTGGGCAGCAGAGTGAGGCCCTGTCTCAAAAAAAAATAATAATAATAAAATAAAAAAATAAAAAAAAGAAAAGAAAAAAGAAAAATAGTAGGAAAGAATCACTTCACATATTTAGTGGCAGATCTGACCTGCCAGAGCCCTATTCGTCTTGACAATGAATCAGGTGATCTGGGTTCATGGCCACACTGCATACCGTCTGCTCATAGCAGCACCCACGGGTTCTCATCCTCAGTCAGTAGCTTTCTCAGCTTTCTCATGGACCTAGGAACTCCTCAGTGCCTAGAGGCAGCGGAGCACATAGATAGCCTCGTGTGCTCTGGAAATGTCTGTGTTTCTTTGTAGTCTCTGCCAGTCCAATCCCAGGATGGAGGGTGGATGTGGGAACCTCAGTTTTTTAATTAGCCTTTAGGGCATAGTCTGCTCTCCACACACTTGTCAAAACAAAGGGATCTTTTTTCTTCAGGGAATGGCATTAAGAAGCAGGAATTGGAGTCGTATACTCTACTCGTCCTGTTTGAAATAGCTTTTATCTGCTGTTTCATCAGTGATCTTTGACAGCTGATCTGCAGTTCTGGCTTAACCATTGACTAGTTGCATAACCTCAGCAAACTCACATCCCAGCATAATGAATTCAGTTTACTCCTTTATAAACTGGAAGTGTTAATATTTTCCCTGACCTACCTCAGAGGCTTAAAGGGTTGCATGGAGATGAAAACGCATTATCAAAATATAAAAATAAATTTTTACTATGAAGGCTTAGAAAAGTTTGTCTTAAGAAGAAGGGTAATTTTAAAAAAGAAGTCTTTGTTGCCTCCTGAGCGTGTACAGTTCTTGGGGTAGAAACGGAATATAGGACAATCTGGTACTGAGTCTGCTGAAGGCTGTGCTGCCACTGGCACATCTTCCCCTTCTCTCCTAACCTCGCTGCCCCAGGAGTGGAGACAGTCATGACACTGGGCAGACCAGCCCTCCTCTGTGTTGCTGGCCACCTATGCTGCACAGTCTTGTCAGAGAGCTGACAATCAGCTCCCTGCTGCTTTCTCATCTTTAAAAGTCCAATTAAACATCTCTGGCCACAGCGTGATAAATGTCTGGGCTCCACACAGTGGAATGTCACCTGAGGTGGCATTAGGAAACCAGAAAAGAAAGAAAAGCCCTTTTATCTTGGAAAGATCATGTCCCAGTTCCTTAAAGTGTAGAATCGTTGTTCACACTGAGCAATTGCCCAACTCAATTCCAAACGTCAAGATATCAAAGGGCATGCAGGAGATTTAACCGTGTCCACATGGACTCATGTGCCCAAGAAGCAATCTGGTGGCTTAAGAATTAGCAAAGGCATAAGGTATGTGTGAGAAACAGTGAGTCTGAGTGGAAAGTTCCAGTAGGGAGGGATGCTGGAAGGCTAGGTTAGGGCCAGATTGCAGAGGACCTTGATGCCAGGGGTAAAAAGGTGAACTCTGCTTCAGCTGGATAATCAGGAGTCGTACATGGGATTGTAGGGCCTGGTCCCTGGTGGAAGGCAAGAAGATTCTGCTATTGACAGGGTGTCCTACCTTGTAGATTGCCCTCTTATAGCATCTTGCCATTAAATGTTTCCTGAGGTTTATCCAGCCCAACTAATCACTGTGCATCAGCACATTGTCTGCTTGATGCAGTGGTGGCTCCCTTAAACGTTTAGGAAGTTGCTACATCTGGAAGGATAAAAAACTCAGAAATATGGCCCGGTGCGGTAGCTCACGCCTGTAATCCTAGCACTTTGGGAGGCTGAGGTGGGCAGATTGCCTGAGCTCAGGAGTTCAAGACCAGCCTAGGCAACATGGCGAAACCCTGTCTCCACTAAAAATATAAAAAATTAGCTGGGCATGGTGGTGTGCACCTGTAATCCAAGCTACTCGGGAGGCTGAGGCACGAGAATTGCTTGAACTCGGAGGCAGAGGTTGCAGTGAGCTGAATTCATGCCACTGCACTCCAGCCTGGGTGACAGAGTAAGACTCTGTCTCAAAACGAAACAAAACAAAACAACTCAGAAATATGGACTTTGGTCCTGAACCTGCTATTGATCGATTGGGTATCTGTGGAAGCTCTTTCTCTTATCAGGACTTCAGCTTCTACCAGAAAAATCTGGGGAGAGAGGGATGGTGAGACCAAGTGATCTCTTAAGTTTCTCTTCACTTGAATGTTCTTAGGAATAGCTTCAGTTGCTGACATGTCTGCAGTTGATTACAATTTGCCTCCCATGTCCCTAGGATCATTCTGCTGGACCAAGTTTCTGAGGAGCTTTTTTTTTTTTTTAGAAAGGGAAAATGACTTGCCAGCAGTTACAAGATGTGCCCAGTTTCCATATCTCTCTCGGTCCAGTTTTCTTTCTGCTGTCAGCTGCAGAGCTTAGGACATGACGGGAGGATCGCTGTACTTTCTATAGCGCTGAGATTAGAGGAAAAAGGGATTAATAAACCATGGAGTGTTTGGGGAAGACTAAATGGTAGATAAAGGCTTGGGCCCTTTGGATCCTGATGGAGGGGTGAGGATGCAGAGAGTTCTCACTAGGTAGAGAGAAGGGAGTCAGGCATTCCAAGTAAACCAGGATGGTGAGGAAGGGTCCGTGTCTGGACGTGTCAGGAGCTGGCTTGGTGCAAGAAGGAAGCAGCAGGAAATGAGGCCAGGGCCTTAAAATCAGGCAGAATGGGAGGTTAGACTTGATGCTCTAGGACCCTGATACCCAAAGTGTGGCCTTGGAACTAGAAACATCAACATCACCTGGGAGCATGTTAGAAATGGAGAATCTCAGCCGGGCATGGTGGCTCACAGCTGTAATCCCAGCACTTTGGGAAGCGGAGGCAGGTGGATCACTTGAGGTCAGGAGTTCAAGGCCAGACTGGCCAACATCATGAAACCCCACCTCTACTAAAAATACAAAAATTAGCCAGATGTGGTGGCACGCACCTGTAATCCCAGCTGCTCGGGAGGCTGAGGCAGGAGAATTGCTTGAATCTGGGAGGTGAAGGCTGCAGTGAGCTGAGATCGCACCACTGCACTCCAGCCTGGGGGACAGAGCAAGACCCTGTCTCAAAAATAAAAAATAAAAACAAACAAAAAAAGAAATGCTGAATCTCAGGCCCAGCTTAGCCCTGCTGAATCCACATCTACATTTTAACAAGATCCAAAGGTGACTTCATACCCCTTCAAGTCTGAAAACTGCTGTAGTTCAGGACATTTGTTCTCAGTGGTACTGACCACTGGTCCCCACCCCCAGGGCCCCTGAATCAGAATTTTCTAGGGATGGGGCTTGGGCACTGGAAGTTTTAAGGAGCCCTAACCTATAGACAGGGCTGAGAACTACTGTTTTCATGGTTATAAAGCAAGAATGACAATGTCAGTTCACAGAAGAACATTTAATAAGGATCAGATAGGCAACAGTATGAAGAGTGTACTCAAGAACAGAAATTAATAGCAACAAACCAAATGTGCAAAGTGAAGAAAACAGCTCCGTCATGTTGAGTCCTGAGAGTTGAGAACATGGCTGTGCTAGAAGTTGCTATGGGGAGCTGGTTTGTAGAGGATAATGAGAAGTGAATTTGGTTTTATACATTTCCACTTAAATTTGATGGTGGCAACATCTGCCAGGAATTAGATGATGTGGCACTGAGCTTAGGTTAAAGGGCAGGACTGGAAGTTTGAATTGTAATTTATTATCACCAAGGTGGAAGCTGGAGTCATATAAATGATACAAGATAACCGGATAACAGAATAAAGGCTTTTGTTGTGTATAAATTAGAATTGTAGGCTTGGAAGAAATTTTAGATAACTTTAGGCTAAATGGCTATGCATGAACCAAGTGTACTGGCCTTAGTGACAGAGCAAGGGATGTCTTTTCAGCTTGGCCATAGCAATCCTCTGCTTGGCGTCAGTGAAGAACCATGGCCTGGGCCACCTTCAGAGCCCTGTGGGGCTCATTACCAGAAGGGCCTGGCCTATGTGAAGTTCCCCTGCCAACTCTGTGACTCATCCACACACTTCCACAGTGATATTTTCAAAGTACAATTATGTGTAGCAGAATGTCTTTTCCATGGCTGACAATGTTGCCCATCTGTGAAGTCATTAAGCTCTTGTGCTCTAAAAGCAGGGAGGAGGTAAACAGTGGCAGCAAATTGGGAACCTGCTTGAATGATGGGAGCCTGGGATTCACACTGTATGCCAGGGCTCTGGATCCCTGATAACCTTCTCTTTAAGGGAGTATGGGAGTTGAGCATCAATGCATGGTTCATCCCTGCAGTTGGGTGCAAACCAGATTGAAAATACACACTGGGGACAGGTGCAGTGGCTCATGCCTGTAATCCCAGCACTTTGAGAGGCCAAGGTGGGAGGATCGCTTGAGACCAGGAGTTCAAGACCAGCCTGGGAAACACAGTGAGACCCTGTCTCTACAAAAATAAAAATTAAAAAATTAGCTAAGTGTGGTGGCTTGCTCCTGTTGTCCCAGCTACTCAGGAGGCTGAGGCAGGAGGATTGCTTGAGCCCAGGAGGTTGAGGCTGAAGTGAGCCGTGATCATTGCACAACAGCCTAGGTGACACAGTGAGACACTGTTTCTAAAAAAATTAAATTAAATTAAAAATGAAAATGCACATAGATGAAAGAAGCAGGCTTGGAATTGGAAAACCAGGATTCAAATCTAAGTTCTGCCATGTATTGGCAGTAGCTAAGTCCAGGTTTCCTCCTTAGTAAATTAAGAATTTTATCTTTTTCTTAGGACTGTAGTGAGCAAATGAACATTGTATGTGAGAGTGCTTTGCAAACTATAAGGTACAATATAAATATAATACTTTTTAAAAAAAGGGATGTATAGACAGGTGAGGAAGAAGAGAACCAAATAGAATTGGAAGATCTACTGATCTATTTCCATGTTAATTTGGTGGTGGGGGTAGGGTTAGGAGGGTGGGGCTTGGGGGTGAGGCTTTTAATCTTTCCTAGTGTCCCAAAAGGCAGGAATCTGCCCATTTACTTCTATCTTTGTTAAGGTCTACTCATTCTTCCTCCTTCAGCCTCCACAGTCAATCCTTAAGGTTTTCATGCACCTACAATGTACACCTGGTTATGTGTGCACACCTGGCCCTTGGCAAAATTATGGAGAAAGCAAAGTTGCCTATAGTGACCCTAGATATCCCCTTTGGAGTAGTCTTCTCAAAGCAGGTGTAGACATTCCACTTCCTGAGAACAGGGTGCTCATATCCTCTTTCTTCCATCTGTAACCCGAGAAGTAAAGGGCTTGTTATGATATTCCAGGGATATTTGCATTCAGATGGAGGACTCAAGCTTTAAGCTATGATGTTGGAATTTCTGGCATCAGTGAACTGGGTGGAAAAGTGTAGAATTTGATCTTTTTGGTATCCTTGAAACCATAACACACAGTCTTCCATCAGGTCATTGGGCTAGCTTTGTGGAGGAACATTTTCCAGCCCTCAAAGCTGTCATAAATTGTATTATTTACATGATAAGTCCTACAAGATTCTGTGAAACAGATCCAGTTGCATTACTTTGTAGGGATTTTATGAGAATCAAGAAAAGAACGAAGAGAATAAGCTATTGTGCTTTTCACATGATAAGTACTATTGAAACACAAGGGCATTAACATTCCTTATGCTGCCAGAATCTATTCTACAACCAGAAGAAATCTTACAAAAAGCAATTCATCTGTACAGTGCAATGTCTTCAAACTTTAGAATGAATCAGAATCACTTGGAGGGTTTGTTGAGACACAGATTGCTGGGCCCCACCCCTAGAGTTTCTGATTTAGTAGGTCTGAGGTGAGTTGCAGACTTGGGATTTCTATCAAGTTCTCAGATGATGCAGCTGCTGCTGTCAGGGCAACTACACTGAAAACCATGGGTCTTGTGGTTTATTATGGATTTGGAGACAGAGTCTTGCTCTGTTTCCCAGGCTGGAGTGCAGTGGCATGGTCATAGTCACTGCAGCCTCCACCTCCTGGGCCCAAGCAATCCTCTCACCTCAGCTTCCTGAGTAGCTGGGACTAGAGGCATGCACCACCATGCCTCCACACCTTGCTCTCTCTCTCTCTCCATATATATATATATACATATATATATTTTGTAGAGACAGAGTCTCACTATGTTGCCCAGGCTGGTTTTGAACTCCTAGCCTCAAGTGATTCTCCCACCTTGGTCTCCCCAAATACTAGGATTGCATGAGTTAGCCACCACACCTGGCCATTATTCTAGTTCTAAATTGTACCACTGCAGAGTTCTAGGATGTCAACTAAGTGTGGCCAGGAAGAGAACCTTGATATTCTGCCTCTTCTTGTTAAATCTTCCTTAGGATGATGACCTTGCCTTTAGCTGTCTCTGGTGAGCTATAATAATTGGGGCACTTTGGAGATTCATGAAGAAGTATTTGGAGGAGTAAGTAAAGGGACTAGAGGGAAGAAATTTCCAAGAAGAAAGGTCTATGGGTGATGAAAGGAACCCAGTTAGGACCGAGGAGCTGGGAAAGGAAGCCAAGGAGAGGCCTGACGAAGGAAAGGGAGGCAAGCTATGGGTAGAAAGTTCAGAATCCTGCAAGACCTTTTTATACCACTTAAATATTTAGCTTCCTGGGACAAGATGTCCAATCTTCTATCTTTTGGCTACTCTGTCACATCATTAAAGGTCTAGTCTGTCTGTGATGTAGTGTGTTTGCAAAAACTCTCCCATACACCCTGGCATTCTTTGTTAATTGCCATTAAAGTCATGTCAGGTTTTGAAAATTTATGGTGCTCTCGACACTGTTCCCTTTCAGCCTCACGTGTTCCTTGTATTTATCACAATGGAACACTAACAAATATTTATTCAGTTTTATAGACATGTTGACAATAAAGACTACCATGTGTGTCTCCCTGCCATGGTGATTATTTTGCTCAATACGTGATTGACTGAGATTCTTCAGTGTATTATAAACACACATTAAAAATAGCAACATAAAAAAGATAAAACAGAAAAACGGAAAGTTCCATATTTCTGGATGGAATACCGTGCCAACCTGGTTATTAGGACACGAAACAGATAATCCTTAGTGAGTTGTCTAAGTTTGTATAACGATTCTTCTTCAAATAAGTAGTTTTGGATCGTATAACCTTCCTCTTCAAGTTTCTCAAATTAGAACCTTTTAAAAGTATTTTTTCCCCTGTGTGTTTGTTCCAATAACCTAGGAAGTATAAAGTTTGGCTATTTTATCAAATTTTCAAACCCACAGTCCAATTCCGATTTTTAGCATCCATTTTTAACCATAAGCATGAAGCTGTGAGAGGTCACTGCATTTTCATATTGCATTTTTGTCAAACAGAAAGAAAACGTTACCAAAGTGGCCAAGTCCTCTCTACTGTGTTAAAAGGGAGTAGAGGGGTGGTGCTTATTTCAGAGGGTCTTATTAGACAACTGAGATTACAAAAGGTCAATATTTTTAATGATTTCCTATTTAATGCTCCACCAAAGTACTGGTTTAAAAGTTTAACAAGCTTATGTCAGTATTAAGGATTTGTGACTTAGTGATTTTTTTTTTTTTTTTTTTTTTTTTTGAGTAGTAAGAAAGGTAAACAGGTCCACATACACGGTAGGTGCCAAGTCTGAGAGATACTGGTGCCATTTAAACATCAGTTTTGTTTTGTGAATTAAATATTTAAACAACTGCTCTGAAGAAACAAAAAGGTAACTCTAATGTTTGAACTATAAAATTTCTGACGTTTATTGACTTTCTGGATCTCCCTAACAACTTCCTGTCCTCATAAATTTGCTCCTGTGGTTGATTGGATGCAGATCTGTGTGATTTTTTCATTGCAGCATGTGACTACACCAGTTTTATTTCCAGTAGCTAGCTTATGCTTTTAACCTGGAGATGGCTATGTAGTGGTGTTGACTGAAACCAGTGTTGTGTGGGGTGTGTGTGCACCTATAATTACATTCAGCATGAGACACAGGGCTGCATTTATGTGCATGTGTTTAACTATCTATTTCACTATGATCTCTGTCCTGCTTTGGGGTTGTCAGCATTGATTACTGAATCTTAAATACTAAATAACAGAAATTAAAATTAAGCAAAATTCAAAGACTTACTAATAAAACCACTGTGTTCAGTTGCTTTGGGACTGTATTTGAACGACAGAATGCACTTAACAAAAAGGAGAGCCATTACAGTGGATTGTATTAGGTTGATGCAAAAGTAATTGTACCAACCTAATATTTTAATTGAGGTGGTGAGTTAAGTTCTAAAGTCAGGATATAAAGGTAAAAACTAAGACCAGTCAAAGGAGGGACAGACTCCTGCCAGCACCACTTAAGTGGCTCCCTCCGTCTCTCTGTAACTGAGTATATTTAAATTCACATAAGTTATATGATTTAACTTGATGGTATGTGTCAGAAGCTCTGAAACAGTATTTTAAATGTTTGCAATACATAAACAAGATGGGTGATATTATTTCTGTTTTAAAGGTGAGAAAACTGAGGCCCTAAGAGGGTAAGTGACATCCCCCAAACAACATAGCTAGCAGCTGGCAGAGCCAGGATTTGAGCCCAGTTCTATGTGGCTCCAAAGTCTAGGCTCTCCAATATGCCATCCTAGAATGTGAAGAACTCTTAGAGATCATGTCTTATAACCAGTTTATTCCACAGATGGGAAACTTCAGACTTATTCCCTCCTTTCAGTTAGCATGGATAATGGGGTGTTGACTGCATATACTAGACTCTGCCAGGATTTCCCAACTCTGGAAGTGGAAAGTACTTGATGCATCAGAGAGTGATGGATAAGATTTAAGAATTGGGTCAAAGGGGATGGGAATGAACCAGTTAAAGCAATTGGAATTACTTTGTCTGATGTGAAATGTAAATCCTGTTCTTCGAGTGAACAGTCACTTGATGGAGGATAAAGACCAGCTGGACTCTATGCAATGAGGCCGAAGCCAGAAGAAAGGACTTTAAATTTTGCTGGGTGAGGCCTAAGTCACTTGTAATGGAGAAGTCCTGACGATGGTGGGGGATGGCAGTGGATGGGGAGAGTAGCGAGTTAGCACCATGGGGTAGGGGACCTCACTAGACAGGTAGCTGCCCTCTGCTAGCTTCCTGTTTTCCCTGCCCAATCTCAGAGTAGTGCTGCCCTTCAGAATAACTAAAGAAATTCATCAACAAATCTTGTATTGATTAAGACAAAAAGTGACATCTTCTGAATGGACCCATCAGACCTTTCTGTACTCTACAAATCTTTTCACTCTCTGATCTACCTTGCGCACTAAGGTTAGAGCTATTTTCATGAAGTACAACTGATACCATTTCTCTGCTCAAAAATGACCCAAAGCAGCCTGAGCAGCTGTTTTCAAAGTGTGGTCTATGATCCCCCGGAGGTAAGGTGGCCAATTGTGGCAAATAAAAATAGAGAAAGCCCAAGGAAATTTGAGTTGAGTTTCAAATAAACAGCTTTTTTTTTTTTAGTGTAAGTATGCCCCATGCAACATTTGGGTATCCTGTATTTTATCTGGTAACCCTACCTGGGGGACCAAAAGGCCCTTTCTTTGAGGTCAAGACTATTTTCATGGTAACATTAAGACTTATTTGTCTTCCCTAATGTGTTGACATTGCACTGATGGTACAAAATCAACAGTGTTTAAAACTGCTGGTGTCTTAGCATGAATCAGGGCAGTGACACCAAAGTGTGCTGGTGGATGCTGCCTTTTTCTCTGTCATGCACTCACAGTAAAAAAAAAAAAAAAAAAAGCCAGTTTTACTTAATAATCTCCTTGGTGAAGCAGTAAAAATAATTAACTTTATTAAATCTTAATCCTTGGGTAGATGTCTTTTTAATATTCTGAGTAACAAATTAGGACAAATGCATAAAGCATTTCTGCTGTATACGACTGCCTCGCTTGTGTGATGGTTTGAGGTAGGAGGCTGGATGGCTTACTTTTTCGTGGAACACCATTTTTACTGAAAAACTATGTTTATTCAGACCTAAGTATTTGGCAGTTATTTTCTTGAAAATGAATGAAGTAAGCCTGTTACCTTAAAGAAAATCTTGACAGTGTTTGTGCCAATTACAAAATTTCAGCTTTCAAGTGAAAATTAGAGTTTTGAAAAACTTCTGTCTACCACAGAGAGCTTGACAGTTTCCCAATACTTAAAGACTTTCTGATGAGATTGGTGGTGATAACAATGAATGTGGCTTTTTGATATGGTATAATGAAATGTGTCAACATTTGGAAAACCTGTGTAACTCAGTGAACCAGGATTTTCCAGATGACCAATGCATAATGTTACCAAATCATGCATGGGTAAAAGATCCATTCAAACTGTGAAATAGACTGATAGAATTTAATGTAACATTGTAAAAAGTTTCACTGACATGGTTTGAAATTACACATGTCAACTAACTTTTACAAGTCAAGTTTTGGCCTCATGGCAAAGAATAATACCCACGATTATCTGAAAAGGCGACTGAAACAGTCCTCCTTTTTCCAACTATATACCTGTGTGAGGCTGAATACTCTTCATGTACTTCAGTCCAAACATTCTATCACTACTGATTGAATGCAGGAGCACAAAGGAGAATCCAGCTGTCTTCAGCCAGAGAGTAAAGAGATTTGCAAACAATGAGAACACCACTCTTCTCACCATTTTGTTCTGGAAAACAGTTACTTTTCATTTTTAAAAGTATGTTAGAACACGCAATGGGCTGGTAACTATTTTCAAGTGAATTATAAATGATTTAAAAAATGTTCTAAGCCGGGTGCAGTGGCTCATCCCCGTAATCCCAGCACTTCGGGAGGCTGAGGCAGGAGAATGATTTGACAAAGTGAGACCCCATCTCTACAAAAAAATTTTTAAAAAGGTTGCAGTGAGCTGTGATTGTGCCACTACACTCCAGCCTGGGTGACAGAGTGAGACCCTGTCTCTGAAAAACAAAAACAGAAACGAAAAGCTCTTTGTTAGGACTCTAGAGACGTCCTGAGATTAAAAAAAAAAAAAAAAAAAAAAAAAAAAATCAGAACTGCTGGTGTAGGGTAACACCTAGACTGCTGAGCCAGACACTAGGGTCCTGACACCAGCCACTCTATGCTGCCTTTGCAACCTTCCTTACCACCACTATCTCCTAAGTCCCCTAGGTCCCAGCCTAACCATCTACTTATTAATTTTTGCACGTACTCTGGACTTCTCAGCCTGACTTTGTGCATGCCATTCCTCTACTTGGAACACATGTCCCCACCCACTTAATCTGCCTGTTCTGGTGGTTAGTGGGTCAAGGCTATCCCCTCTTAGCACCAGGACCTGTGGATGGAGGAACTCATTCAAACCCAACTTCACAGTTTGTTTAAGGATATGTTCTGCATATACCCTTCGGGATCTGTTTATCTTTGTTAATTAGAATTCCTGGTGTGCCAAAGACCCAATTGTCCCTCTGTTTTATATTTTTACCATCTCAGGGCCAAGTGTGCTACCATAAACTTTATGAGATTTTTGTAAATTTCAGCTGACAATTTCTGGTGATCTATATGGGCTTTTATGATCCTATGCAGATTAATCAGAGTATTTAGTACCCACTGTGAGCATAACACTTAGCAGCGGGGGGAGGGGGTTAAGGAGGTGATCCTTGCTTAAGGACCCACACTGGTTGGAGAGACAGGATTTATGGCCAAGAAGCAATCACACAAGACACAAGAATGTATGTCATCAAAGGGAAAGCCAGGTGCTGCAGGCCTTTAGGGAAGGGGAGGTAGGGGTGGGGGCACACCAGTGTCCATAGCAGCAGGAGCGATCAGAGAAGGCCTCTGGAGGAGGCAGAGACTTGACTGAGGCTTGTTCAATGGAGAGGGGTTAGTGAGAGGTCAGCAAGTCAGCAAGGTAGGGATTCCAGGTCAGCGAATAAACAGGAACCAAAGCAGAGAGTCAGAAATGAGCACAGCATGTTCACAGTCTAATGAGGAGACTGCAGACCACAGTTGAAAGTGAATGGTGCGAGATGATAAGGTTGAACGCTAGTCAGAGGAGTTTAGGTTGAATGTGGAAGGAAGGAGGAAGCAAACATATTTTGGTTAGGGAAGGGACATGGTGTGTTTTGAACAAGATGGATTATTTGTGGGAGGAAAAATGGAGAATGGGCATCTTGTGCATGACCTGGGGTGTGAGATGGTGAGGTTCTGGATTGGGCCGTCAGCAAGGTATTTGGAAATGCAGTGCAGGCAGGTAACCATGTCTGGCATGCCAGCTCAGTGCCTTCAAGTGGGAGTGCTTTATAAATAAGGTCATGGAGATTAAGACCCCACAATAGTGTGTTAGCAGCATTAATTGGGTTGTAGCACATGTAGCTGATTTAGAGCTGAAATCTTTTGTTTTAACCTTTCCTCGTGTCTTGTTGGCTCAGCCACTAAGTAATTGCGTGTGGTTTTGGGCAAGCTACTTAACTCCTCAGTGCCTTGGTTTTGTTGTCTGTAAAACAAGGTTTTTTTTGTTTTTTTTTTTTTTTTTTTTTTAAGAGTCTTGCTCTATATAGCCCAAGCTGGAGTGCAGTGTACGATCTCTGCTCACTGCAACCTCTGCCTCCCAGGTTCAAGCAATTCTCCTGCCTCAGTCACCCGAGTAGCTGGGACTTAAGGCACATGCCACCACCCCTGGCTAATTTTTGTAATTTTAGTAGAGACGGGTTTCACCATGTTGGCCAGGCTGGTCTCAAACTCATGGACTCAAGCCTGCCTTTGCCTCCCAAAGTGCTGGGATTATAGGTGTGAGCCACTGTGCCTGGCCAAAATGAGGGTTTTATAGTACCTCACAGGCTTGTTATGAGAATTAAATGAGTTAGTACATATAAAGTGCCTACCCTAGAAACTGGCACACAGGAAGCCTTTAAAAAATCTTATTATTTATTTATTCAGTAGTCTGCATTATCATGGGGATAGAAATATTTAAATTACCCAGTGGGCCAACGCATCCAGAGCTGTGCTGAATCAAGGCCCTCAAAAAAAAAAAAAAAAAACAAAAAAAAAAGGCTTGCTGGAGACATCGCCAAGATGGGACTCCTTCAGAAACTGGGATGGAATGTCAGAAACGCCAATTCAAGGCTGAGCAGTGGCTCATGCCCATAATCCCAGCACGCTGGGAGGCTGAGGCAGGAGAACTGCTTGAAGCCAGGGCTTGCAGGTTACAGTTAACTATGATCACACCACTGCACTCCAATCTGGGCAACACAGTGAGACCCTGTTTCTAAAAATAATTAAAAAACCCAACACCCTCCTGCAATACCATAAATTTGTTAAGATCTAACGCATAAAATCTGGAGACCCAAACCACAATTTAATCATGTCACTTTTGAGCTAAAACACCTTCACTGGCTCTCACTGCCAAGAAATTGAATCTCCTCTTCTTAGCCAGCCAGCCTTCCTCCACAGATCTGGGTTGGCCTTTCCAGCCTCCTCCTCCTCTAGCCCAGGTGGTCTTCGCCTCAACCACACTGTGCTCCTGGTCATCTCCCCTGTGCCTTTGCTCTTACCCCCAAAGCTCATTCCTCATACATCATGTATGCCCTGTAAAAGTAGTCACCTGTTTTTAATAGACTTTATTTTTTTAAGAGCAGTTTTAGGTTTACAGAAAAATTTTGCAGCAAGGACAGAATTCCCATATATTCCCTCCCCCAACAGTTTCTCCTATTAACATCTTGCACTGGTGGGCTACACGATATACACAGTTATAACACTGGTACACCCCAGTGTTATAATTGATGAACCAATATTGTGGTACTACCATTAACAAAAGTCTATAGTTTGCATTAGGGTTTATGCTTTGTGGTGTACAGTTCAATGGGTTTTTGACAAATGCATAATGTCCTATATCCATCATGGCAGTATCATAAAGAATAGCTTCACTGCCCTAAAATTCCCTGTACGCCACCTATTCATCCCTCTTTCTCCTGGACAGTTTCTAAGAATCAGTTCAAATGCCCTCTCTTCTGTGAAAACGTCTTAGTTCCCTCAGTTACAATTAATCTGTCTGATGCTTGTATAGTGCTTTTTCATACTTGTTATAGCTTTTATGTTTGCATGGCATGAAAGAAGTATACACAGCCAGGCGTGCAGTGGCTCACGGCTGTAATTCCAGCACTTTGGGAGGCCGAGACAGGCATATCACCTGAGGTCAGGAGTTCAATACCAGCCTGGCCAACACGGTGAAACCCCGTCTCTACTAAAAATACGAAGATTAGCCGAGAGTGGTGGCGCATGCCTGTAGTCCCAGCTACTCAGGAGGCTGAGGCAGGAGAATCTCTCTTGAACTCAAGAGGCGGAGGTTACAGTGAGCCGAGATTGCATCACTGCATTCTAGCATGGACAACAGAGTGAGCAAGACTCTGTCTCAAAAAAAAAAAAAAAAAAAGCATACACACTTTTCTTCTGTCATTAGATTGTCCTTGAGGAAGGAAGTGTGCCACAGATTTGTCCTGACATCTAGACCAGACCCTTAGTCTTAACTGGTGCCTTATGAATGCTGGCTGCACTGAACTGAACCATGAGCAAATACGGTTCGGCTCAGTCATCCACTACATACAGTATTTTTCCCTCTAGACAGGAGCTGCTCTTTGCAAATCTCCCCCACCCTAAATCCGAGCCAGCGAAGGTATCATAAAACAAACTTGCTCACGGGATTTTGTAGAAAAGGCCTCAAGAGGCAAGGCTTTAGACCAAGACTTCTGAAAGTGACATATGTACTTGTGAATTTCATACATGCTCCTTGGATGGGCAGTTTCTTTGGAGGGAACCGTCTTCTATCCCTTAAGATTTTGGATCAGAAGCAGCCATAGGAGAGGTGGCCCAGGCCAGCTTTATATTGTTATTAGACCACAGGGCGATTTCTCGCCTCGCCAGTCTCCAAAAACAAAGCACAAAAAAGGACAAGAGCCTGGTTGTTTTCACCTCACGGACCAGACACCCCCTCAGGAAGGCCCCTGGAGAGTCTTCTATCTGGTCCCCAGTCTCTCTGCCCAGGTGCCCCCCAACAATTGAGGATGACTAGTGTGTCCTCTGGGTAAAGAGCACCTTCCCATAAACACTTATTTTTCTTAATTCACGCTGAGTTTTTACTTTATTTTTGCTTTAAAGTCACTGTTCTGAAACGTTCTAAAACGCCATAGGAACATGCAGATCGGAAAAGCAAATAAATCGAATCCTGTGAAGTAACAAAGCAGACACCCTTCTCCTAACACCCAGCACAAAGCTAAATGAAAAATATCAGTCATCCACCAGATAAAGTATTTTCCCCTCTAGACAGGAGCTGCCGTTTGCAAACCTCCCCCACCCTAAATCCGAGCCAGCGAAGGTATCAAAAAACAAACTATTCCCTTCAGCTCCCCAGACTGGAGGCAAGTTTCAGCAGCACTGTCTATTTCCTTGAGCAACACAAGCGGTTTGAAAGACCTTGGCTTTGACTTCCCTGTACCTGCCTCTAAACACACATGGGGGCGGGTTGGGGTGGGGGGAGATATTGCCCCCCATCCCCGCTGCCCTCCGCGACGCCAGGCCAGGCGCAGGGCAGCGGAGAAGTTGGGGGGCGCCCTGGATTCGCGATTCCAGCTGCAGGCAGTTACCTGGGGCAGTGAGTGCTCTCTACAGAGCCGGGCTACCCCATCCCCCCATTCCAGAAAGGGCCCGAGGAAAGGAGGGGGCGCCTGCCCCGCTCCGGAGCAGCCAGGGAGCCCGACCGAGCCGTGACGAGGGTGCACTCGGAGATCGCAGCCGCTACCGCCCGCTAGCACCTGTGCTCCCAGGGGGCGGGGCCTCCTCCAGGTGTGCTCAGAGGGAGGCCGGCGCGGAGTCGGGGCGGGCGCTGGAGCCGGAGCTTTTCCCCCAGCCCAGAAATGCGCGGGGAGGAGCGGTTCATCCGCACCCCAGCGCCGCGCGAGCCACTGGCGCCGCCCGCCTCCTCCGGGTCCCGAGGGGAGAGCGCACCGTGCGGCGCGGAGGGGGTTAACCGGGCAGCCCGCGGCTGGAGCGCGCTTAACCCTTTGGAGCCCGCAGGTCAGCCGGACCAGGCCGGCGGCCTGGAGTCCAGCAGCCACAGCATGGCCCGGTGCAGGCAGGGCTCACCTTGCCGGGCTGCCGGCCCGCCAGGGCGCAGCGCGGGCCGTGGGCGGCTCGGGGAGCGGGCGGGGGGCGGGGGCGGCGAAGCGGCTGGCGCGTGTCGCCAGGAGCGAAGCGGCGTGCAGCGCGCAGCGCGGCCGAGCGCCGGAAACGAGCCAGGCCCGAGGGCAGGCGCCTCCGTCGGATGTGAGCTCCGGCTGCCCGCGGTCCCGAGCCAGCGGCGGCACTTGGGCAGCGGCAGCAGGCTTTCAGGCACCGCAGCGGGCAGGCGGACAGGCAGGCGGGCATGGGGAGCGCGCCGAGCAGCCAGCGGCCGGGCCAGCATCACCGCGGCGTCTCTCCGCTAGAGGAGGGGACAAGCCAGTTCTCCTTTGCAGCAAAAAATTACATGTATATATTATTAAGATAATATATACATCGGATTTTATTTTTTTAAAAAGTTTATTTTGCTCCATTTTTGAAAAAGCGAGAGCTTGGGCGGCGAGCGGTTTTTTTTTTAAATCAATTATCCTTATTTTCTCTTATTTGTCCCCGTCCCTCCCCACCCCCTGCTGAAGCAAGAATAAGGGCAGGGACCGCGGCTCCTACCTATTGGTGATCCCCTTCCCCATTCCGCCCCCGCCCCAAAGCCCAGCACAGTGCCCTGCACACAGTAGTCGCTCAATAAATGTTCGTGGATGATGATGATGATGATGATGAAAAAAATGCAGCATCAACGGCAGCAGCAAGCGGACCACGCGAACGGTGAGCAGCCAGAGCCCGGGCACCCGCTGCCAAATCCGATCCTGTCATAGTCCTCCAGCCCCCTCCCCCTTCCCCGCGGCGCTGGGTGGGTTGAAGGGGTTGGAGAGGGTGCTGCCAGCTCGGTGTCGTCTACACAGAGAGGGGACATGCGTGACAGCCACTCCGCGCTCCCCTCCAGGCCCTGAATGTCAGAGTTAATTCTGCATTTGTGGGGTGGGGGCGGCCGTGGAGTGTGTGGAGCGCGGTGCAGCCGGAGGGGCAGCGAGTCGGGGTGATTCGGGTACAGTGTCCTCGGGCTCAACTTTCCTTCAACGCCCCCGAGCGATGGCAGGGGGGCCGCAAGTCTTCAGCCGGAGCCCCCTTGCCAGCCTCTTCTGGCCTTCCACTCCTCCCCCGCCCCCTCGTTGACTAGGAAGAAGGTCCCTGGTGGCATCCGGAAAATTCTAGGATTGCCCGGTTTCGCCCTCCGTGCCGGTGGGTGAAGCACATCCCTCCCCTCGCGGGGGAGGCCCGGCCTCGGTGTCGGGGGAAGGGGCTCGGGTGGAGCGTGCGTTCCCGCTCCCGTCGCCGGCTGTGCACACGTCGGTAACCTAGCAATGCCCGGGGAGCCGCTGCCGCTGTGGGGCTCCCCTCCCCAGCTCTGGCCCGGGCACCACGTGCAGCTTCCACGCCGGCCGAGCTGGGTCGAGGGAGGATGGAGCAGCTCTTGGCCAGCCTTCCCCTTTGGAGACCGCCAGTGCCCCCCAACCCCGGTCGGCTGTAAGCCTTTCCGGGTGAGCGCTCCCCTGGGGAGAAGCTTGACAATCCCCGTTCCGATTGCCCGCTGCTCGCCCGCTTTGGCCCCTTCTCAGGCTTTCAGACCCATGCTTGCTTTGACTCTTTACTTAGCAATAATTGGCTTTACAAACGCCCATCCCTCTACCTTTCTGCCGTCTCTCTCACTTTGACTTCTGCTTCAGTGAGGAGACTGTGGCGGAAGGCGGCAGGTGCCTGGGAGATCTGCCTGGGAGGTGGCCTGACCCAAAGCTGGTGGGGGCTTCGCATAGGGAGCCTCCTTGGGTTTCTGCCTTGTGTACACCTGGATGCCAACCTACACGGAGATAATTCCCTCTTAGGCCTGGAGGCCCCTGGCATAATCTAGTCAGTCTATCCTAGGTGTAGAGGTGCAGGCTGACTGCCTTGTCTGTCTCTCTGGATGCTGGCTTGGCTGATGCTGCTGCAATTTAAAATGCAAAAAAGCCCTAAAGATGTTTTCTGTTTTCGGAAGCCTGTGGAGGAAATGAGTCCCAAGCATCATGAATTTTCATTTGCAGGAAGTGTCAGTGCATAATCTAGATATTTGTTATGGGGTTTTTGGTATTGCCTGGGTGCCTATGGAAGATTTCTTTTCCGTACTGAAAAAAAAAAAAATGCATTTGTGGCTGTGGAAAGATGTTGGAGTAACACTCTGAAAATGATTAAGACTATTGAATTATTGGTATTGCCTTTTTTTTTTCTTGGTGAATGTGGTAGTTACGTTAGAGAAAAGCTGTTGTATGTATCTGTTAACTCATTAGACATAGATGGGTTTTACAAATCAGAGATGTGGATTAAATGCGGGAATGACCTCAGTTTTGTCAGAAGAAATGCACTAAAAGACCCTTTGTGAAGACCTGATGTGAAGGAGAACTAACCCCACTGGGTGTGATGCAGCAGTGATCCTGTGTGATTGACACTGAGACCAGAGCTCGTGGACTTTTCTTGCCTCTCTAGCTGACTAAACCCCAGCTTGTGAAAAATAGGACAAGAGATTCAAAATGGAAATATAGGAATGAATAATTTCCCTGTTATTGATGGGAGACAACCTTTGATTTTTTTTTCCTCCTACACATTGGATCCTCATTTAAAAAAAAAATCTTTGTTTTTCTCCTCCCCAGAGGCAAACTATGCAAGAGGCACCAGACTCCCTCTTTCTGGTGAAGGACCAACTTCTCAGCCGAATAGCTCCAAGCAAACTGTCCTGTCTTGGCAAGCTGCAATCGATGCTGCTAGACAGGCCAAGGCTGCCCAAACTATGAGCACCTCTGCACCCCCACCTGTAGGATCTCTCTCCCAAAGAAAACGTCAGCAATACGCCAAGAGCAAAAAACAGGGTAACTCGTCCAACAGCCGACCTGCCCGCGCCCTTTTCTGTTTATCACTCAATAACCCCATCCGAAGAGCCTGCATTAGTATAGTGGAATGGAAGTATCCTTTTTTTGGGGGAAGTCTTTCTCATTTTCTCTTTTACCATCTGTTTTTTAAAAGGATTTGCTTTCTGAAGTGACACAAAGCTGTAGCAGTCTGGAATGCGAGTAACAGAAGTTGTATATAAGGGGTTTCATTGTATATACCTTCCTGTCTCCTCGGGTTGCAGAGGGGTGGCTGTATGGGTATATTTAGCCCACTGTCTGGGTGTGTGTATAGTAGTAGCAGTGGGGGGAGGGAGTGACAGCCTGAAACTTCGCAGTGGTAGATAATTAAAATGTGAAACCAACTTTTGGTCATTGGACATTAGATGGTTAGTTTTAAATTCAGTGTTGTTTTTGGGCAATAGCATGCATTGAACCTATTGCAAACAAGGTATACAGATTAGAAAAAAAAACTGTATGAGACTCTACTTGAAGGGAATACATTTTTGACCTTTAGTAGAATCTTCTCATTCTGATGTTTGAAATTTGCTTCTGCAACTACAGTTAATGCTAAGGTTGCTTCTAGTCTGACATTTGGTGATTCTAATTATTCAGGTAGCTACAGATATGAGCACATGCTTCCTAGGGAGAGATTACTTTTGATTTTTTTTTCTGATCAATGCTATAACTTCCTGGAATTTCCTTTTGACAAGTTCCAAAGAAACATTTGGAACATGAGCATGAAGGAGCCAGTGAAGGGAGAGGTTCGTGTGTGCCTCTTCCTCCTGAGCCCTTATGAGTTATAGAACAGCCCTCTCAGTGGAGGAATTTGCAGTTGCTGTCTTTATAAAAAATTCTGTCTATGTCCTTGGACTGGAGTTACATTTCTGGGTGTCTCCTTTGTATTTTTAAAATTGAACTCCAAATGCCCCAGAATGGCTGTCATGTCCCAGATCTTGGAAAACGATTGTGCTTCAGCCTGCTTAACCCCTTCCCTAAATCTGGAGGCCAACCTCCAGTTACTGCCACTCTTTAGAGAAGGTTGACTGAGGCCTTCTTTCTGAGCAAATGGCTTTTTAATTAGGCAGATGATTCATTGGTCTGGGTAAAATAAAGCATTTCCTTTCCCCAGAAGTGTGTTTGGAACTTACAGGGGCCTTAGAGCAGTTCCTAACTACAGGAAGGGGTGTCAATATAGGAATTCCCACCACCAGGCCTAGAAGGATGCAGGGGCCACGCCAAAAGGGGAGCATGTTGGCAGCCAGCTAGAAAGTGGAGCTGAAATCCCCTTATAATTTGAGGATCCAGCTCGGCAGCTATTTGCATGCCCTCTGTCTTTAGTTGGCTATTTTCTCTGCTAATGGACAGGAGTTAAAATGAGGTAACTGTCTAGAAAGATTCTGGAGAGAGTAGTCAAATGCTAGGGTAGGATTTGAGGGGTTCTCGTGTGCTTTTTCATTTTGCAACAGATGTCCCTTCTCTAAAGTGAGTTATGGTGTCTCTCACATAACTGGGGTTGTGTGTGTGCATTTTCTCTTGAAGTTCTCTAGTCTGAGAACGAGGAGGGAGCTCGGTAAGCCAGCATGTGGGCCAGTGGCATTGCTAGAGTCATGACAATGGCTGTACCTTGCCAGGAATATCTCCTCCTCCTCGGATTGTCTTGACATGACTCTGAGGAAGCAGAGACCTCTTTGTGGGGTCACTACTTTTGTGTGGAGTAGGTGGGAGGCCTAATGCTGTTTCTCTTTGTGTACAGTAATGTGTACATAGCAATTTTTGCATACAGAGTGAATTCCTGGATCACACTGCTGTCTCCCTTTCCCAGTTGCCAGACACATGTGTACAGGAATTAGGGGATGTGGCTGCCAATTCAGGGAGAGTCTGTTTACAAATGGGACAGTTTGTAAAATAGATAGATCCTTAAGTGATATATGTTTTTTTTTTTTTTTAATGATAGTTTCCTTCTAATTCAGGGAGCAGGCTATAGGAATCCTTTCCATCCAGGGCGGCTCTGTCAGGCCCCGTCCCAGTGGGAGAGCAAGGGTCGTTTGTTTTTAGACACAGGCATGACAGAGTGTCCTGCCCCCTGGAGGAGTGAGGGATGTTCTCCTTATCAGAAGGAATTGTTGGGATCAGACCCATCTATTTCTCTATTGCTTTGTTCTGCTTCACTTGTGAATATCTGATGGCGGTGAGATGGTATCCACTTGCACCTAGAGACTAAAACTGGACCAGCATAAAGAAAAAAATACAACTTATATTTAGTCTCCCTAAACAGTGTTAGTATTTCTCAGATGTGCTGGTTTATCATTTGGGTAATGGGAAATTGAAAAGGAAGAATACCTATTACTTAGGTATTGGGAAATTGAAAAGGAAGAATGGAAGAAAGAGGGAGGGAAGAGACTATTGTGTTTCTATAGAGAACAACATTGGGGCCCTTGACTTTAGATTTCAGTGGGGACCTGCGAAAAGGAAAAATGGAAAGGGAATTCTGAAGTCTTACGGTGGTCTGTCTGAAAGTTGGATCCCTGGGTGAAAAAGATTTTATAATATTAGATGAGTTAAGAGAAACAATGTGAATTAAAGCTGACTGACTTAAAAAAATGAACCCATCAAAATTAGTCAGGGAATAATGTTATTCATTGCCTTTTTTTGATGAGTTATGAAAGCTCTTTGAAGATGAAGGTTTTATGAAACTCAAGATCTCTCCAGAGGCCGGGCATGGTGGCTCACGCCTGTCATTCCAACACTTTGGGAGGCAGAGGTGAGCAGATTGCTTGAGTCCAGGAGTAAGCAGATTGCTTGAGTCCAGGAGTTCGAGACCAGCCTGGGCAGCATGGCAAAACCCCTGTCTCTACTAAAAAAAAAAAAAAAAAATCCAGCATGGTGGCACATGCCTGTAGTTCTAGCTACTTGGGAGGCTGAGGTGAGAGGATGGCTTGAGCCTGGGAGGTGGAGGTTTCAGCAAGCTGAGATTGTGCCGGTGCACTCCAGCCTTGGTGACAGTGGGACCCCATCTCAAAAAAAAAAAAAAAAAAAAAAAAGATATTTGTAGAGAGGTAAAGAGCATTTGTTTCCTGTGGCATTTTTGGATTTCCCAGAAGTATGTCAGGATGAATGGAGAATAGTCTGTTTGTATCCTCCAGTTTTAAGTACCTTGAAGTACTTAGTTAAACCGTGGCCTTGCTTCTTGTGGGTGAGTGTATAGGCGAAGCACTGTGGTAAAATCACACCCAGGCATTGCAGGTGAGGCTGGTGCTCACAAAACCTTGCATTTGGAAAGGCTGAAAACCCAAAGAAGAAAAACAGTCATTTTGGCAGATGTCAAATTTTGTATTGCCAGTTTTGACAGTGTCTCTTAATAACACCAGAATGTTTAGGCAAGTATCTCTTGAAGGCTGATCTCAAAGTGATTCTTCCAGACAGACCACCGAGATTGAGAAATGTTAAAGCCTACTTTGAATGTGTCTGGGGCTGATTTCTTACGGCTTTTTAATTTAATTTGTTTACAAATTGAGCACAGTAACAGCATATGATAAACTAAGCTCCAGTCCAGCTCTAATCTGAAACAGTTATAGCCATCGATTCCTCTAGCAGAGAAAGCAGAGGCGGGAGCTGAAGCCTGGCTCACTGCTGATCACATCTGAGGTAGTGGAATATGCCATGAAAAAGTCACAGGTAGAATGGAGAAGGTCCTGGTGGCTTGGCCTGGCCCAATCCAGACAGGCGATTTAGGCCAACCCTGCCAAAAATAAATAGCCCCTGAGAAAATGGCTGTAACACATGGAGGCAAGGATCTGCGGAAGACATTTATCCCATGATTTCTCTGTGTCTGCCACAGCCGGGAACTTAGTAAGGCTCTTGTTGCTTTTAAACCTGTAAGAAGCAGAAACCTGGTTCACACAGTGCCCTAATTGGATGTACTTTTAGGTTTTAGCATACAGTGTGCAGGAGAAGAATGAGTGTAACATGATCCTTGCAATAGAAGAAAAGGACACGGAGAGGTCATTTGATAGGAGGCTCCACTGTGAGATGACCACCAATGATTACTTCTGCCGAAAACCTAGCAGTCACAGCAGTCAGCCGAAATAGGATTTGTGTATGTCATTTTCATTTTAAAGGTGCTTCGAAAGTGATGTGATTGGGAGTGTGATGAGGGACATGGTTTATGTTTCCATAACACATATATACCTTAACACATTTTTTCAGACCATTTGACATATTTATATTATTGGCTATTTTTGCCAATTGTGTGGCCTTAGCTATTTACATCCCATTCCCTGAAGATGATTCTAATTCAACAAATCATAACTTGGTAAGTGTCCTTAGAGTTCCTGCTGGTCCTGGTGTATGGCAATCATTTGGTTCTCTACTTAAACTAGCAGCTGGCCTTCTGGGTAGTTGAAGTTTACAGCCATGCATGTCGTGTTTCTTGGAGCTTTGCAACAGTGGTTTTTTGTTTGTTTGTTTTAAACTGTGTTCTCAAATTTATACTGAATGAAAGTATTTAAAGTCATGAATCTTTCATAGATATGGAATTTTATGGAAGAGATTTGTAGCAGATTTTAAAATAACTGTTCTCTCCACATAAGTTTTTGCTACCATTCTTTTCCTGATAATGTTAGCTTTTTTCTTTTTCTTTTTCTTCTTTTTTTTAAATCTAGTGTTCTTGGGAATGGTGGGTACTTTGGTTAGTTGTTCTGGTAAGTAGAGAATTATCGTAGACTTTGTACATGAACTGTTTTTAGAGAAGTGGAATATAACAAAACTAATACATCTACATAGAGCATAATTTGGAGAACAATACATGATATTATTGAATACATGATATAATATTAAAGTTTCTACTCCACATCCTATGAAATGCCCCAAGAGAAAATGATTGTATGGTTAAATAAATCAGGATGCTTCCATATACTTTGCTGCCTTCTTAAAGATTTGTAGTGCACGTTAGCTTAGTAAAAGCTTTGGGAAGTTCTGCAGTTAAAAAACAGGTTTCCTTTTGTTTAACTCAGCTAGTCCCTAAAAGTAATCAGTCGTGAATTCTTTAAACATTTTTTTTTTTTTTTTTTTTTTTTGCAAAAGAGTTTAACATCATGGAACCAGTGATCCATGGAACTTCCTTTGGGAAAGGTTGATATAGTTTTTAAAAAAGCACTAACGAGTACTAGACTGGGACTAATATCTTGTCCCACTCACCTGTCAACTAGCTGTATTTGGGATCATTTCTCATACCTTTTCTGCATTGCCGTGCAGCCACCTGGCAATTAGGAGGATTGGGTAAGAAGATTGCTAGGATCGTTTTTACCTCTGACATTCTGCAATCTTTCTTTGATGATTCAGAAGCCATTTCAGGATTTTTCTGGTGCTGCAGCATCCTTCTTGCAAGGATTGATTCTTTGCAATCAGAAGCCGTGCAGAATGGGAGATGAAGGGGAGCCCATGTCGGATAACAGGAAACTCAATTGTTTTTCTTCTCTTCTCTTAGCTGGTTCCGTTTGTTTTTGGCTTCTCATGTTGAAGCTCTATTTTAGCAGGGCTGGATGTTCCTAACTGAGCGAGTGTTGTAAAGGCAAACACGCTAGGCTCTCCCTTGTGTGGGAGAGCTCTGCTGGCTTCTGGAGATAGTGAAATTATGCTCTTGTGAATAAGCCTTAACGATTTATGTACAGGATTTCATGTTACATTTAAAATGTTGTGGCACATTTCAGATGTAATGTGATGTCTATTTGTATGTGGGCTTTAGTAGTTTGATATCTAGAGAATTTTCTAAAAATTTTGGGAATTGATGCTGCAAATACAATTATAAATGGGAGTTGGATAACCACATAAACACTGGTAGTATATATTTGGACAATGCCAGAGATCGTCTGCGTAACTCTGGACATTTTACGTAGCTTTTGATTTGTTTGTAGACATGTGACTTTAGATGGTTGTTTTAAAGGAAAAGCAGAAGTGGTGGAAAGCCTCCCATCAATGGAGATAGATCATCGTAGTCTAGGCCACAGATGGTGTTAGCCTTGTTACCAAATTTAACGACATGGATGGTGACCCAGATTGTTGCTTTTTGTAGCTCAAGAGAACATGATTAAACAAACTTAGAAAATAAATACCTTTCAGAAAGGCAGATTAATTCAGATCAATGGAATAATTAATGTAGCTGCATGTGTAAGCCAATTAATATTCTGAATTTTTCCCAGGGAAATTCAGGGCACTGATATAAGCGCTGTGAGACCATTTGGATTTCTCAGCTAAGAAGTGAGGAAATAAAATACAGGAAATGGATTAATCTCTCCCTTTTGCACCCCCTCTCCAGTGGATCCTTTCTTGACAATTCTTGAGCATTGGACTTTTTTTTTTTTTTTAGAGGGATTTGGCAGTGTGTTAATTTGGCGGGCCTTTCTAAAAGCCAATGTATATTTCTTTGACCTCTTCACATAATATTCTGAAACTCACAGCATTCAACTTTGTGTCTTGCTTTCACTTGGATGGTCACATGGCCAGATGAGTTTATACTCTGCTTGACTCTTTAAATACTTCCTTTCCCACTGTGGGAAGGAAGATCTTTGTGGATTTCCTTCTGACTCTAAGCAAGGTCCCATGCCATGTTGGTCCTCCCATGAGGGAGCTGGGTTTTTTTTTTTCTTTTTTTTAATACATTTGACCCAATTTGTACCAGAGTGATTGCTCTATTTTTGGGATTGGTTTAGAGGCAGCTGAACGAAGCTTATTTTTCATCTGTAGTAAATACCTTTCATTTAATGTGAATGGTAAAGTCAAAGGGCAGACGCTGAAATGAGTTGCAAGGCTGCATGTATCTGGAAGCTACTGGTCTTCTTTGCCTGATAGCTCCGTGGGAAAGGTGCATGTTGAGTGTTAGAGTGAGATTCAGGGCCAGCTTTATGTGTGGGGTTTCTGCCTGTTACCGGTTACCGAGTAAAATTATGACTTTTTTTGGGTAAGAAATGTGGCCATCCCCATTGATCCAGTGCGTCTTTGTTCTGGATAGTATGTAACTTAGCTAGTTTTGGGATTTGGAGACTACCTTGGGGGGCAGAAGTTTTCCCAGGGATAGTTTTTGATCTTTATTATTATTATTATTTTAAGTATAAACACTCAAGTTTCTATGCAGCTTTCGTTTATGGACTTGCAGGGACTAGTGGAGGCTGGAGTCATGGAAACGGTGCAACTCAGTTCCCACAGTAATATCCCTCCTAGTTCAGTCAGTAGCAGTATTTTCTCAGTTCCATTTACTGAAAGCAAATACCATTGATTTTATTTTATTTTTTTTAGCACAGAGGAGGGGAATGCCTCTGTATCAAGTGTCAGAGTGGGGATGATTACAATATCATACTTCACTGTGAAGAAAAATGCTTTATTTCATGTCATTCAATTTCTTATAAGCAAACTGACATGGCTGAACAGTTTCGAGTCTGTGTAATCTGCTCCTGGTACTCTTCCTCCCGATGTCACCTCTTACTTCTCTGGAACGTGGAACTGCTTGAAATTAAAAATGTCCTGAATGGGGATCTTCATCTGCCAAGTCAGACCTTCCGTGATCCCTACTGATGGCTGCCCTTACCTCTAAACCATCTCTAAACCAGCACTAAGTGCCTGGAGGCCAAGGCCCATGGCCCATGCCTCTCTATCCCCTTATCTAGCAAAGTGCCTGACGTACCAGGTGCTTTTTATTTATTTATTTTTATTTATTTATTTATTTTTCTGAGGCTCTGTCACCCAGGCTGGAGTGCAGTGGCACAATCTCGGCTCACTGCAAGCTCTGCCTCTGGGGTTCATGCCTTTCTCCTGCCTCATCCTCCTGAGTAGCTGGGACTACAGGTGCCCTCCACCACGCCGGCTAATTTTTAGTAGAGACGGGGTTTCACCATATTAGTGAAGATGGTCTCGATCTCCTGACCTCGTGATCTGCCCGCCTTGGCCTCCCAAAGTGCTGGGATGACAGGTGTGAGCCATGGCGCCTGGCCACCAGGTGCTTTTTAAACTGAACCAAAAGTTTCACTGTCTGTGACCCTTTTCCTGCTCGTCTTCTCGTCTCATTGAGGTTGGGTTTTGAGCCTGTTGACATTTTGCCTATAAAGGCCTGCAAATTCCACTGTCAAGTGACTTTTGCTAGAGAAGTGATCCTGAGGCCTCAGTGGCTACCCATTGCCCAAGGGGGAAAGTCCAGCGTGTGGCCAGGTCCAGCTTGGTCTGGTTCAGCTTTGTTGGGTTTTGTCTCCACTCCTCTCCTTTACAGCCCCATCCATTTGTCCACAAATGTTCCTAAACATTCTTCCTTCCCCTACTTGTCCACCCCCTGGCTTCTCCATTTGAAACATCTCTTCTTTCATACTGCCCTTTCTTTTATTTTTTTGAGACAGGGGTTGCCCAGGCTGGAGTGCAGTGGTGCGATCTTGGCTCACTGGGGTGCAGTGGCACGATCTTGGCTCACTGCAACCTCTTTCTCTGGGACTCAAACAATCCTCCTATCTCAACCTCCTGAGTAGCTGGGACTGTGGGCAAATGCCACCACACCTGACTAATTTTTGTATTTTTTGTAGAGATTGGGTTTCACCATGTTGCCCAGGCTGATCTCAAACTCCTGGACTCCAGTGATTTACCCACCTTGGCCTCCCAAAGTGCTAGGATTACAGGTGTGAGCCACCGCGCCCAGCCTCTACCACCCATTCTTTACAGTCACTCTCCTTACAGCTGCTCAAAAATAGTCTCAGATTACGTTTCTTCCATGAGGCCTTTCCTGAAACTGATCCAAAGAATCTGAACCTTTTTTGTGTCATTTTGCACATAAAATACCCTATATTTTTTGTTATTTATATGCACATCTTTATCCTCTCGAGCATCTTCAGAATACAGTTAATAGTGAAGCTTTCTGAATCCCCAACCATGTCTGATGCAGTGGTAGGGGTATACAGTAGATGTTCAGTAAATAAGTATTGCTGATGTGCACCAAATGAATGGCTCTCCCAGGAGAAGCACCTCCATCATTCCTTCCTCTGAGCCATGTTTCACATTTTCTTGGGTGACAGATCCCTCTGTGGATTTCTTGCAGGTCCCTCGCTGGGAATGAGTGGGAAGGTGTACATGTTATTCCTGAAAGCTTAGGGTCTGTGGCCCTTCTTGTGCACCTCTGGTTGAAAGAACCCACAGTGCCGGCTTTCACAGCAGAGCAGTCTAGGAGATTTTGTGCTCTAGTTCCAGGGCTCAGAGTAGCAAGAGTGGTGGGACCTGTCTGAGAAGCAGTGCTGGGCTGTGGATGCTTGCCTGTGGGACCAGATGCCTTATAGTGGCCAGGAATGCTGTGGGACAATCTACTTTGATTGCTTTCTTTCCTCCATGGCTGAGATCTGAGTGTAGTGTTAACTGGTCTTAAAAATCAAGTCTGTTGTATCTGCATGGTCACGTAGTTCAGCATCTCATGGCTTTTGCACTTAGTGGTGTGAACCATAATATCTGAAACACAATTTCATAACCTGGCTCCTTGGGCTTAGCCTATACGGTGGAGGTTAGGTCTGTATAACATCAAGACTGCATCTTTGCTTGGTTGTCATTCTGTTGGAATTGAACTTTCTTATTTCTGTAGGCCTAGGTTCTGTCTGTTCTTTTCAGACAGCTCATAGGCTGCTTCTTCCCTTCAGCCTTCTCTGATCCTTGTCCACTCCCTGCCTGCCTACGTCTGAGTACTTGCTTTCCCTCTGGACACCCCTGTGCCCAGTCCAACTCTCCTGTACAGACACCAGCCCCATTTCCCCAGTTTATAATTGTTATGGGAAGTGGCATGGAGTGTGATGGTCTGCTCATGGGCTGTGGGGTCTGACAGCCTGACTTTTTGGCTGATTAGCTGAGTGACTTTGAATGAAACTAGAATATGAGTTCCTAGAGGCTGAGACTGCAGTCTGATTTGGGTGTACAGTCTTGTGAACTTAATCCTGTGCCTGGCACACAGGAAGCACATCAGGAAATGCACGTCAAATGAGTGAAAAATGAATGACCATACAAGGGCTCCATGGTATATTCTTGTAGATCATTAGTTAATTATCAACAATTGGCTAATGATTAATGTTTGCCTGAAAGGCTGACTTTTTGTCCATTAGTAATGACATCCCAGGAAACACCTGGCAGAGTTCGTCTTTAATTTTAGGATTATATCTTTCTTTCTTGGCAAATTTAACTCTTTATTAAAGAAAGAAGAAAGACAAGTACTTGATACTCTTTAAATCTGTAAGTTATAAACCTGGCTTCTGTGTTCGATGTTGTACATTAGCCACATTGCAGATGATTCTATTTGGATGGTTGTGTGACTATCACCTTTCACATAAAAATTGATTGAGCCAGTCATAGTGGTGTGTGCCTGTAGTCCCAGCTATGTGGGAGGCTGAGGCAGGAGTCTTGGTTATGCCCAGGAGTTTGAGACTGTAGGGGACTATGACTGAGCCACCGCACTCTAGCCTGGGTGACAGAGCAAGACTCCATCTCAAAAAACAAAACAAAACAAAACAAAAAACAATAATAATGGTAGAAGGAGAGGCAGCCTCAAAATGACCAGAGTAGTTGGACTTGTGTAGTAAAACTTTGCCCAAAGCTGGTTTCCTAATGATACAATGTGAAAGTCTATGTGCTATACAAATAATTATATCTCTTTTGTTAAGCCTTATATCATTTTGACAAAGGCATTACTTGATTATTTACGGCTTTTCCAAAATAAAATACAACTCTTAATTGAGATTTGTGACTGGGTATGGTAGCTCACACCTGTAATCCCAGCACTTTGGGAGGCTTAGCAGGGAGGATTGCTGGAGGCCAGGAGTTCAAGACCAGACTGGGCAACATAGTGAGATTCCGTGTCTCCCCCCCACACACAAAAAAATTAGCTGGGTATGGTGGCATGCATATGTGGTCCCAGCTACTCAGGAAGCTGAGGTGGGGGGATTGCTTGTGCCTGGGAGGTCAAGATTGCAGTAAGCTGTGATTGTGTTACTGTACTCTAGCCTGGGTGACAGAGTGAGACTCTGTCTCAAAAATAAAGAAAAAAAGAAGAATTTAGGTTTTTTACTGTTAAAACTCCTTAAGAATAATTCCAGTAGCAGTCCTTGCTCATTTGGTTTGTTTTTTACAATGTGAATATCATTGTTTTATAGTCATACCTTATACAATGAACCTCCCCATCTAGACCCTTCACTAGTGAGACTACCTTAGGTTGAGGACATTTGGGTATATGAGAGTATCAGCCAGAACTCTTTGGGTTACAGATTGGGGGAATACAACTCATTCAAACTGGCTTAGCTGAAAAAAACAGTACGTATGTATGTGCAATGTATAAACTCAGTTAACCCAAGAGTCCACTGGGTAGAAATGCCATCAGACACAGCTAGAAAGGGGTCTGAAAAGATGTCACCAGGATTCTGTCCCTGCCCTGCACCCTTGGGTTTCTGAGCCAGACTCTGACTAACCTCTAGTAGATCCACCTTACATGTTGCCTATGTGTACATCTTCCTCAGCTTATTTTGAGGAGGGCACGTGGGGACATGCATTTCTTTCTTTCTTTCTTTTTCTTTTTTTTTTTTTTTAAAATTTAAGTTCCGGGATATATGTGCAGGACGTACAGGTTTGTTACATAGGTAAATGCGTGCCACGGTGGTTTGCTGCACCTGTCAACCCATCACCTAGGTATTAAGCCCTGCATGCATTAGCTATTTATCCTGATGCTCTCCCTTCCGCATTTCTTTTTTTGTTTGTAGCATTTATTTTAGGTTCGGGGGTACATGTGAAGGTTTGTTACATAGGTAAACACATGCCACACAGGTTTGTCGTACATGTTATTTCATCACCCAGGTATTAAGCCCAGTACCCAATAGTTATCTTTTCTGTTCCTCTCCCTCCTCCCACCTCCCCCCTCCCACTCAAGTAGGCCCAGTGTCTGTTGTTTCCCTCTGTGTGTTCGTAAGTTCTTACCATTTAGCTCCCGCTTACAAGTGAGAGCAATGCATTTCTTTCTTAATCTCAGCTTAAGTTCAGTATTTTAACAATGATTGCATCAGAAACAGAGACCTCTATAGCAGATTGGTGGGTAGTTTTCTTTTTTTAACCTTCCTTATCGGTGTTTGTTTACTTTGTAACTGTCTGACAAATGTGAAAAGTACCCAATACAGGGGGCAGCATGCCCAGCAGTAGAGACACTTGGGTCTTGTTAAATACCAGTGGTGGTGGGGACACTCCCCAACAGACCCCAATAGCTTCTCACCAAAGAAAGTTCCTACAGGAATGGAAGAGGTTCTAGAATTCTGGAGGTGGGGTGTACGGGGAGGGACCATGTGCACTGTTACTGTTGAGTGGACAGATGTGCAGAAGGGAGGGGTGTCGGCGGGTGTCCCTGCCTCAGTAGGGGTGGAGGGCCGGTTAGCGGTTGATCCAGGAGTAGATGTTAGCGTCCCCACCATGCAGCTCTAGGATGTGGTCCCCAAGTCCTGTCTGCTCGTGTGATGGAAATAAGGAGAGTGGTGGAGGGGTCTTCCTTTTTTAATTGAAATGAGATTGGTATTCTCCCAGCTGGGGTTCCTGTGGGCTGTAAGGGTGTTTGGCTGGGCAGGCAAAGCTGGAAATGGGTGGTAAGGAGGAAGAAACAGAACAGCTGAAGATGGGATGAAGGAGGAACTGCCTGAACTCATCAGTCAGCTCCACACCCCCTCCCCCGTGTGTGTGTGTTTGTGTGTGTGTTTGAGAGAGTGAGAGAGAGCTCATGCTCACGGGTGTGTGAGCTGGGGGAAAGGTGGAGGTGGACATTGTTGACACAGACCTTGCAGGATGAAGCCTTCCTCTGGTGTCTTTAATTAAGCAGGGTCCCAGACACTGCCCTGGCTGGGGAAAATGACTTTGTTCTCCAGAACTTCAAAGCAGTTATGTTTGCTAATTTTTTCCTTCCTCCCTGTTAGGTGAGTGGTAGTTTTAGAAGTCACAGGACATCTGTTGAAATTACTGAATGCGTGAACGCGAGGTGAGGCTGGAGGGAATCGGGCTGACCCGAGGGAGGGTGGGGAGGCAGGTGCAGACTGTTCAGGGAGTGTGGTGGGGGCCTGGCCTTGGCTGGCCCTGCAGGAACCCAGCCAGGGAAGGCAGGAAGAGGTGGCCTAGGTTAGCTTTGCCTGGGGATTCAAAGGGGCCAGGCGAGAGGCTCATGCTCTTTCTCCTTCCCTTTCCCTGCGGTGCTTATCTTGTGAGGGCTGACTCTGACTCCTGTTCCTGTCTCCATCGGGGATTCCTGCATAACATAGACTCACAGATACTTTTTTAGAGCTATAAAGGCACATGTTTATGAGGAAGGAAATTGAGGCACCTTTATTCAACAAATATTGATGGAGACCTCCTGTGCAGAGCACTGCAGCCCTGTGTTTCTGCCTCCAGCCTGCTGCTGCGGCCCCCGCGCCTTGTCATGAAGGAAACCCTACAATGTGAGGTCGGGAAACAGCTAGATTTGTTTTCATAGTTTGCATTCTTACTATAAATCATCACTCAAAATTGACACATGAATACAAGTAACACATAAATACATTGTTTCAAATAATTAAAACAATACAGATGGCCAGGTGCGGTGGCTCACGCCTGTAATCCCAGCACTTTGGGAGGCCAAGGTGGGCAGATCACCTGAGGCGGGAGTTTGAGACCAGCCTGGCCAACATGGTGAAGCCCCATCTCTACTAAAAATACAAAAATCAGCCAGGCGTGGTGGCACGCACCTGTAATCCCAGCTACTCGGGAGGCTGAGGCGGGAGAATCGCTTGAACCCGGGAGGCAGAGGTTACAGTGAGCCGAGATTGCGCCACTGCACTCCAGCCTGGGCAACAAGAGCAAAACTCCGTCTCAAAAAAAAAAAAAAAAAACAAAAAAACAAAACACACACACAGAAAAACAAAACAAAACAAAAATAAAGATAAAGTAACAAACCCCTTTACCTACCCACCTCCTTCAAATTACAATGATAGTTCTGTGTGACCCTTCCAAATTGTTTTTCATAGCGTGTATGTATGTGTGTGTATGTGTCACCTGTGCATTTTGAAACAAATACAGTTTGTGTATTTTAAATTTAACATAAGTGGGAACATGCATTCTATGGCTTCCTTTTTCCCACTCAATAGACCTTACAGATCTTCCCATATCTGTATGCAGAGATCTAACAACTTCACAGTTCATGTAAAATATTCCATGTATGAATGTACCACAGTTTATTTAATTGTTTTCTTTGTGATGAACATTTAGGGTAATTCCAAAATTTTTACTGTTTCAAATCATGCTGCCTTGAATATCCTTTTGTGTGCTTCTTTCTGCATGCAAGAAAACATTAGTCTGGGATGACAACTCAGAAGTAAGCTCTCCAGGTTGGAGGGTATGTGCGTTTGTAATATCCATGCTTATTGCCACATCGTTCTTCACTAAGCCTGTGCTCTTTTACCTCACACCACATCTCACTGCCTCAGCAGTCACTTCACTCTGCAGAGTGACCTCATGTGTTCTGTATCTTAGGCTGTACAAAGGAAGTCTTGGGGGTTGGGTCTGGCCTCTCTCTGGGATATTAGTAGCATCTAGAGCATCCGGTTAGAGCAGAAAGTCCGCAAACCTGAGCCCTAGATTTTTTGGAATCTGGTTTGCACCAGTGACCAGATAAAAGGCACCAAAACTTATTCTTCTCTCCCTTGCTTTCAGTGCCAGGTGCTTAGATACTGTTGTTTCTTTTGAGTGAAATATTCATTCCAGGTAGCTAAAAGGTAAGTAAGTTCCTAACACAAAAACCGAATCTTCGTTTTGGAATGTTTGCTCGCTACAGTCTGGTTTCATGACAAATACTGCCTTTAAGTCCCTGTTAGTTGGGGAAGAAAAATATCCAATCTGGTATGTCTCTGATGTCCCGTGTTCTTATTATCTGTTTTATTTTCACACACAGTAAACTCTCGCTATTATTATCGTGTTTAGGGTTTGTGCCCTTCTTATTTCTGAAATCTCTGAGGTGGTTTAGAAAATGGAATTTGATGAAAAGTGGGGCAATTGGGAATGGAAGCAAAGTCTGCTTGCCAAGGTGCTTGAGGGGAACTGATTGCTGACACCTGGACGTGGAGTTGGCCTTGAGGTTTCCCAGCAGCAGTGGCAAAAAAGAGCGCATCCTGACACACAGGGTTTTTATCCTTTCGACAAAGGGAAGCAGCCGCACTCATTCACAACAGCACTTTCTAGGAAGCACATCCAAGGAGGAATCTCCAGCGCAGGTCCTTGTGTAAGGTACATTGTTGGGGTACGATGAGCCACGTCTTCGCCGTGCTTTGTTGGGGTCAGAAATGCCGCGCAAGCAGATGGTCCCTGCATTCATGGTTTTCAAAGGTCAGGACACGACATTAAACTGTGGTATAAGGAAAACGAAAGCACTTCTTATTTCTATAAAAATGCTGCTTTTTTAGTATATGAATTAGTATAGGATGAAAGCTGGGAAGATGAAAAAAGAGTAGTTTAACATAGCCATTATTTAATCATTCATAAAGTACTGTTTAAAGCATTTATTACGTGTAAAATATAGTCCCATTAGACGCATTCCCTCTTTGTGCTAACTTGGTTTAACTCAAAATACAAAGGAATACAGGAATTTATGCAAAGGACATCCTCCCCTGCCCCCGTAAAACCATCTTTAAAGATATGTGGTTTTATTATTTTACTCGAATGTAATTTAAATAAATGACCAATATTTTAAAAAAGAAATCCTTGAATATTCTTCAGTAAATAGATAACAACAGGGTATAATGAAACACTGTTTATATTTAAATGACTGCTTTTAAACGGTGTGAAAGCAGCTTAAATGGGTAAAATGCTGCCCTTTTATGTCAGTAATTAGCCCCTTGGTCCTTTTTTCACGATAATGCAAAATTGTACTTCTCTTGGGGCTTACACAAATTCTGAATTATTGAAATATAAATTAATGGTGAATCTCTCTAAAGCTCTTTTCAGAATTTTTATGTGGTGGGAGTGAAATTAAAACATCCAGAATTCTAAATTAGAATGTGGTGAAGTGGAGACAGCCAGCTAGAATTTGGTAAAAGACAGGTGTTTAATAAATTTTTCCCTAGACATCCATGGGTTGGTACTAGCGTGCTGGGGTACAGAAAGCTTTGGCATGTTTTAGGTTGGCCAAGTGAATCAGCTAATAACATCCATTGATGGATGTTATTAAAGCCAAGTGGGACAATAGCAGGTTAGATGGCCTGGTTTTGGTTGACCCCGAATGAGGAAACACAGACACGATGAGGTTGGGATTGGAGAGGACATCAGAAACCTCCATGTGGGTCTATTCCTTTTTCAGACCCACCAGCATGACCTGCCCTGGGTTACACAGTGAGAGACGAACCGCATGGGGATGTAGGGCAGAGCATCTGTCTCCCAATCTGTTTTCTTCCCACTCACCTCAGTTACAACTATGACTCCAGGTTGAAGTTGGGCATCTCCTATCTGACCAAGGGACAGGGTCTAAGAACAGCAGGGGCAGTGATGACAAAAGATTAGCTCTTTAAAGCAAGCAGGGCATTGAGTCAACTTTTCATTATCTCTTCAATTATTTTATTTGTGTAGTATTAGGTTGGTGCAAAAGTCATCGCGGTTTTTGCCGTATCTTCCTAAAGATAGTTTCCATCATTTCTCCCTCCCCTGCTTAATTTCATACAATACTTTATTGCTTTCTTCATACATACCAACCCGCAGAAATCATTTGACCATAGATTGCCACATTTATTTTATGGAAATAGCCAGGGCACAGGCCAGCGGATGTAGTAGGGCTGGAGGGAATCAGCAGAGCTGGCCAACAAATGCAGTGGGTCTTTTCTCAGTTCTCTTGTTTTTGTGTGGTTAGCTTGCCCTGTCTTTTTGGCCATAACTGGAGGCACAGTGGTTATTGCCTTTGTTACTAGCTGACATTGGCTGACATTGCTGAGCTAAGTGGGCTTTCTATATAGGGTCCTGTGCTGAATAACAATGTTTCGGTTCATCAGCCAAGATCAAAGTGGGTGGTCCCATAAGATGATAATGGAGCTAAAAAATTCTTATTGCCTAGTGACATTGTAGCCATTGTGCCTTTGTAACACTGTAGCACAATTACTCTATTTTAAAAATAAATTTGGTAGCCAGGCGTGGCTCACACCTGTAATCCTAGCACTTTGGGAGGACGATTGCTTGAGCTCAGGAGTTCAAGACCAGCTGGCAAAAACCTCGTCTCTACCAAAAATACAGAAAAAGTAGCTGGGTGTGGTGGCACACGCCTGTGATCGCAGCTCCTCAGAAGGCTGAGGTGGGAGCCTGGGAGATGGAGATTACAGTAAGCTGAGATTGTGCCACTTCATTCCATCCTAGGTGACTGAGACCCCGTCTCAAAAAATAAAAATAAATAAATTCAATGTAGTCTGAGTGTATGGTATTTATAAAGTGTATGGTAGTGTAGAGTAATACCCTAGGCTTTCACATTCACTCATCACTACTGACTCACTCAGAGCAACTTCCAGTCCTGCAAGCTCCATTCATGGTGAGTGCCCTATACAGGTGTACCGTATTTTGGCTTTTATACAGTATTTTTACTGTACCTTTTGTATATTTAGATACAACTAGTGTTATAATTACCTATCGTATTCAGCACAGTCACAAGCTTTACAGGTTTGTGGCCTAGCAGCAATAGGCAATTCCATATAACCTAGGTATGTAGTAGGCGATACCATCTAGGTCTGTGTAAGTACACTCCGTGTTCACACAGTGATGAAATTGCCTACAATGCACATTTCAGGACGTATCCCTGTTGTTAAGCTATGCATGACTGTAATCTTCTCTAATTCCCATTTAATCTTTACCATAAACCCACGAGGGAGATACTGTTAAAATCCTCATTTTACAGGTGAGGAAACAAGGCTAGAAATGGTTCTATTGCTTGCACGAGGTCGTGCTCCTGGTAATTGGCAGGGCCAGGATTCACACCTGGGCTTCTGACTCAAGCGCCCACGCTCAAGTGCTAGGCCGTGAAAGGGAGTCCAGGCTCACAGGCTGATGGTGGCTAAACACCAAGCAGAGGAGGGTGTGGCCAAAGGGCGGAGCCAGAGTGGAGACCGCGGAGGGAGCTGAGGGCAGAACCTCTTAGGTGGAGGTGGGTCTCTCTGGCCAGGCTTCACATTCATGCTTTTGATTAGTGATTGGAACCAAGGTCTGGGGACTGGCATAGAAACTTTCCAGGTTAGGGTTCAGTCCCAGCTTTGCCTTTCACTGGCTCTGTGACTGGGTCAAGCCCTTTCTGCATCTGCTCTTTTTCTGAGGAAGAGGAAATAAAATAGCTAAAGGTGTTATCACAGGCTGTGGCTCCTAGAAAGCACTGTGCTGTGAGCCAGAGGTTTAACATGGGCTTCAACCTCACAGCCGTCCTGTGAGGTAGGTGTCGTTAGCCTTAGCTGTAGGTGAAGAAACAGGCTTGGGAAGCCCAGCCGGCTTGCTCTGGGGCACTTGGTGAAGGGCTGACTGGACGGAGGATTGGACAGTGATAGGTCCGTCCCGCTGTGCTAGAAGAGCTTCCTGGACAGTTTGCTTGGATTGGAGTTTAATTTCCAAAGCCATTTTTTAGGTGTTTTTACCAGACTGAGCTAGTCCATCTGTCCCACTGAACAGCCTAAGACTGTAGTGGTCATGGAGAGTTTTGGGGTGGATCTGGTGAAGAAATGAACTGAAAATGAGCCTGCTGGCCATACCCCATCATCACTTAGACAATAAAGGGTGGTTAATTTCCCTGGGAACACCAAGGACAGAGAGGGGGCTAGTTGAATGGTCAGGATCTGATTCTTCTGCAGCTGGAAGACTGAAGCCTGTCTTTTCATGGTGATCCAGGGTAAAAAAGTTCAAAGCTTAGCACACGACGCACAAGGCTTGGTGGTTTCTTTACGTGTGACTTTCTCAGCTGACTTGAAATCCACCAGCTGTCTCTTGTTCTCTGCTTGGCCCAGGTGGGAGCCCCTGATAGTTTCTTGACTTAAACGTTGCTGAGAAGAGGAAATGAAGCAGGAGCTAAGGAGCATAACGATGTCAGGGGGATTCCGGCCTGATAGGCATGCAGTTCCTAGATTTGGAGTCATGAGAACAATCACTAACACCTGCGTGGTCGGGCATCCTATATGGCACTTCATCATAGGGTCTGATTTTTATCCTCACAGCAGCCTCGTGAACATTGCCGATATTTTACACACCTGGCAGCCAAGGTGTGGGGCTGCCGGATGACTTGCCCAAGAGCAAACAGCAAGTAAGCAGCAGAATTAAGATGTGGCCCTCTCCTCCCCTTTCTGCCACACTGTGTTCCTCATGCCATGGAGTCCTCCCTGCAGGTCACTCGGGTAAGAGGCCAAGGCTCACAGATAGGAGCTGGCTTGCCAGAGCTAGGGCTCCTCAGTACCCGGGTGATGGGCTTGCTTCTCTGACATGTGGTCCCTGACCTCTGGTTTCTCACCTGTAAGATAGGGATCATAGCATTAATAGCCGTGTTGTTGAGAGGATTAAAGGTAATTTTGCTCTGTGAACAACAGATGCTGGCCTGTTAATTTCCTTGTGCATCAAGTCCCACTTTCTCAGGCGTTTAGGCTCTGCCCTGCTCTGGCTGCCTCTCCAGCCTTCCATCCTATCAGGAGAGTGGAGACTCTGGAGGAAGACAGATCTTGCTTTGGGTTCTAGGTTTGGCGCTGACTGACTCGGTTTGGGACTGAACAAATGATCTCACCTCCCTTGGTCTGGCTTCCTCATCAGTAAAACAGATGATAATTCTCATCTCACTTTTCACGTGGAATCTTTGTGAGGAGGCAATACAACTAACGTGCGAGGGAGCTCTCGTTTACCAGAAGTAATTAGTTAACAGGTCGAAAATAGTTCCAGAGAGTCTTACCTCCCAGTGAAGTTTAAGGTTTGGCAGTATCTGAGCACTGGGGGAATCTTTTCCTATACCCCCCTTGAAGTGCCGTAGGGTTTTGAGAATCAGTCACACGGCGCACCTGTTAAATCCCTGTGTTCTTCCATGATTACTGCCTTTCTTTGCCTTACGATTTTTTCCCCTTATTGTGGCCTAGTCCATGGAGGTTGGGAAGAGGAGCGTGCCCCTTCCCCTCCCTTTCCTCAGCAAGGGCTAGTTCCTACTTATAGCTCGGGGCTCACCCACAGCATAGCACTGCGTGGAAGCCCGGTTGGGGCACTGGGTGAGTGGTACTGCCGCAGAAAGGCCTCCTGCTGAGATGCTGAGGTCAGCATTTTCAGCAGCAGGGAGCCCTGTGACTGAAAGCAGAAAGACCAAGTACAGTGTGAGGACTCTGGGGTTGGTGTTTGTGGCCACATTGATGGCTTAATGGAAGTGTGTTCCCCTCTGTGCAATGAACTAGTAGGGCCTGTGTCTTGGGGCCCTGCACCTTTTGATTGCAGGTACCAGGCCCAGCATTTTATCTGTGTTGCCTGTCTGGACAACAAGCCATACGGTAGTTACTAACATCCCCATTTTGCAGGTGAGGCAGATGAAGCTAGGAGGAGTTAGCTAAATTACTCTTTGCTGAGGGAATAAACCCATAAGATGACAAATGAGGTCTGTAGTCACTTTCTTCACTGTTCCAGTGCTGTGCCCAGCACTGAGTGTGAGGGATGTCATGGAGAGAATGCTGAATTTGGAGTCAAGTGGCCTGGCTTTGAGTCCCTGCTCTATAACTTTATTTCTTTGTAACCCTCACTTTCTTCATTGGTCATAAAGCAGGAGGTAAAAATTTAAATGGGATCCATGTGAAAGCGTTTTATAATGTACGAAGCTATATCCACATGGGCGGCATCATCCTTATGGCTGTCTGTTTAGAGAGGGCCTCGAGGAGAGGACTTGGCCTCATCTTGCCTTCTAATGCCTCACTGCAAGGCCCTGAATCCTAATTCCACTCCATGATGCCAGTGCCACATCTGGGCCCTACACAGAAGCGTCACACCCACCAGCACAGCTATGGTGATTGTGTTTGGGAAGAGGTTGAAGTTGCAGAAAGGGGGTGGTAGAGAGGGATTGAAAGAGCCAACCAGGCCAGAGCTTGACAGGAGCCTCCCTCTTTCCGTACCCTCCAGACAGGAGCCACATCACCATTTTCTTTTCTTTCTTTTTTTTTTTTTGAGATGGAGTCTCACTCTGTCACCCAGGCTGGAGTACAGTGGCAGTATCTCGGCTGACTGCACCCTCCACCTCCTGGGTTCAAGCGATTCTTCTGCCTCAGCCTCCCAAGTAGCTGGGGCTACAGGCGGGTGCCACCACACCTGGCTAATTTTTGTATTTTTAGTAGAGATGGGGTTTCACCATATTGGCCAGGCTGGTCTCGAACTCCTGACCTTGTGATCCACGCACTTCAGCCTCCCAACGTGCTGGGATTACAGGCCTGAGCCACCGTGCCCGGCCATGCATCACGATTTTCAAAGGCCAGTTTCCTGACTCTTCCTTGAGCTCCTGGAGGGTTGGTAGAGTTTACTGTGCTTATGAAATGCAAACTGCAAATGGTTCTTGCCTCGTAATGGATAGGCCTGTAACCCAGCCAGCCCTCTAGGCAAGCAAATGATATTTCCTAGTTTTAAGTGTGAGCTTAATATGTGAGTTAATTTCACATCTTCCTCCTCTTCCTAAATCTGTCTTTGTTTTGTCTGAATACAAAACAAAATGAATAACTGCAGTAATGGATTTGGTCACACCACTAGCTGGGTAGCCACCTGAGGCCGGAGTTTTAATATGTGGGTCTTGACTGCTTTTTGTGCACCGTGGCTTTGCGCGTTGGGTGCTGAAGCTGGGGAGCTGGAATCAGCTGGTGTGTTCTCTGTAGAACTGAGGGGATGAGCCCCCTGGGGTGGAAGCAGCCCTGCCATCTGAACTACAGACTTGCTTGTGTTTGATCTTATGCTGTTTTCTTACTATTTCTAATAAGAATGTGAACTCCTTGTGGGCAGGGACCCAGTGTCCCGTTTCTCTTGAATCCTCTACAGCTCCTGGCATGAGATGTTTGGTAAGTAATAGACCATTTAATGAAGCATCACTGTGTACCAGGCACCCTGAGGTTGTTTGGATTGCTTTGCCTGTTTTCTTAATAGGTGTCCAGTGGTCTCTCTTTCCAACGCAGGAACAGGGTGCTGGAGGTAGAGACTGTGATTGCTTCATGAAGATATCAGAACTCGCACAACCCAAACACAGGGCTCCCATCAAAGTAGTAGTTCTGGGGCTGCAACCTCTTCCCAAAGATGTTGCAACACTTGTCTTCAGAGCCAGTTTCTGCTTTTCATTTTGCTTTGCCTGTGGCTAAAAATGGGATCCTGTTGCCACTGACCTTACTCCCCAGTCTTTTCTTGAAGAAACTCTTGAGTATTTGTAAGAAAATCAAATCTACCTTCAAAGAACCAAGTTTTCTTATCTTTGAGAATCTTGAGTGCAGTGTGTCATGGGCTCTGAAGAAGGTCTTATGCTGACATTTTTGAAAACACTCTGAGGAATGGCAATATTATCAGAATTACACGTCCAGTTTCCCAAGCTTACTACTTTGAAGGAACACATATTTACACAATTCTGATGTGTTTATTAAACAAACAGCCTTACCACTTTGCATCCACACTTCTCTAAGTCTGCTGTCTTGTCTGGCCTGACTTTCCCCTTGTGCCAAGAATTCCTTCACCTTTTCTCTTTAGCCTTTGGCCCCAGGAAAATGGGAAAGTGAGATGTTTTGCTCCCGGCCAATGCCTGATTTTTAAACGCCTTCCTCATTCCCAGGCGAGGCACATTTTCCTGTTACCTCAGAGTAAAGGGACTCGGTTCTAGGGTTCTGCATTGTGATGCTACGTGCCTGACGCTTGCTAGGGTTTGAGGGTCCTTGGGAACTGATATAATCGTAGCATTCACAGCTGTCGTTCAGGTTATTTACAGAAGTAGGCAGAATTACTTCACTTGCCAGCAGGGCGTCTCGAGCTTGACTCAGAAGAATATGTAAGTTACTGCTTTTTTTTTTCTTGCCTGTTTAAAGAATGCGTTTTTGATACCAGGAAAGTTAGACAATTTAATCTTATCTGTAGCAGAGGGAGCTTCATCCTTGCTGTGTGAAGCTGTGCAAGACGACAAAGGCTTGTAGAAAGAGGCCTCTTGCTTATAATTGAAGCATCTGTGACCTGAGTCAATGTTCTGTAGCCAGGATCGGATAATCAACACTGGTCACTGGCACCTGGCGTTGGGAGCTGGCAAAAAATAACAGAATTAATTGGTTTCCAGTAAGTAGTAGTATCATGGCATGTTCATACTTTTTAAAAGAAGCCTTGTTGAGATTGAGATATAATTCACACACCCTATACTTAACTAATTTAAATCATACAATTCAGTGTTTTTTTTTTTACTATATTCACCATTAAGCAACCATCATCAAAATCAACTTTAGAACATTTTCATCACCCAAAGAAGCCCCATACCTATTAGCTGTCACCCCATTTTCCATTCTATTACCCCTCCCCAGCCCCAGCCCTAGGCAACTGCTAATCTGCTTTCTGTCTGTGGATTTACCTATTCTGAATATTTCATATAAATGGGTTCATACAATGTGCGGCCTTTTAGCCTGGCTTAGCATAATGTTTTCAAGGTTGATCCATATTGTAGTGTGTATCACTACTTCATTTTTTTGGTGTTTTTTTTTTTTTTTTTTTTTTTTTTGCGGAGTCTTGCTCTGTCTCCCAGGCTGGAGTGCAGTGGTGCGATCTTTGCTCACTGTAAGCTCCACCTCCCGGGTTCACGCCATTCTCCTGCCTCAGCCTCCTGAGCAGCTGGGACTACAGATGCCCACCACCACGCCTGGCTAATTTTGTTTTTTGTATTTTTAGTAGAGATGGGGTTTCCCCATGTTGGCCAGGATGGTCTTGATCTCGTGATCCACCTGCCTTGACCTCCCAAAGTGCTGGGATTACAGGCGTGAGCCACCGTGCCCGACCACTTCATTCCTTTTTATGGTAGAATAATCTTCCATTATAGGGACATACCACATTGATTTATCTCTTCATCAACTGATGAACATTTGAGTGGTTTCCCCTTTTTGGCTATTGTGAATAATGTTGCTGTGAACGTTCACGTGCAAGTTTTTTGTGAACTTAAGTTTTCAGTTCTCTTGGCTATATTTCTGGGAGTGGAATTGCTAGGTCATATGGTAACTTTCACATTTTGAGGTACTGCCAAGCTGTTTGCCAAAGCAGCTGCACCATTTTACATTACCACCAGCAACACATGGAGGTTCCCATTTCTGTACGTCTTTGCTAACACTTGTTATTGTCTATCTTTTTAATCATAGCCATCATAGTGCATATGAAGTGGTATCTCATTGTAGTTTTGATTTGCATTTCCCTGATGACTAATGATAGTGAGCATCTTTTCATGTGCTTTTTAGCCATTTGTATAGCTTCTTTGGAGGAGGATATATTCAAATCCTTTGCTCCTTTTTAAATTGAATTTTTAAAATTATTAGTTTGTGGCAGGGCATGGTGGCTCATACCTGTAATCCCAGCACTTTGGGAGGCCAAGGCGGGTTGATTACCTGAGGCCAGGGGTTTGAGACCAGCCTGGCCAGTGTGGTGAAACCCATCTCTACTAAAAATACAAAAAATAGCCAGATGTGGTGGCAGATGCCTGTAGTCCCCATGACTTGGGAGGCTGAGGTCAGAGAATCACTTGAACCCAGGAGGCAGAGGTTGCAGTGAGCCTAGATCACGCCACTGCACTCCAGCCTGGGCAACAGAGTGAGACTCAATCTCAAAAAAAAAAAAAATTATGGTTTATAAGACTTATTTATATATTCTATATACCTGTTCCTTTTTGGATGTATGATTTGCAAACATTTTCCTGCCTTCCTGCCTTCCTGCCTGCCTGCCTTGCCTTGCCTTGCCTCCCTCCCTCTCTCTCTCTCTTTTCTTCCTTTCCTTTCCTTTCATTTTTTTCCTGTCTCTCTCTTTCTCTCTTTCTCTGTTTCTTTCTTTCTTTCTTCAGGCTTTTGCCCTGCTTGCCAGACTGGAGTGCAGTGGTATGATCATGGCTCACTGCAACTTTGAACTCCTGGGCTCAAGCAATCCTCCTGCCTCAGCTTCCTGAGTAGCTAGGATTACAGGTGTGTGCCACCCAACCTGTGCTAATTTTTAAAAATTTTTGTAGAGATGGGGATCCTGCTATGTTGCCCAAACTGGTCTTGAAATCCTGGCCTCAAGCAATTCCCTGCCTCAGTTTCCTAAAGCATTGGCATTCCAGGCATGAGCTACTCACTGCTGGCCTCTTCCATTTCTTGATGGTATCCTTCAAGCACAAAAATTTTTACTTTGGATGATGTGTAACGTACATTGTTAGAAGGCCATAGCTGAATTGAGTCTTCAAGGTTGCCTGTTCCAACTCCCTTGTCTGAGTGATGGGAGGCACTGTGGTCAGAGAGGAAGGGCCTTGCTGAGGGTCACAGACCCAAAAAACCAGGACTGGAGCGTAAGTCTCTGGACTTTCACCTTGGGACATCCTCAGTTTCCACCCCACTGTCTCTGAGGGTCGAAAGGTTTGGGCATATATGTAGGGAAAGATAATTGGTAGGCTCTGAAGCACACAGACGTCACACAGACGTCTCATGTCCCTTGAAGCACACAGACGTCACACTCTGCTCTGCTTATAAGACCTGTGGCACCTTCCCTTAGTTCATTTGTTTTTCAATAAGGAAGAGTCGTGTTAGAAATTTGGTCCTTTCTTCCAGAAGGTACATTATATAGCCTGGGGCCACACTGTCCAAAATGGTAGTCACTGGCCACATATCATTATAAGAACTTAAACTAATTAAGATTAAATGAAATTTAAGATTGTTTCTCAGTCATAAAGCTACATTTTGGCTAAGCATTGTGACTTATGCCCATAATTCCAGCATTTTCAGAGGCTGAGGCAGGGTTGCTTGAGGCCATGAGTTGGAGAACAGCCTGGGGAACATAGTGAGACCCCATCTCTACCAAAAAAAAAAAAAAAAAAAAAAAGAAGAAAAAGAAAAGCAATTAGCCAGGCATGGTGGTGTGTGCTTGTAGTCCTAGCTAGCTACCCAGGAGGCTGAGGTGGGAGGATCACTTGAGCCCTGGAGTTCAAAGTTGCAGTGCTTTGTGATCATGCCGCTGCACTCTTGCCTGAGTGACAGAGTGAGATGCTGGAAAAAAAAGCCACATTTCCATTGTTCCTTATTTATATATGGCCACCATATTAGAAGACATACGGGTTGTTTCCATGATTGCAGCCAGTCCTGTTGGGCAGCACTGGCTGTACCCACTGGCATTCTGTCCACTCCTGACCCAGTGGTGCCCTGGACACACAGCTGTGATCTGTCTTCTGTGGGTCCTTCATCTACCAGCTGCTCAGGCTTATTATTTATGTAGTTGCCTCTGGGCTTCCTAGCGAGCCCCCTACCTAGACTAGATGGTCTGTGGGCCCTGCCAGCGGAGACACTTCTTCTGCATAGTTTTTGGATGTGGTTGCCAGTATAAACGCCAGTGCCTTTCCTTATCTCAGCCAATAGGTGTGACTTGCAAAAATAGAGCTGAAAGATACTTGCAAGAAGTGTGTTCTTTCTTGGAGAGGTTAGCTCCTAAAAGTGAATGCTGAATGAGTGGATGAACTGATCTGCGCTTTGGACTAGGGGAAGATGTTGAAGAACTTTTTATCAAAAATTTTATTGATATGTAATAATTGTACATATTTATGGGGTACATGTGCTATTTTGATTCATGCCTATAAGGTGTAATGATCATACTGGGTAATTAGGGTATCCACCACCTCAAACACTATTTCTTTGTGTTGGGAACGTTTCAAATCATCTATTTTGAAATATACAATAAATTATTAACTATTAGTCACCCTACTGTGCTATCAAACACTAGCGCTTATTTCTTCTATCTAACTGTATGTTTTTACCCATTGGCAACCTCTCTTCATCCCCCTCCACCCCCTCGTCTCAGCCTCTGGTAACTATTATTCTACTCTCTATCTCCATGAGATCAGCTTTTTTAGTTCCTACATAAGAGTGAGAACATGCGATATTTGTCTTTCTGTGCCTGGCTCATTTCACTTACCGTGATGGAAGTTGGAGTACTCTCGAGTTTAGTTCTTTTGGCTGCATTGGTTGATGGCCTTTTGGGTGGGTACTTCCTTTTAGAGGCAGTCAGTTCCAAGAATTTGCAAGATGCTGAGTGAATTGGGGCAAGAGGCAGGAGCTAGAACACGGGGTGTTCTGAGACAGTGACATGAGGGAGACGGGTGTAGTCCTGCTGGGTGCCCTGTGTGGAGGTTCCCTTTACTGCAGGTTCCTGTAACCTTGAGGGTCATCTGAACCATCGATCCAAGGTCAACGGGCTATGGAAAAAATCTCAAAAGCGTTCTATGTAAAAGGATGTTTTACCACATCTTAGTGAAGGGAGACACTGTGATTTAGACCAAGCTAGGATGTTATAGACCAGAAATGAGTCTGGGGACTATCTCAGGCAGGAGAAAGGATTGACCCAGAATCATAGCAAATTCCCGGTGGCACAACTGAGACTGGCATCCAGGGCCTCTGGCTCTTTGCCATAGGCACATTCCAAGTGCGTGTTGTATGTCTTCATTTACACAAGGACAGGTACTTCATACACACAAGCAAGCAAAGCAACTTCTCGGAGACATTGCCCAGGCTTAGATTTTAATTTATTTAACCCACATTAGGCACTCAGTCCTGCCTTCAGGCCCCCCTTTGCCACTCTCATAATTAGAAGGTATTAAGAAACCTTTCAATTATGGCAAGATCACCGGGGTTCTCATTTCTTTTTCTTGTCTCCAGCCTATCTCTGTAATCTGTTTTTTGCAGGGAGGACTGTCCTTGACTTTAAAGAAAGCATTCAGAAACAAAGAGACCTGTTATTTTTGAGGTCAGCCTCCTCTACCAGACTCTGAGAGCCTTGAGGGCAAGGACAGTGTTGTCTCTTATCACTACTCAGGGACTGGTGCAGAGTGTTCATTTGGTGAATAGCTGTAAAATTCTCATTTTTAGGAGAACTCCCTTTTGCTGGGTTTCTCAGGTATGAGGTCCCTTTTCCTTATGGTCCTGAAACTTTATCAATTCCCATTTAGAAATAGTGACCTGAGGAAATGGAATCATTCTTCTGTCCATGGCAGAGGGGAAGTGGGGGGAAGGTGCCCATTTTGCCTTTGAACTTGATAAGAGCGGAGAACAGTCAGGTTTGTGCTGAGAATGTAAGGGTTACTTTTTCCTGAATTGGGCAGTGGGTGGATGGAGCCCAACAGGACATCCTGGGAAGGATTCCCAGAGCAGGGAGAGGGCAAGCACAGAATTGTGGAAGGAATTCCGTGCCATAAACACAGAATATCTTATTTAATAGTGGAACTTTTTTGTTCTCTTCTTTAGAGGTGGAAAACAGTTCTTTTCAAAGACAAGCTTAATGACTACTGTGCCAACACACAAAACTACAAGATACATTTAAGCATCGGTTTAGCACCAGAAATGCGGTTTACAAAAGGTTTGCATGAAAATCTTAAAAACAGGTTGAAAATGTCCTAGGCTCAGCTGGTGCACTTTTAAGTTAGTAGAACAGGGCTCTAGGGATGAGAGGATGGAGCAGGGGTGTGACATAGGTCAGGGTACATGTGCACCTGGCCTTTGAAACCTCTTTTGGGGTTCATTTTAATTAATTTCTTGTCCAGCTTTTACCACGGCCTAAGTTTCTTTGGTTAGAGCAGAGTAAGTTTTCAGGCTGAATTTCTTGGATCATTGCCTTTGTTTTCTTTTTCAAATAGCCTGTGGATGTCTGGCCTTTTCAGCCAAGGAAAGAAAATGGAAATGGTTTTAAACACTCACTCACTTGAGCCATGAATTTCAACCATGTATTAATTTGCTTATTTTTGGATTTTGAAATCTTCTGAGAAGCAATGAAACGACACAGGGGCAGGCCGCTAGGTCCTTTGGAGGCTCTGCAGTGGCCTTGAGCAGTGGGGAGAGGTCCGGGAGAGTGGACCTGTGCCCTCCCACTCGTGCTGCCCACACAGCAGCCTCCTCCCTTGCTCCCTCCTTCATGTATCTTCATGTATGTGTGTTTGAGGTTCTGTTTAGCATTTTATTTGGGGAAAAAGTTTCTGAAAGCTTTTGTAGGCAATAGAGGAGAGATTGGTGTATGTCTTATCCTTGCTGGAGTTGGCAAGGACTCTGGGCTGAATATTTAGGGCTTGGCTCTTGTTCCCTCTACCTAGGTAGATTATGTAGTGAGGTCTCACTTGCCTTTAACTCATAGTTATTGCTTAGCTCTCAGGAGCAGCAGAAGTAAAACTCCTGGTGTCGTGAATGAGCACAATCCCTGTAATAAGTGATTTCTGTGTATTATTGATAGCTTGAAAAATATTAAGTGTTACCTCCATTTTTAAAATATGAAATAAAGGGCTAGATCAGGACATGAACTCATTCCTGTTGTCTTCCAGAGCTATTTTACTAAGGAGGAGAAGACCCAGCGGTGAAGAGTAGGTAGTAGCATGTCAAACCTGGTAGCTTTGCAGTAGGGGGAGGTGGGCAGTACAGTGGGAATAAGCTAGAACTAATGATTCCGTGATCAGTATGGGGCTTTGCAGGTTTTTGTTATTTTCTGCTTTGGGTGTAGGTTTTGCTTTGCAAAGTCTGAAGGTGACCTATTTAATTCCCGTACATTTGGAGCTCTCAGGATGTGCCAAGGATCAGCCCAATTCTCTGAACGTTAACTGAGGAAGTCGGGAGTCCTTCATGACCTCAAGAAGCTCACAGTTCAGCTGGGGATAGATGGCCTTGAGCTTGTGTTTTAGGGCTCCTCTGGTCCCAGGTAGTGAGCCCAAACCCAGCACAGACTAGATTAAGCCAAAGAGGAATTTATTGGCTCACATTGCTGGCCAGTCCAGGGATAAACTGGAGTCAGCTCAGGGGCTCAAATGATGTCACCAGGATCTGGTTTCTCTCTCTCCAGCCTGGCTCCACTTCCTGTGTGTTGATTCCATTCTCAAGAATTCTCAGACACGACCTCCCCTTGTAATTGCAGGATGACTGCCAACAGTTTCTAGGCCTACGCCTTTCCACCTTCCAGCAAAAGAGAGTGTGAGAGTCTTTGTCCCAGTCCTTCCAGATGGAGTCTTGTTTCTTCCCATTGTCTCAGATTGGGTCACGCGCACATCCAGAACCAGTTGCAAGGCCAGGGACACGTGCAGCACTGCTGACGTGGGGCCAGGTCTCGTGCGTCACCCCTTGACCTGGGGAGGAGCCAACTCTACCCTGAGTTCCTGGGCTAAGAATGGAAAGAGAGTCAAGTTTTGGTTATTGGAGAAAGGTCATGATGTGGGCTTGAACTCTGACCTCACCCATTGTCAGGACAGCCTGAACTTGGGGCTGTATTCCTACCTGATATAGCCTTAAGTCAGAATTTATTCCTGTATGAGTTACAGCATCTTGTTACCATGTGGTTTTAGCTGCACTGTGGGTTTAGACACCAAATCTTGTCTTCCCTGAGAACATCGTCCTTCCTAGAGGTGGGGTGGAAAACTTATTTCAGGTAAGCATTGGGACCTTGACCCTGACCTTCATGGTGATTACTATTTGAGGTTTTTCAAACACAGTGAGTAAGGATAGCTGGTGCAATGGCACGCCCTCCAGTTGGCTACATTATCCAGATAAACATGTCTTAATCTTTCTGAGGTTTTGTATAGAAGAGTGGAGAATTGCACCAACTTTTCTCCCCCCAGTTGTACATCTTGACTTTGTCACTGAGCCTGGATTCCTCATCTGTGAAATAGTAACCCCTCAGAGTTGCTATGAGAAGTAAATGAAGTGATTTGAGTAAGGCATGGCACCTGGAACATAGCACACCGTGCATAAGAAGCAGCTATTGTCATTATCTCCTAATTTGTCAGATGAGCGGGCGTATTGCCAGATAAGCTCTTTAAAGTTTTAATGTTCGCATTCTATAAATCTAGGAAAATCTTTCCTCCACTGCCCACCCACATTTAGATTTTGAGAACTGCATCTTCATTGAGGGTAACATGTTAGAAAGCTCTCAAACATTATAGCCCTCACAGAACGTATAGCGCTTCATCATTCACCGAGTACTTTCGTGTCCATTCTCTCATTCAATCCGAGAACAATCTATGATGAAACAAAGCAGGTATCACAATTCCTGTTTTATAGGTCAGGAAACGTAGGACTTAAAGAGATCAAATGACTTACCCAAGGGCATAGTGGCTGGAAAGTTGCAGGGCAAGGCCTATTGCCAGAATCTTCTCAGATATCCCATGTCTGTTGGAGCATTCTGCTACTCCAGTGTGGATTTGCCTTTCTGATGGATTTGACTGGAGAACTACATTGGATATCTCATCAAAATAAGAAGCCTTGAGTTCCTATAGTGAAAAATAAGATCATCTTTTCACTTTGTTCATTGGCTTGATTTATTAGGATTGTATTCGCAAACCTTTCCTGCCATTAAAGCAAATGACCTAAGTTTATGTTGTATGAAATAGCATTAAGTCAAGTTTACAACATTTCAAAGTTATGGCCAGTAGCTTTCCAGTTAGAACCTGAAAAGCTTACCTAGTTGAAGTTTAAGTTGTTAATCCTGGAAAAGGTAAAGACTTCTCAGGGAGGTTGGGCCGCTATGAATGACAGCTAGACCCTCAGTTCTTGGTCTGTTAACACGTGGCCCATTTCTTCCTATCCACACCCCTCCTTAAAGCTTTGTGCGCTGGTAGTATTTACAGTACTGGATGGTAATTATGGCATTAATTATTTGAGATAAATGGAGTGTGCCCAGTAGCCCATAGACTATTGTTAGAGCATTATTAGTATTTTTATAGGTCTTTTGGATAGCATTCTATTTCAAGACATTTGAAAATGTAGACCAGATTAGTCAAAAGCATTGTACATGATCTGTCCATGAGTGTAGACTCTCATTAGAACTTCTGGAATCATTCTAAGATATACCCAGCTAGATAATACTAACTCATACCAATTAAAAGGAAAGACTTGAGTTTGAATTATAGAATGTTGGAGAGAAATCTAGTTTTATTACTTTTAATATTGAAGTCAAATTTTGATTTTTCTTTTATGGTCAATATTACCTGGGTCCTAAGAAAGATTGCAAACATATTTTCTTACCCTTTTTTTTTTTTTTTTTTTTTTTGTAGAAGCTTTATATGATGTTAGCCTTTACATTTAGGTCTGTGGTCCATTTCAGATTAATTTCTTTTCTATGGTATGAGGTTGAGGTTAAGAGGTTAATTCCACCCACCTCCCCTGTGGGTATCCAGTTGCTCCAGCAACATATGTTGAAAATGCTTTCCTGTCCTCATTGAATTGCTTTGGTACCGTTATTGAAAATCAATGGATCACATAAATTTGGTTCTGTTTCTAGGGTCTCTGTTCTGTTCCATTGACACATTTGTCTTTACGTAATTTCTGCACTGTTATTATTACTGATGCTTTATTTTAAGTCATAACATTGGAATATATAAGTTCTCCAATTTTTGTTCTCTACCCCTCACTATAAGATTGTATTGGCTATTCTAGGTCCTTTGCATTTCTATCTCAATTTTAGAATTAACTTGTCAATTTCTACAAAACAGCCTCCTGGGGTTTTGATTGAGATGATGTTGAATCTATAGGTCAATTTGGGGAGAAGGATAGCTTAATAATGAGTTTTCCAATCACTAAGTATGATGTATCTCTTTAGATCTTCTCTAATTTTTCTCAGCAATGTTATTAGTGTAGAGGTCTTACATGTATTTTATTTTTCCCTAATTTTTATATTATTTTTGATTTTATTGCAAATAGAATTTTAAAAAGAATCTACTAGTTGTTTATTACTAGTATATGGAAACATGCTTGATTTTTGTATATGTTGCCTTGTACATGCCACCTTGTCACATTTACTTATTACTTCCAGTAGTTTTTGAAGATTCTTTAGAATTTTCTATGAACACAATTATTTGGTGAATAAAGACAGTTTTATTTCTTCCATTCTAATGCTTATTTATGTGTATATGTATGTATTTTTCTTGCCTTATAACATTGGCTAACACCTTCCATACAGTATAGAATAGAAATGGTAAGTGTGTAGACATCCTTGCCTTCTTGAACTCAGAAAGTGTTTATTCTTTCATCATTGAGTACAATGTTAATTGGAGGTTCTGCATAGGTGTCCTTTATTGATTGAGGAGGTTTCCTTCTGTTTCTATTTTCCTGAGAGTTTTTGTTATGAAAGGGTGATGAATTTTGTCAAATGTCTTTTCTGTATGTATTGAGATAATCATGGTTTTTCTCCTTTATTTTATTGTGGTAAATTCCATTGAATTTTGAATGTTAAACCAATTTTGCATTCCCAGGACACACCTCACTTGGTCCTGATATATTATCCTTTTTATATATTGAGGGATTTGATTTTCTAGTATTTCGGTGTAGGCTTTTTACATGTATGTTCTTGAGGGATATCAGATCCATACATTTTCTTTGTAATGTCTCTGTCTGGTTTTGGTGTCTGGGTTGTGCTGGACTCATAACGTGAGAAATAGTGTGGTATCAGTTGCTCTGTCATGAACAGCAGCAGAAGTCTAGTTTTCTTTAAGTGTGTAGAGTGATGACTGTTAGGTAAAGAGTTAGAATTATTTTAATGATCAGCCAAGAGTCTCTGCTTAGTAACATGAGGTATCTATGAAATGGCATAACTGTTGTGTATGAAGCAGTGCATCAGAGAGGCTGGGAAATACTTTAAGTGGATTGAGCAACTCATACCATTCCTTATGCTAAAATTGCACTTGTATTTTATTAGCAAAATTTCTTTTATCACTGAGGGAATGAATTATCTATCTGATTGCCACTCATAATTTATGGAGTTATCAGTTAATAAGCTTTTATTGTATGTTAATATGAAACTCATTTTTTTCCTTTCTCCCCTCTTTGAGTTGTATTTCTTCCAAATAAGAGCTTAAATTCATGAGTCAGCTGGTACTGACTGGCATCTGTTGAGTTATTTTGCATAAATTTGGCTACCTGGCCTCAGATAAGAATGTTTTTTAAATCATACAGTGGCATTGTTGGTTGCTGATACTGCTGTGGTTTGGTTTAGCCATACTTCTGTTTAAAAGAAGGGTTATAAATTCAGTGTAACTCAGAGCAGAGGTAAAGTATAGAACGGAATTAGAAGAAAACGAAGCATCAATTTTGGTAAAGTAGAAATCGTTTATTAAATAAGCAGTGGGTGACGGGGAATTGGGAGTAACCATCCTGGTTCCCATAGTGATGGTGCATCCAGGAAAAATACAGGGAAAAAGGGAATCATGAAAGAGTTTTGGGTGTGTGTTGTCATGCTTTAGGAAACTTGCCAATTTCTACACCTCTGTCTTCAGATTGTCGTGTTTAGACACACATCCCACACAAAGTGCTCAGCAGTACTTCTTGTGCTCGTCTTTATCCCCTGGAATCTAGAGGATGGCACCTCTGGGGGAGTTACTGTCTCACATGATTTAGAAAGACCTCCACTATTTTCTTTTCAGGAGTCCAAGGAAGGTGGGTGCGTTGTGGGCCGAGCCCGGCACCTATAAGCAGGGACCTATACCACTGCTTGAAGCATCTGGCGACCTCTGCACAGGCTTCCCCTCCCTACTGTTGTCACCACTTCCATGGGTGGTGGGTGGTATTGCACGGTGCCCGTGGGGTGGTGTGCATGTTCTCCAATGCCACCCGCCCTGCCTCAGTGCTGCCTCCTGTAACAGTATCATTTGTTTCTCTGGAGTATCCTTATCAAAAAGGTCTTGGGGACCATTTGCCTAAAATGTTCCCCAGCATGAAATGTCCCCCACACTTGCTCTGTACCCATGCACATCCTCCTTTTTTTTTTTTTTTTGAGACAAGGTCTTGCTCTGTTGCCCGGGCTGGAGTAGAGTGCAGTGGCACAATCACTGCTCACTGCAGCCTTGACTCCTGGGCTCAAGCAATCCTCCTACCCCAACCTGCCGAGTAGCTGGGACTATGAGAGTCCCACCATGCCCAGCTAATTTTTAAAGTTTTTTTTGTAGAAGTGGCGGTCTCAGTATGTTGCTTAGGCTGGTCTTGAACTCCTGGCCTCAAGCAGTCCTCCTGCCTTGGCCTCCCACTGGGATTATAGGCATTAGCCACTGTGTCCAGCCTCCTCATTTTTGTAGACATATCAAGTCTGGCCTCCTTCAGGAAGCCTTCCCTAACTAACTACTCAAGCTCCCTGTGTTTCTTTCCTTTAGGGTCTATTGTGTGCATGTGTATGGTTTAGTATACCCTTAAGAATAATGTGTTTGGAATCGTCATTGAGAAGACAAGGTTTACGTTAGCAGATATAGTCTAACTCTGATTTTTAGAAAAGTGATAGAGAATAGAGACTTAAAAAAACCATGACATTCTCACGTAGATTTTGGGTATTTGGAGATAGGAGTAAAAACATATCTTTAAACCACACAATGGGAAGTGAAGTGTTTGCAACAGCCAGAACATTTATGTTATAAAGTGTCAGAGCAGATAATTTAGGCTAAAAGAAACAAAGTTAAATGATTTGGGGGCTTGATTTCTCTGGCTTGACCTCCCTGGATTATTGGCTGTTTCTTTCACTTCCAGACTGTCTGGTAAGATTTTTCTACAGAGGTATCTTCTTATTAATGAATTCTTCCCATCACACCCACTCTGTTTGAATTTCTGAATTACCTTCTCCTTTTGGTTTCTGTATCTCAGCTTTCTTCTTATTGAGGCTTCGCTGACATTTTCTTTGAGGGTATTGCTATCAGAGTCAGACATGCCCAGGACAAGATTCCAGGCTGTGTAATCTTGAGCAAATCAATGTTGCTGGTCTACTCTTTTTTCTTAAAAGAACAAGGAAGCTTGCCTTGCAGGGTGGTTAGAATTTGAGACAATGTGTGTTGCATGCCCGGCAGGTGGCAGGTAGCTAATAAAAGGTGTGCACTTGCTCGACACCAGGGGTCCCCTCGGTCTTTGGTCTTTGCATATCATAGATGCTCAGTAAGTGTTTCCCCAAAGGATTACTGACATTACAGGTAGGGTAATGTTTATAGCCAAGGGGAGGTGAGTGTCATCAGGCCCAGGTTTTTATGTCTATCTCTGCTGAATTGTCGCAAAGTTATATTTCATCCTATTTACCAAGTTGTATTCACAGAAGACTTAGTCCTGTTATAACAAAGCCCATTGAAACAACACCCAGGAAGTAGACCACAGGAAGTCAGTGGATATCTTACTCTGTGTCCTGCCTGGGGATCTGGAAGTGAATAAGGGAGAGAGAAAATGTGGAGTGCAGAGGATGCTGCCTGGAGGTGAGACTTTAACCACACGATTATCCTCAGTTCTGGAGCAACGGCTCTGTTCCAGGCGTTGTCTCCAATAGTCACAATCACACCACAGAGCTAATATTGTTTTCTATCTCACTGAGGAGTAAATAGGCCCCAAGAGGTTGCATCTGGAGGTACGTGAGCAAAATTTGGAGAGAAGTACTAAGTGGGCACTTCACAACAGGGGAAGAGAATGAAGAGGTGGATAAAGATAAGTGTTAAGCACTTTTTGGGGGTCCTGGAATTTTATCATGTCTCTTGATTTTTAAGAAAGTGGCCTATTGGCTAGAATTTGAGACTTTCATTGTATCATTCAGTTGGCTTTTGCATGTATATTGCTTTTATGTTTTTGGTACATTTTTTCAAAACCCTTTAGATTAGTTGGATTTTATATTGCTCTTAAGTTTGATGAGGTAGATGCTTTTTTAGCTGGGAGGGATAGAGAGGCAGTGAGTGTGTTAACAGAAAACAGCAACCTCAGACTCCAGCCCCCGCTCTCTTGTTATCCAGCGATGTGACGTTGAGCCTGATGCATGACGTCTTGGCAGCGGAGGTGCTGGTGCTCTGTCAGCCTCCTGGACCCGTGACTGAACATGCCTGGGGTCATGAGGAGGTTTTTGTTCCTGTAATGTTGGCCACAACTGCACAGCCAGTGGGCAAGGATGGCTGAGATACAAACTGAGAATTTTGCGCTTCGACCTAGGCTCTTTGCTAGATCAAACTTCTTTTGATGTCTTAGCCATGCCCGCTCTGAGATATCTCTCTCCAAGTTATTAATATATCTGTTTTTCCCATCATGTTTCCCCTTTTGGCTTCAAAGGAGCTCAGAACGAAATTTATTGCTTGATTATGGTTGCTGGGTTGGCCAAGGTTTAAAATTTATGTTTTTAACTTTTTTATGTGATTCCCTCCCCATTTTTATTTTGATAGTCTTATTGTTTATTGTATATCACCTTAAATCCATCTGAGAAGTACATCGGGTCTACGTCTAAAAATCACGTATGTGGGAGGAGGGCCATTAGGCAAATAGGACACAGATGGGGGTGACTTTGGCCAAAAAAGTTTGGGATAGATTTTTGTATTCTCTTGTGTTATGTTATTCCCTATCAGATGGTCTTTGCAGCTCATTTTTCTGTCTTCTCCTGTGTGGTCAGAATCAGGGGAGAGTTTTTCTTTATAAAAATGATTTGTTTTCCTGATAGAACAGTACTGGTGGGTAACATTCAGTTCTGACCTTGTAGGCAGACCTGGGATTCCCGGAGGGTGCAGGGACTGCCACACTCGTTCTTCTTTGTGACAGGCCCGAAGCAGCTTCCCTGGGGTCCCCAGCCTGCCTCCTCCACGGCTGCTGTGGCCGTGGGTGCTGAGCACGTGCAGCTGCTGCCTGATGCTCCTGGACAGGGAAGGATAGATTTGGGGCATAGTTACTAGGTGTCACTGCCTCCTTTTTTCAGCCTGGCTTTTACAAGTAGTTTTAATTTACTTGACAAACACTTATTTGGCATTTCCTTCAATACGCTGGGTACTGAGATGGGTACTGTATTTTTAGGCATTTAACGGGGATAATAGCAGCATCGTTAATAATTACAAATATGATCGATCCATCATATAGACAATACATTTCAGAAGAAGAACATTAAAAAGACTGATAGTAGTAGATATATGCAGCTGTAGTAGAGGAGCTGAAGCCACTGAGTTACCCTGGGGTTCAAAGTCGGAGCAGCATTCCCATCTCTAGGCTGTGTTCTTGTGTGGGAGGGCCTCCTTGGATACCCTTGGCAGTAATTCCAGGTACTTGAGCTCACAAAGAAAGTGCCTGGGGCCCTCAGCCCTTTGGTGTGGCTCCCAGGGACACCTGAGTTACTTCCAGAAGTGGCGTGGTGGGTAGAGTGTGAGGGCTGGGCTGGCCTCGCCTCCCCGCCCCTCTCCCCTGTGTGGCTTTTCCTTTCTGTAATTCAACTGATTGCTTTTCCTTCCAAATTGCTGGCTTAAGCTTTATCTTATCTAATTTTATCTCTTCTAGCCTTGCACATCCAGAGCATCATTAGGGCCTGTGCCCATTCTGTCCCTCCCACTTCTGGTCTCCCTCCATGTCCTGAGGGGATAGTGACGGAGTCTGCATAACCTCCGCATCTTCTTGCCTGGGGGGGGCAGCTAGGGTGGTGCCTGCAGCCTCTGGAACCTCTCCTTTCTGTGTGCCCCTCAACCTCATGGATATACTGGCGTTTTCTAGGACCTGGCCCTGCTTTCTCTGTCCCTGTCTCTCTCTGCCCACTGGTTTCTGTGACCCACGCCCTTCCCACCCCATTCTGCCCCTTTTGCTCGCTTGCTTTTCTTACCTTCTGTCACATTCACATGCTCACTATTTCTTTTTACTCCAAGCATCTGTTCCTCTAAATCATGAACTGCAGTTGGCATAATTAAATATGTAATGTGTTTATTTTAATATCAATATGTCTCTTCATACACATATTAGTAAGAGACTTGGCTGTCAGCACTGGGCCAGATCACCGTTTGCAGATGTCCACTCACGCCAGCTCCCCCGTGGGGCATTTCTTATGCACCTCATCCGTTCTCTTTCTCCTTGTCTCTCTTTCTCTCTCTGTGTCTCTTTGTTCTGTGTACATCTCTCTGTATGTCCCCCCTGGCTTCCTCTCTAACACAAATTGCTCCAATAGGCCGGCACCGTTTCCTCTCTGTAAACCCCAGTTTGTAGGTATCCACAGGCACCCAGGCAAGGGTAGAGGAACCAAAAGCACTTGTTCACGCTTGCTCACACAAGGACCAGTAGAGACCTAGAGCTGCATGCCACGTCTTTATTATCCTTGCTGCCAGCTCCTCTGGTACAGCAGCCCTGTGACAGTTTGGAATTTGAGCCTGGGCACTCTCCCCTGAGTGCATTGGTGACGTAAAGGCAGGAAGGCAGGAGCAATCACAGCCTCCCCTCACCTGTGGGTCCCAGGTGATCCCCCTCCCCAAATGGATGTAGGGAAGCCAGTTCATCTGCGAAGCATCTGGAGTGGAGTGACAGGAAGCAGAGGATCCAGTATTAGAATAGATTACATGGTATGTGCTTGTCGCTTCCGCTTAAAGGTAAATAAAAATCTATCTTTGGCTTAGAATTCTAGCCTCCTGACCTGGGGGTGAATATTGACTGGCAGGCTTTACCTCCCATGTAGAAAAGGGTTGCATGCCAGGGTTATAAATTAGAGCTCTGCATTGGATGGATCTTCTTAATGTTTTCTGTGGAGTGGAATTAGAACATGTTGTTTCTTTTGAGGTTACAAAAAGCAAACAAGGATCCCTTTCCTCCCAGACTAGTGGGAAGTAGACTAATTACTTGAAATCCTGTTTTATCAGCCATAAAACTGAGATGAAAACTGGGGCCTTTGTGAAGATCTTGATATATCCTAGGCCACAAATTTCTTCCCTGGAAGAGAAAAACCGCATTTTAGGTTTAGATAATTTGGTCACATTTTTTAGGCTGTCCAATGCAAAGGTTAAGTTTCTAGAGTCTTGAATTTTAGCACAGAGGTAACGTCACTTAACCTTCCCGAGTGAAAATGCTGCCTTCTAGGTGGTGGGGAAGATCGAATTAGCTGTGTATGCCAGCGTGCTTAATATGTGTTCCGTAGATATTAGCGACAGAAGTAGTGGATGTGACTGCTGAAGGCCTGGATGGCTCTTCCGGGCTTGTTGGTTGGTTTTGTTATAATATACAACTGGACCTAAGATAACCCATGTTTGTGCTTCTGTGGACACTGGCGCTTTCAGGGTCTTAACTATATTGTTTTTATCGAAACTTTGAAAGGACTCATGGCTCCAAAAGGGGCTGAAAAGTTTTGAATTTCCTTTTTTCTTTCTTCGCAAAAGATTTTAAAGCTTAAGTCATGTAATTAATAACAGGGGAAGTTAAGAGTCAAAGATTTTTCTCTTACCCTGGTCATTTTTTAAGCTGCACTTGGCATGGGTTGAAGCAAATTTGTGTCTTCTTGACCATTTACTTTTTTTTTTTTAAACTGAGAGAATAGATTCTATCTCTAATGAAGTAATTGTAAACAGCCTTGTTAACATATGGTACTGATTTTTTCACAGAAGCATTGTTGAAATGCATGGGAACTACCAGGTTAAAAGACATAAAAATAGACAATCCGTATAGTCCAGATGGTATCTCCAAACGAGGGGATCCAAGTGGCATGAGAAACTGTCTAGAGCAGGACTGGCAAACACGGCCCCCAGGCCAACCCGGCCTTATGCTTGTTTTTGTATGGCCTGTGAACTAAGAATGGTGTTTTACATTTTTTAATGTTTGAACAAATATCTGAAGAATAGTAATATCTTGTGACGTATAAAAATGGTACAAAATTCACATTTCAGTTACCATAAGTAAAGTTTGACTGGAACATAGCCACACTCATCCATTTACATATTATCTATGGTTATGTTCCCGCTACAATGGCAGAAATGAGTAGTTGCCTAAGATATTTGCTGTCTGGTCCTTTACAGAAAACGTTTGCCAGTCCTTGGTCTAGATGGTGAGGAATTTTAGTTCTGATATGTGTTAATTGATACATGATTTCGTTTTGAAGTTCAGCTTTTAACTTTCGGTTGTTTTTCTTTCTACTTTTATTTTTTACTAATAAAGACAGAAAGAAGAAAACCGTGGCTGGTTAGTCTCACTGCTTAGACTATCCCTTCTAATGTTTTTGATAATAAAAATTAAAATGCACATGCTAATGTTATTTCAAACAGTATAAGAAAGCAAAACCGGTCTCCTACGTTGTCCCTTACTCCAATTCCTTTACCCAGTGTTTAATAGTTAACATTCCAAAAATGTTCTGTGTTTATACTAGAATATATATTCTTTTCAAAAGCTTTTCTTAAGCTTAGTTTACTAGTAAAAATACTCTTAACCTTTTATTATGAAAAAATTTCAAATATGTACAGCACAAGACAGAAAAGTGTAATGAACCCTGTGTACCCATCATTGAGCTTTCATACTCTTTGTCTTATGGCCAGTCTTATTTAATTTGTGGAATCCATTGCCTGTATTTTGAAGCAAATCTTAGGTATATCATTTTATCTGTGGATATTTCAGTATGTATCTCTAAAAGATAGTAACTTTTAAAAAACATAACCAGTCTGCTCACACATGAGAAAAAAATAATAATTGCTTAGTGTATATTTGAGCCCTGAGTATTACCTATAATTGCCTCCCCCTACCCACAGTTGTCTTTTAAATGTCATTGTTTATTTCACTCTGTTTGAATTAGGATACAGGTAGGTTTCACACAGTGTGACTTGGTTGTTGTCCTTTAAGTCGATTTTAATCTGTCTGTTCCCTCTGTCCCTCTTTTATCCTCCTTGCTACTTATTTTTTTTTTAAAGAAATGAGGTTATTTGTTAGAGGTTTTATTTACATCCCCATAGTATTGTTTAATATGTTCCTCTGTCCTCTGAATTTCCTGTGAATTTGGTAGTTGGACCTAGAGGCTTACCACATTCAAGTTTTGTTTATTTTATTACTATTTTTTAGCTAGGCTACTTTACTGGTGACACTGAGTCCTTCCAAGAGGAGGCACTTAGTATCTGATTGTCCATTTTTGTGATGTTAGTACTCATAGGTGTTTAATGTGTAGATCAAGTCATTCCTTATGGGTTGTAAAATGGTGGATACTGTTAGTTCTATGACTTCTTTGCCATTTATTGGCTTAAATGTTTGATTTTTCTCCATATTTTTTCTCTATATTTACCAGTTTTTCAAGTTTTTCTTGTTGTTGTTGTTGTGTCCTTTTTTTTTTTGACAGTCTCATTCTATCTCCCAGGCTGGAGTGCAGTGGGGCAATCTCAGCTCACTGCAATCTCTGCCTCCAAGGTTCAAGTGTTTCTCGTGCCTTAGCCTCCTGAGTACCTGGAACTACAGGTGCACACCACCATGTCTGGCTAATTTTTGTATTTTTAATAGAGATGGGGTTTCTATTCAACGTTGCCCAGGCTGGTCTCAAACTCCTGACCTCAAGTGATCTGCCCCTCTTGGCCTCCCAGAGTGCTGGGATTACAGGTGTGAGCTGTAGCACCTGGCCTATTTTTGAAGTTTCCAGTTAATATATTAGTACCCTTTAACAGTGAATGATTTGTTTTCTGGTTTTTGTAATTTTTAAAAGTATGATGTATTTGAACATGTTTACTATGTTCCGCCGAGGTTACTGATGCTCAAGTCGTCCCCCTTGTGGTAGTGTGAACCTTCTCACATTGGTTCCTGTGTCTGTTTGGCATGACCTCGTAGTCTGATAGCTTCCTCTCTTTCTGGTACAACAAGATGTTTTGGATTCATCTTACACATTTCTTGCCCTGGATCTGGAATCTGCCATTTTCTTCAAGGAGTCAGTCCTGCTGCTTTTTAGCGGGAGGTAGTATTTCAGAATTAAATTTTGGGTTAAGAGGCACATATCCATAAGCAAACAAACAGCTTTTCATAGTAAAAACACATACAGAAAATGCATACAGTACAACACTGATGTAGCCTGGATCAAAAAAGAACACGGCAGAGCAACGCAGGGGTTCCCTTTCTGAACACAGTCGTCTCCCACTTCCCTCAGTCACTACTCAGTGTTTATGGTAATGACTTCCTCGATTTTCTTTCCTGTTTTATCATTGAAGACAAAATACGTCCCTAAGCTGTGTAACTTGTTTCTGTCTGTTTTGAATTTTATTTAAATGGATCATGCTTCCTGAATTCTTTTTTTTGTTGTTGTTGTTCAAGACAGAGTCCTGCTCTGTTGCCCAGGCTGGAGTGCAATGGCACGATTTCAGCTCACGCCAACCTCCGCCTCCCGGGCTCAAGCAATTCTCCTGCCTCAGCCTCCCTAGTAACTGGGATTACAGACACCCAACACCATGCCTGACTAATTTCTGTATTTTTATTTTTAGTAGAGACGGTTTCACCATGTAACATGGGGTTTCACCATGTTAGCCAGTCTGGCTTTGAACTCCTGATCTCATGATCTGCCCGCCTCCGCCTTCCAAAGTGCTGGGATTACTGGCATGAGCCACCATGCCCGGCCTCCTGAATTCTTTTATATCTTGCTTCTTTCATTCAACATGAGATTCATTCGTTTTCATTTTCTTTGCAATATGATAGTCCGTTGGATGAGTAGACCACAATCTATCCATTCTGCTTTTGATGTACAGTCGGTTGTTTCTAGTTTTGTGCAGTTAAAGAAATGCTGCTAACCTTGTATCTGTCTCTGGTTGCATGGGTGCATATGTTTTTGAAGGGTATATACATAGAAGTAGAATTGCTGGGTTAGATGCTATGCATGTCTTCTTTGCAAAGTGTCATGCCAGCTGATGTGCTCACCAACAGCGTGTGAGCATTCCTGTTGCTTCACATTCTTGCCCACCCGTGGAATTGTCAGACTTTAACATTTTTTGTTAGTCTGTTGATCGAAAGTGATATCTGACTGTGACTTAATTTGGGGTTTTTCTCTGATTACCAGTGAGGTTAAACACTTCTCCATATGTTTGAGTACTGGATTTTTTCTCCTTTATGACATTTCTGTTCAAGTTGTTTCAATAAGTCTTTGGTTCATTTTCCCATTGAGTTATCTTTTCTTATTGATTCTTAGGCGGTTTTATATGTATTGGATACAGGTTCTGATTGGTTGGGTGTGTTGCGAATTTCTTCTCCCACTCTGTGGCGTATCTTCACTTTCTTTATGGTGTCTTTTGATTAACATAATTTTTTTTTAAAAAACACAAATGCTATTTGTTTGTTTGTTTATTTTTGAGACAGGGTCTCACTCTGTCGTCCAGGCTAGAGTGTAGTGGCATGATCTGAGCTTTACTCCCAGATTATGCCTCCCAGGTTCAAGCGATTCTCCTGTCTCAGCCTCCTGAGTAGCTGGGATTAGACATGTGCCACCATACCTAGCTAATTTTTTTTTTTATGATAGAGATGGGGTTTCACCATGTTGGCCAGGCTGGTCTCGAACTCCTGACCTCAAATGATCCACCCGCCTCGGCCTCCCAAAGTGCTGGGATTACAGGCGTGAGCCACCATGCCCGGCCACAAGTACTTTTTAAAGTCTTATTGTAGGATGTCTTCCTCTACTCTGTTAGGATATGTGGTATATAGTAAAGATTTCAAATATAGTAATTATGTACTATTTAGTATTATATGCAACTTATATATGAACTTTTAAAAAAAGTCTTGTATCTTTGTCTTTCTGTTTAAATTTTCTTTAAAAAAACTGACATCAAAGAAATAATAGTGTCACATTGTTTGCACCTTACTTTTTCACATATAATTTTATTCTGGGGTTCTTTCTACATTATCCATATGCCAGTCTGCTTCATTCTTTGTCTTGGTGGCATGATATATATATATGTATTTTTTGAGATGGAGTTTTGCTCTTGTCACCCAGGCTGAAGTGCAATGGCATGATCTCAGCTCACTGCTACCTTCGCCTCCTGAGTTCAAGCGATTCTCCAGCCTCAGCCTCCCAGGTATCTGGGATTGCAGGTGCACACCACCATGCCTGGCTAATTTTTGTAGTTTTAGTAGAGATGGGGTTTCACCATGTTGGCCCGGCTGGTCTCAAATTCCTGATCATGGCTGATCCACTTGCCTCGGCCTCCCAAAGTGCTGGGATTGCAGGCGTGAGCCACTGTGCATGGCCGGCATGGTATTCCATTGACAGAATTAAGGTTGTTTTTCTTGTCCTGTTAAAATTGTGCTGCGAAAAACTCTTATACATAATCTTGACGTAATTTTGTGAGTACATCTATAAAGCAAATTCTAAACGTGGGAACTTCTGGGTCAAACAATTTGATTGTTTTAAGTATTAATAGACATTAATATTTACTCCCAGTTAATTCATGTAAAATAGCAGTTCTTACAGCCTAAATTAGGAGGTCTATTTGGTGATATTCAGATAAATTATCTGGATATGAAGTAATTTTTTTTAGGTCTAACCTGTATGAATGACAATATGATTACAGTATTTTCAAAAGATTGACACTTAGCCATTCTCCATGTTTCAAAGGAATAAATGCTAATTTAGCCAAATAATAGTGTGGAGCAAATTTTGTGGGAGAGCCTGCGCTTGTGTGGAGCAAATCCCCTGTCGTGTTGTGAAATGGGCACGGAGAAGCCTGTTCTAGTGACCGTCGATGCTCTTTGTGACAGCTTATGTGAGGGCTCTTGGGCTCCTGAGTCTTCCTCCTCCCCAAATGGGGGACTCTGTCCGGTCTTTTGGATCTTTGATTTTATTCAAATGGAAATGCTTTTTCTCTCTCATTCCAGTAATTCTTTTGAGTATATCTGTTTTTTCTTCAAGTGTTTCCTGAGCGCTGTGTTCTGGGGAATAGTGAGGAAGGTGGAGTGTTCACTGTGCCATCCGCTGTTTGTCTTCAAGCGGATTACTGTTGCGTAGGGGGAGCTGTTGATGTAGTGTATTTGTATAACGGTCTTTTACCATAAGTGGGTGTTACTCCCTCCAGTACATCATTTAAATCAAGGCAGCTGAGACAATCACAGAAGACTACGTATTTTATGATTCCATTAATATGAAAGTCCCAAATAGGGAACTCTATAGAGGCAGAAAGTAAGATCAGTGATTGTTTCGGGCAGGGGAGAGTGGGGTGATAGGGAGGTGATAGCTAAAAGATATGGGGTTTCTTTTTGAGGTGATAAAAATGTTCTAAGATTGACCATGGTGCTGGTTGTTTATATCTGTGAATATGTTAAAAGCCATTAAATTGTGTACTTTAAATGGATTGCATGGTATATGAATTATGTTTCAATGAAGCTGTTACAAAACATTAAACAACGACAAAAAAATACAGTTTTTTTTCTCAGTTATCTCAGTTTTTCCCTATAGGTTTCATATTTACTTTAATGAATGGATGATAAAGAGTTGTCTGGTCTGGGCTGGATGCAGTGGCTCATGCCTGTAATCCCAGCACTTTGACAGGCCGAGGAAGGCAGATTGCTTGAGCCCAGGAGTTTGTGACCAGCCTGGGCAACATATGGAGACTTCGTCTCTACAAAAATAAAATAATTAGCAGGGCATGGTGGTGTGTGGCTGTAGCACCAGCTACTCAGGAGGCTGAGGTGGGATGATCACTTGAGCCCAGGAGTTCAAGGCTGCGGTGAGCTATGACTGTGCCACTGCATTCCAGTCTGGGCAACAGAGCAAGACCCTGTTGCTTAAAATAAATAAATAAATAAATAAAAAATTCAAGAATTCTTAGGTCTGGATGTAGGGTTAGATGCCAGTTAGATATAAGTGAAATAGCCAGTTTACTTACCAATAGACAAGAAAGTAGTCTTTTGTGGTTCCCTTCTCCACTAAATACGAATCAGTGCTACTCAGGGGCTCTTTAAAGGAGTTGGCCGGGCGCGATGACTCACGCCTGTAATCCCAGCACTTTGGGAGGTCGAGGCAGGCAGATCACCTGAGGTCAGGAGTTGGAGACCAGCCTGACCAACATGGAGAAACCCTGTCTCTACTAAAAATACAAAATTAGCTGGGCGTGGTGGCACACGCCTGTAATCCTAGCTACTCGGGAGACTGAGGCAGGAGAATCACTTGAACCCGGGAGGCGGAGGTTGTGGTGAGCTGAGATCGCGCCATTGCACTCCAGCCTGGGCAACAAGAGCAAAATTCCGTCTCAATAAAGAGAGAGAGAGAAGAGAGAGAGGAGAGAGAGAGAGGAGAGAGGAAGAAGAAGAAGAAAAAGAAAGAAAGAAAGAAAGAAAGAAAGAAAGAAAGAAAGAAAGAAAGAAAGAAGTCAATCAGTACCATAAGAAAGGACAAAAAACAAACCCAAAGCAAAACCAAAAACTCCTCACAAACCAGCCTCCCCTAACCCTTTTAACTCAAAGCTTTGTAATGTCTCTGAATTTGTAGTTAAGATTTTAAAGAGTACTATTTCTCATGCCCCATCCCCCAACCCATTTCGGGAGTAAACCTTTTCTGTCGGGGTGAGGAGAAAGTGGGTAAAGGACTTTCGCATTTACAGTTGAGTTAGTATTTGTTGTTCTCCAAGTGTGAAGGATTCGGGGCCTTCTCTTTGGTAGGTGGATGGGAATCAGTTGGTATTTATTGGGTTCTTAATGCCTGCCTGTCCTTGTGTAAGACACTCTGGCGGTACCCAGGAATACATCAACCAGCTGAGACAAACGTGAAGAATAATTATTGTCCTCATAATAGCTAACATTTATTGATTGCTTACTATGTGCTAAGCCTCTAGATTTTAAAGTTGTTGTAAAAGCAGGAATGAAGTCTGTGACAGGCAGCATTGTCTTGTTTAGCTGTCACAATCACAGTGGCAGAGGTACTCTCATTATTTGACAGGTGGGGAAACTGAGATTTAGAGAGCTAAGATACCTCGTCCAGGGTCACATGGCTGGTACAGGGTAGATTCATACCCAGATCGGCCTAACAGATCTGAACTTTTTCTTGTTGGGGGAGAGGGGCAATGGAATTGTTAACATTTTCATTGCACAAATAATGCAAATTAGGCAAGGAAAAGCACAAAGAAGAAAATCATCATCATCCATATTTCCACACACAGATTTGCCCATCTTTAATGTTTCTGTGCGTTTCCTTCTAGTTTGTGTTTTTATGCCTTCTGGTTTATTTTTATATCCAGTCAACCTCTGTCAGCCCATCAGTGAAGGCCATTGCTAATTCATTAAAAGACCTTGGGACTGAGGACGTACAAGTCATAATCAGGGTATTTCATGGACTGGGGATTGGGGGTGGGGGAAGGACGCAGATCTGACAAATTCATGCCGTGGTCTAACTCAGAGAGGGTCATCTTGTCCCAAAGTGTTCCCTCAGTCTTTCTCTGCTTCCCCAATTATTAAGACTGTCTTGTGAAATAATTAAAAATATCTATGAAGGGGCAAATTTTGCAGCACATACAATTATAGAAATTATGTAGTACAATATGGACAAATGCAGGGCTAACAATAATTTTTAGGGCTTTCACAGATGGGCAAGGTGGGGGGTAGGGACTGGCTGGAGGCAAAGAGAAGGCTTCCTGAGACAGAGGGGACTGGGGCTGGCTCCCACCCAGATGAAAACCTGCAAATCTGGGAGAGAAAGCTTCATGCACTATGAAAAGGTCACAAGAACCTCCAGTCCTGGGATGATGCAGGCAGGGGAAAAATCAGATGGGACTTTCCCCAGTGAGTCATGAATCATTTGCCTGGTGATTGGTGGGAGTCACCTGTGTGTTGTGCCTGTTCCCAGTGGGAGGTTAGAGCTCCATCTCTGAATTAATATCAAAAGAAGAGCTGTCTTTACAAATCAATATGCTTCTCATAAGGGGATGACATATTTAGATGCAGAGGTTGGTGTGGCGAATGGGATGGTTTGAGGGTAGTGGGGCATCTGGGTTAAAGGCCCTGATGTTCTACAGACTTGGGTTTGAATCTGATCTGTGCTACCCTCAAGCACTGTCACCTGGCAAGTTGCTTAGTCCCTCATTTGAGGAAGTGGGGCCACTGGAGCTCCTACCTTATAGGCTTACAGGTGGTTGGGAGGATTAAATGAGATGAGCACATGCGGCATTTAGTCCAGTGCCTGGCAGAGAATAAGTGCTCCATAGGGATTAGCTAATGTTTTATAGAATTTTATAATTCTAAAGGGGAGGAAAGATGGCTATTAAGGTTGGAGAACTATGGATCCTTCCCATTGTATTCACAAAGAAAACTATGCCATGAGGCTTTTTTGGCAAGTCACTTTAACTTTTTGGGCCTAGGTTTTCTTAACCATGAGATGCTGGGTGGTTCTAAATGATCTTTCACATTCTGCCCATGACTATAATCCTATGATTCTGCAGTTTTAAAGAGCATCTTAATGAATACAAAGTACTTGCCAGAATATTTTCTTCTTTGATCCTCCCCACAACGTTGATGGGCCGATGATGATTCCTGCCATTTTCCCAGCCCAGGCAGCAGGGCTGGCAGACACTTAATGACTCTCCCTCACAAGGCCGTGGAGCTCGTGAGACAGTGTAAGGCCAGGTTCTCTTTACACACACGTGGTGTGTAAAACGGATGTACCTCGATTGGGCTTTTGCCCCTGTCATGAAACTGAGCCCAAAGGAGGTTCTTAGAGGAGCTGGGTGAGGATTTCAGGAGAGGTGATTCCCAGGGGAGCTTCAGGCCAGGACTGTCAGAGTAGAACAGTAATTTATGGGCTTCTGACAGCTTGAAAAGGTCATGGTGTTCTTCTTTACTTATAAATGAAAACAAAGTAATTTGGGGGTCAGGGAAAGACGAGAGGGCTTGTGCAGAATGACCTCAAAATCCCTGGTGGTTATCATGTAAAAATTCGATTTGTTTGATGCAATTAGCCAAACCTGGACACTTTCTTCTCCTTCTCAAAGCAATTGGGATTCAGGGCACAGGATTAAACAGAGTTGGGGCAGGGGGCAGGGAGGAGGCGCTCCGGCAACTGTGGGAAGTCCAGATTGTTTCTATTGTGCGCGCTGATGTAATTCTTTTTCTGCAAGCCCTCTGTGGTTTATCACTTTCCCTTCATGCACCCTTCTTGTAAAGCAATTACAAAATCATGGGAAAATAGGCAGTGACAGTGTGAATCAGTGGCTTTTGGAATGGGGAACTGATACAGACTGAGCTTCAGTTTGCAGAGGGTTGAGGAATGTCTAAGGCTCATGGATGGGGGAAGGAGAGGTGACAAGGGATCACAGATATTGTATATTGGGCCTCTTTGGCCAGGCCCTCCAGCCCCCGAGGCCCTTCTACGCTGCTTACTGGCTGCACGAGGGCTGTGGCTGTGGCCGTGGCCGTGGCCGTGGCCATGGCAGCTGAGCTTGTAATTTAGATGTTACCACTGCTCAGCTATGAAAAGTCAGGATCAGGCAGCTCTGTCCTAGTGCTGGGAGGGAGGTGTGGGCCCTGGGGGAACTGGCAGCTGGATTTAGAGTGTGACCGATTCCAGGAACCCAACAGAGCCGCAGTAGGGCCCTCCTCACCTCAGTGGGTCGGAATTTGGGGTGGGGGTTCCCCAGACCAAACTGTTCAGACTTTTCTGTATTAACACTGAGTCTATGGTCATTAGCGATCAGGATTCTGATTAATCTCTGTCCTTATTTTAGAGTAGCTTTTGGTTTAGGGTTCTGGTGACCAACTGGTCACAACCATAATTTAGCTTCTGAAAGGCCATAAGAGTCAGAATTTGGCTAGCGGGGATGGGAGGTCATTTCCACAGCGATCCTGCTGCATTTATAATTAGGCATTTCCCTTGCATTTACTTTTGCCCCTTGTCTCCTACTCCAAGCCACCCCCATTTCCTTGAATGTTGAAAGTTTTGGGCTGCTAGGCTCAACTTACCAGCCTGGTCCCATTTCTGTGATTATTACTAACTGCAATGCATCATACACAGCAAAGCAAGTGGTTGGAAAATAGACCTGCGTCCTGGTAGTGGGCAAGAGACTCAACTCTCCTGAATCTGTGTTTTTACTTTTAGATGGGAGCTGTAAAATATCCAGCCCAGTATAACATTGGCTGGATGTAAAACAGCCTGGTATACAACATGGGCTTTGTAAAGTGAGATGTGCTGTTGGAAAGTGGTTTGTAGTAAATTGTATTATTACATACTATACTTATATAGTACTGAACATTGGCCCAAGGAGTTTTTATTTTGTTACTCCTTTTTGATCTCATCAACCGTGCCATGCAAAAAAAGAGGCAGGAACTGTGGATCATCCCCTTTCTCTCATTTTAGAAATGAGGGAAATGGAGGCTCATGGATGTTGAGTGACTTCTCCAGGATTATTTGCTGAATAAATGTCAAAATCAGCAGTACAACTAGGTGTCTGGAGTCTTAGTCCAGTGCACCTGTCATTGTGTGCTGGGTGCAAGGCAGTAAGGCTCACTGGTTGTGGCTCTAAGTGTTCCCCTGCCTTTGCCTGCTTGCCCCCCATTCATTTGTTCATCAGCTATTATGAGAGCAGCTATAAGCCAGGCCCTGTGTTAGGAATGCTGCTAATGAGGGCAACAGGGCTTTTGCTCTCTTGGAGCCTGTCGTCTAGTAGGGGAGACAGACTTAAAAAAATATTACGGCATCAATTGGTTCTCTTTATTTCCTGCATCCTGTGAACGTGCAAGGGCCCAGAGTGGAGAGCGACCTGGTCCCCTCATCTTGGACTTTGTCTTATTTTCTCTTTCCATCTAGAAAGTTGTGAGTCAGCTCTTTAGATGGGTGCTTCAGGGTTCTGCCTTCCTGTATTTGAGGCTTTGTGGACGTGGTCGTTGGAGACCATGGAGGTTGCGTTTGTGTGGGCTGAAGAGAATTGAGGAAGAAAAGAGGCAGGGAAGTTTCTCCAAGGAGGCACATTTTGAACCCGCTGTTAACGATAATGGCAGTGGCCCTTTGGAGGCAGCTGCCTCTCTCACTGACTGTCATGGCCCAACCATGGAGCACTGGCAATTTTCACTGAGACTGCACCTTCTGTTTGTGATGTTTTAGTTCAGGTTTACGTTATCTGAGTAGAACTGGAAACAAGGCTACGATAAGTCCTGCCTATACCCCTCTAACATCGTTTCCCCACCAGAAGTTTTCCCCTGAGGATGTATTAAATGCCGACTACTTCCTTGGAATTGCTGGATAGCCTTTCCAGCGTGAGCAACAGGGACAGCTCCAGAAGAGTGGCATGTCAGGCCAGGGAGGATTATCCCAGATTTTACAGCTGGGTAGGTGGAAGGCAGGTCTGGCTTGTCTCCACTTCCATCAAGGAGTAGAGGTGATTTGCACATTTCTCCGTGGTTTTGTTTACTTCTTTCTCTCTTGGTCCTTTGATTCTTTCTGCCTGTGTCTTTTCTTTGTTCTTTCTCTTTGCACCTTTCTCCCCTGAAAGATCACTCAGCAGAATGGTTAGAAAGAAACATGTTAAATGTACTACCTTTGTGGCTTAGTTGATGGTGCGCCAAATAACTGAAGAAGAAAACATAACCTTGGCTTTGCAGATTGTATCCTCCTGGAGAGTTGAATTTTCCAGAGTGCTGAAGCTGAATTTTATCCATTGTAAGCAGCAAAGCTTTTTTTAAAAAAATTATTTTTAAAGAATCAATTTTGGAAGGAAATTCTCTGAAAATACATTACACATTTAACTACCTTCAGAAGCAGCCAGCTAAGAATTTAACCCGACATTCTCTCCATCATGCAGAGTCACTGTTAGGAACATTCTGCTGTGCTAGAGTGGTGGTGCCTTCATGTTGCTTGCCCCTACAGGTGGTGGCTCCAGAATCTTAAGACTTCTCTGATTCTTCTTTCTGGTCCTGTCCCATCTGGTCCCCCCAAACCCTGACCCCTTAGACTGTTAGGTATTACTTCTGCTTATCTCTCCCTTTCTGATTTGTGTGTTAAGAAACAAGAGAGCAATTTATTTAGAAATATAAGAACAACGTCTGCCATGTAGTGGTTCTTCTTGTAGATACTGCAGTAGTTTGCATAAACGTTCCCATTTAATGCCCACACAGATCTATGAGGTGAGTAGCGTTGTGATCCTTATTTTACAGAGGCAGACGCTGAATGGTAGAGAAGATGACCACATATTCTCCTTGTCTGGAATACAGGAAATGAATTCAGCATCATTCATTGTGGGCTTCTGTAGTACTTGTTAAACATCATTAGTTAAAAATAATTGATGTTGGGGGTGTTGAGCAGTAACGGAACAGTTTGAAAAATAGAATATTCTCATACTCTGGTTATGTACAGGGCTTCACAAATCTTTGTGTTGTTTTACAGCACTTAATGGGCATTAAGAATGAGAGAAACGGTCTGCAAATTAGATCAGAATGCAGATGCCATCTTCTCACTGCTGCTGTGGGGTTTAGCTCTACAGATCAGAGGACGGCTGAGTATAGGAGGCATTTTCTGTTTGTCACGTACTGATGTCACAATACTTTGTATTCTTTTATGTGGTCGAATTGCCTCAAACTTGGATGTGCTTTCATTTAAATCCATTTACATTGCTTTTGTCCAATGGGAATGATTTCCATATGAATTTGAATTTACATACTCATAGGCCCTTGAGACCATGTGGATATAGTGAACCCAACTCTAGGTAGACTTGGGCTCTGGTTTTGCCTCAGCCACTGACTTGTTGACTTGCCGTAGGGCCCTGAATAGAAACGATTACTTTAATGGACTTAGCACTCCTCAGCTGTAAAATGAGGCAGGAAATCTGATGTGACGTCTAGTTGGGGACATTCTAGAAGATTCCGTATTGTATCTTAAATGACTGTTCAGAGACACAGTCTTTAGGTGCTCACTCTAGAGAGGACTGTGATGAGCATAAAGCATAATAACGTAAATCCTAACTTATAAGATTCTTTAAAAGTTGACTTTTAAGGGTATTATACTTGCTCATATTTTAAATATTTAAAAACAATTTTTTTTTCTTTCATATTCACCATTGGCTTTTCAAGTATGCACAGAAGTGGTATGCAGCTCGTTTCATACCAATTTATATCATAAAATCTAAGTTGATAGGTGTTCTCTTAATGATGTTCTTTTTTTTTTAAATGACCTGTTGAGTTTTTAATTCCAAATCTACTTTAAAATACATTTAAATATGTTCACATCTTATAGCATCAAACAAGTTCTTTTATAGCAACTTCAAAAACCATAGGTGATGAAGGCAAAAAGTGTATCTCTTAATGATGTTCTTATACTGCCTGTTCACCTTGGCCCTTTAGCTTTAGTAAATTAGAGAGTATAGGGGAAAGGTCTTTTTCCCTTCAAATACTCAAAGGATCATGTGTTCTCCTGAACAGTTCTGCAAATCCATATAGGACAAAAGGAGAATAAGGATTTAAAGTGAAAGATTTCAGTCAGCTGCTGAGCTGCTGGGAGGAAGAGATGGTGTGTGGTGCTAACCTGTCCCTGATTGCCCCTCATAAAAAGCGAATTGTCTCTCCCCATGCTGGCTCTCTTGGAAGAGACTGATGGGAGAGAGAGTGAGGAGAGCTGGGGATGCCCTTCTAGAATGCTGACCAGGGAGCAGTAGGGCTGGCTGGCCTTCAAGATCCCTTTCTACACATGGAGGCTGAACCACTGAAATAGAGCACCTGGATCAGGCAGTGCAGAGGAGCAGTGCGGTTCTCCTCTGTGGTGTGAAATTACCCTGGCACCACCGAGCGGGGTTGAACAGCACTGATCCCTCCTGTCAACCCAGGTCTAGGTCTCGCTCCCTCAGCACCATGCGTGGCAGCCCTGGAGGCTCCGTGAATCTCTCACCCTGCATTCCTTGACTTTTCATGAACTGTTGGCCTTCCTGTGTAAGTGGGTCAGGCAATTGTGTGACCTGCTCACTGCCAGTTTCTTCTTTGAGTAGATGTTTATTTCATGGGTCATTTTGAAGATTCTCCGTGGGTGTGCAACATGGTTTTAGAATGTTGGGTAATTTCTCAAGTGTTCTTTGAGATTGATGGCTTCTCAGTTGTCGTTGCAGTCAGTCACTGTAGACTTGAGTTTCTCTCTTGCTGTCTTCATTTAATTGCTCCATATCTGAGGAAAACGACGTGAAAAATCCCTAGACCCATAGGAGCCCTGAGAAGTGGCGACAGGGAATGCTTGGGGGACAAAACAGGTTTTTAGAGTTACGGGTATTTTAATTAAAAAAAGAGAGACCCAGAAGGGTTGTTTTTTTTTTTTTTTTACTTAAATGAGCAATTATATCCTTAACTTGGGGATGGAAATATGTTCTGAAATTTGTTTAGTCAGCTCCCTCTGAAATACATAAAATTACAGTGATGATATCATTCTTGTTTAAAATGTTTGAAAAGGTATCAAGACAAAGTGATTAAGGCCTAACTGTTTGCCAAATTTTCTTTAAAGCTCCATTTTTGGGGGATTTCTATGCCAAAAAACATCTTAAACTGATGAACATATAGTTCTCCATACTTGTATTGGCTGGTTTTTAATTAGATGACTGTTTTCATAGTGGAAGAAATACATTTAGGTTGGGCCTAAGCCCCAGGGTGCCAGATTTCAATCCCAGAAAAAAATCTCTCTCAGTTTAGTGCTAATGTGCACTTAAATAGCACAGGTGTGAGTGCTTTTCCCTGGCCAAGGTCACACGTGACTTTCCAGAGGGCTGATTGGTTATGGGGTTGGCAGGATTAAGGTCAGGTTCCCCGGCTTGCCCTCCACCCAGAGGAGCCAGGACTCTCAGGCTCCCTGTAAGGGAGGAAGTTACCCAGATCATGAGCCTGTTTTGTCTGGGTCAGACTGACTTGAGCCGCAGGGAGTTGGGTACAGAAGCCTGTGTTGCTGCTGGGCATGACCCGACGTTCGTCTTGTACCCACTCTCTCCTTCCTTTTGTGAGTCACCAGCTCACACATCTATATGCTTGTAAATGAGCTATGAGGGAGGTATCAAGTATATGCTACCTACTGTGGTAAGTGCTGGGAAGGATGAACCATGCATTTTCCTAAACCCACACTTCGAGGCTTACAAAGATAAAATCTCGTGGCTCTTTGCCGTCCTCTTCTCAAGAACCTTCACTGGCTCTCTTTTTAGTTAGTAAAGAAGGTCCAAAGCAAAAGAAAGAAAATACAAGGTGTGAAGGCTGGACTCCTACCTAACACACCTGTCCATTCCAGACAAGCTGGTCTTGCCTCCTCCTGCATCTCCTGCCTGTGTGTGTGGCTGTGTCGTTCCTGTGTAGCAGCTGACAGGGAGGTCTTTCACTTGACTCCATGGGGAATGGCGGAGTTCTGCCAGGTACCCTTCCTGCCTCATCTGTGACTGCTTGTCTTCCCCTGGGGCTATAGCTTGAGTACTAGGTGGTATTTTCAGTCTTGTCTTTGCCCTGAGGATGCAGAGGTACTCTCTGGCCATCCCATTCCTGACCTGTGCCCAGGCCCCCTCTTCCCTCTGGGGGTGGATCCCACTGGTACAGGCAACTCAGTGCAGTGCCCTGGAAGATGGCAAACCTGGGGCATCTCTGGTCTCTGCCACTGTCCCCCAGTTTGTGTGGAGGGGCTCTATGCTTGAGGGATTATTTTACTGTGGATCCCACTGGTATAGGCAACTCAGTGCAGTGCCCTGGAAGATGGCAGACCTGGGGCATCTGTGGTCTCTGCCACTGTCCCCCAGTGTGTGTAGAGGGGCTCTATGCTTGAGGGATTATTTTACTGTGGCTTACCTCCGTGGTGTTTTCTCCAACTTGGAGCTCAGGTGAGAATGCTCAGGGCTTGGTTGACACCTCTGCATTGTCCCAGAGGTGTAAGGGCTGGGTCGGAAGCTGTGCTACCAGAAGCCATGCTGCCCTTTTCACCAGCTTCTTTTGTTTCTCTTCTTGACATAGACCATTTCCCTTTCTTTCTTTCTTTTTCTTTTTTTGAGACAGAGTCTCACTCTGTTGCCCAGCCTGGAGTGCAATTGTACAATCTCAGCTCACTGCAACCTTCGCCTTCCGGGTTCAAGCAATTCTCCTGCCTCAACCTCCCGAGTAGCTGGGATTAAAGACTGGTACCACCACGCCCGGCTAATCTTTGTAATTTTAGTAGAGACAGGGTTTTACCATGATGGCCAGGCGGGTCTCAAACTCCTGACCTCAAGTGATCCGCCTGCCTCGGCCTCCCAAAGTGCTGGGATTACAGGACATTTCCCTTTCTTGTTTGATTTCTTCTGGTATCTTCTTTCTTTCTCTTTGGACCTTCTTTCCTATCTCATATTATTTTGCTTGGCATTGTAGTAGAAAGATAACATGTTACCACTTTACCCTCCAGTCTGAACTTGGAACTGCTGCCATACACTAAAATAATTTACTATTCTTAAGGATTTCCTTCCATCCTAAACTACAAACCTTTTCAGGTCAGGAACTACATTTTATTTTGTGTGTTCCCACTGTACCTTCACCTGCTGAGTGCTTAATAAACCCAGGACAGAACTGAAGGCAGGCTGAGCCTGTATAGGAGAGCAGTTGCTTTCAAGTTATGTTAAAAACTCCTGGGCGGGAGCATTAAAAAATTACTCATAGATACAAATCCAGCTACCTGCACGTGCGTGAAAGCAGGGAACTAGAGCCACTATCATGCAGTGACTTCAGCTTAGAAAACAAAAGGTTACTTGAAAGTAATGCTGTTTTACTTATGTCTAACCTATTCTAGTTGACACACTTACTCAGAATGGTCTTACTACCAATTAGTGGAGCGTGTTAGTGAAGTTTGTAATAAGGTCCTAATTTCCGTGACTAATGAAGCTTTACTTGTGTTCAACACAATCCCTGCTCTCAGTTATGAAGTTATACAAAAATGTGTTTCTACTGTTGCTGCCGCTGCCTGTCCATCTGCCTCCCCGCCTGCCTGCACAGTCTTTAAGAGCACTGTTGCTCTCCTCCTGTTCCTCATGCATTTCAAGCACAAATCCCTACCATTCATCAAAGGCATGTGCTGGTGGTGGCAGGGAAGATGTCACAGCACTGCTGCCACCACTGCCGCCACCTTATGTAGATAAGCAACCTGTTCATATGTGTGTATGAGCATCTTTAGACTCTATTCACAGCAGAGACCCTAGGGACTTGCTCAGGTATCTCTTTAAAATACAATGTGTGTGTATGCGTATGTGTATGTGTATGACTTCCACCATTTCTACGAGGAATGTTTTTTGATTAGAAAAAGAAATAGTTGTTACATTTACAATTTGTAATGAGAACCATTTTCTTCCCAATGCAGTTGTAACAGTGTAATGATAAATAGGGTCTGTATCCAACTCTATGACAAGTCACATGTACACATGCCAAACACAGGCTCCAGATTCTGTAATATTTAGCCCTATACAGTCAACATATTTGATTCCCTGGCAGTCAGTCTTTGCATTGGAAGAGAAAGTAAAAATTAGTACTGTTGAGTTCAGAGGTTCTTCTAAGGCCTAAGCCTTTGCCGTAGGAGCTCTCCATACTAGATATGTTACCTAGAGACTTGTGTTAAAGTGGAAAATTATGGTACAAATCATATTTGTGTCAATCTTTGTGAGTGTCCTAAACTGTAAGTGTGCCTATATGTGTGTTTTAAAACCAGAATGTGTAGTGTTGTACCACAGAAAAAAGACGTAAGCTAAATAATATTATTTACAAAAATAGACATTGTGTCAGTAATTTGCTTTTATGATAACTGTACTTACTGCTATGAACAACCACATTCAGTTCCTACAAGTCATGCTGTGTCTAGTCTCACAGCCCCCTCACTCTCCAGGCCTTTCTGCCAAACTCAACTTCTCTGCGAGCATCCCCTGATGAGTTCAGGGGGCTCCTTTCTTTGTGCCACCACCTTTGAGCCCACAACAGGATGGCTGTTGAACTGAATGTGCACTTAGATTTCCTTACCATTTCCTAGGTCTTTTTCAAATACATTCCGCTGCCCTCCTCAGTTACTTTTTAGTCTCCCTCAAGGGTGGGGATTAGATTCTTCTTTGTTCCCTCTCCCATAGCACAATGTGTGTGGCTTTTGCTGCATGAGGTTAAAGCACATTGGTGGCTTACAGTTTATCCATTTGTAACCACTCAGGGACCAGCACATGGCCTTGTACCCAGTAAACAATCAATATTTTGTTGATTAATGATGCCTAAAGCTGGTTAAGTTCTTGGACTCAACATTCTTCTGCTCGATGACCATTTGCATTCTAGTCATAAGTAGGAAAAGGTTCTGTTGGCAGTTAGGGAGATGGTAAATACCCCCGACTCTCATACATTGACTTAATCAGAAACACAACTTCCCCTTTTCAAATTTGCATTGTGAATGATAATATCATTTTCAAATATGTAGGATTATGACATTTTAAAGAAAATATAATGAAATGGAATAAAGGTGAAAACTTGTAATTATATTACAGCAAAACCATGTTTCCCATAGGTTATATCCCACTATTTCTATGTAGTGTCTGGCGTGGTCCCATGAGGATGCCGTAACCAAACGATTGAACTAGAAACTGAGAAAAGACTTACCAAACATTTAGTGTCATGGACTTGTGAGATGAACCAATGCTGGGATTTCCAGCTATGTTTTTTATGGCCTTGTATTTCACAAAGCCATGGAAAATATTGAGCATTTGAACAAGGCTCTCAGTCAGTCATATAACAAGATGCAGGTTAAGGCTTTGCCACTGGAGTTCGGTGTGAAAGTGGCTGTGGTTGGTGCACCTTCTGCCCTTTCCCTTATTGCTCTCTGGCTGCTTTTTCTGTTTTTTTTTTTTTTTTTTTTAGGTACTTCCTGGGAAACAGAGAAATACGTTGACAAAAGGCACATATAAAACAGAGATCTAGGACTTTCTAAACTTGAGGCCCACAGCCCTTTCATTTAATGCTATGTTGGCGCATGTCTTTTTTCTCTTTAAATCATTCTCAGTGATGGTCCACTTCTCACCACCCCCTCCTCCCAACTTGTGATCAGTTGCGCCTGACGTTTCGGGAAGGAAGAATCTTTAAACCCTGTTTGCATCTCAGCAGACAGGAATGCCTGCCTGCTTCTCATCTAGGGCTCCTTTCTCTGCCTTTAGGAATTCTTTTTTATCCTGGATAGACTCCACCCAGATTTTTATTTATTTATTTATTAAAAACATTAACATACTGTAAAAATCGGTGTGTGTGTGTGTATGTATACAGTTCTGTGAGCTTTAACATATAAGTTGTTGTACCTCTTACCACAGTTAAGATACAGAACAGTTTTGTCCTCTGCAAAACTTATCCCGCCTCTTGTAGTCCTACTCTTCCTTTACCCCAGCCCTTGGCAACCACTGATCTGTTCTCTGTTGCTATAGTTTTGTCATTTCCAGAATGTCATGTAAATGGAATCACTCAGCATAATGCCTCTGAGATTCATCCATGTTTAGGAGTGTGGAGAAATCGTTCTTTTTTATTGCTGAGTAGTATTACATTTATGGATATAGTACAGTTTATGCATTTATCTGTTGAAGGAAATTTGGGTTATTTCCAGTTTCTGGTGATTATAAAAAGGTGCTAGAAACATACAGGTTTTTATGTGAATATCGATGTTCATTTCTCTAGTGTAAATACCTAGGAGTGGAATTGTATATTTAACATTTTAAGAAGCTAACTGCTTTCTAAAATGGCTGTACCATTTTGTATCCCCACCAGCAGTGTGTGAGAACTGTAGTTGCTTCACATTCTTGCCAACACTTAATTGTGTATTTTTTATTTTAGCTTTTGTAATAGGTACGTAGTGGCATCTCATTTTGGTTTTAATTTCTATTTCCTAATGGATAATAATGTTACGTTATTTCATGCACTTATTTGCCACCTGTTTATTATTTTGGTGATTTGGTGAAGTGACTATTTCTGTCTTTTGGGTTTCTTTTCACTGTTCAGTTTGAAAAGTGCCCCATATATCCTGGATCCAGGTCTTTTATCAGATGTGTGATTTGCAAATATTTTCTCTCAGTCTATAGCTTGTCTTTCTATTATCTCTCTTGCTGTGTTTTTTAAATTTTTTTTGAGATGGAGTCTGTCTCCATTGCCAGGCTGGAGTGTAGTGACGTGATCTCGGCTCACTGCAGCTTCTGCCTCCTGGGTTCAAGTGATTCTCCTGCCTCAGCCTCCTGAGTAGCTGGGATTACAGGCATGCACCACCATACCTGGCTAATTTTTGTGTTTTTAGTAGAGGTGGGATTTTACCATGTTGGCCAGGCTGGTCTTGAACTCCTGACCTTAAGTGATCAGCTCACCTCAGCCTCCCGAAGTGCTGGGATTACAGGCATGAGCCACCATGCCCAGCCGTCTTTCTATTCTCTAAGTGTGTTTTGCAGAGAAAACGTTTTAAATTTTGATGACATCCAGTTACTCAGTTTTTCCTTTTATGAGTTATACTTTTGATGTCGTATCTAAGAAATCTTCGCCCAACTACAGATTGTAAAGATTTTTTCCAGTTTTTTTCCTAGAAGTTTTATAGTTTTACATTAAGATCTGTGGTCTATGGCTGGGCCCAGTGGCTCACGCCTGAAATCCCAGCACTTTGGGAGACTGAGGAGGGCGGATCACCTGAGGTCGGGAGTTTGAGACCAGCCTGACCAACATGGAGAAACCCCGTCTCTACTAAAAATGCAAAATTAGCCAGGTGTGGTGGTGCATGCTTGTAATCCCAGCTCCTTGGGAGGCTGAGGCAGGAGAATTGCTTGAACTTGGGAGGTGGAGGTTACAGTGAGCCGAGATCGCGCCATTGCACTCCAGCCTGGGCAATAAGAGGAAACTCTGTCTCAAAAAAAAAAAAAAAAAAAATAAAATAAAATAAAAATCTGTGGTCTATTTAGATTTAATTTTTGTAGAAAAAGTATGAAGTTTAGGTTGAAGTGGGATTTTTTTGTATATGAATGTTCACTGTTTCAACTCTATTTGTTGTAAAGCCTATCCTTTCTCAATTGAATTATCTGTACATTTGTCAAAAATCACTTGGCCATACTTGACTCTATTTCTGGACTCTATTCTGTTGGTCTTTGTGTCTGTCCCTTCACCAGCACTATACTGTTTTGATTACTACAGCTTTATTATAAGTCATAAAGTTGGGTGACTTGAATTCTCCGGTTTCTTATTTCTCAAATTTTTGTTGTCCATTTTAATTCCTTTGTCTTTTCACATAAATTTCAGATTCAGCTTGCTGACTTCTACCAAAAAAGCCTGCTGTGATTTTGATTGCATTGAATCTATAGATCAATTTGGGGAGAATTGATATTTCAACCATATTGTTTTCTAATTCATGAACATGATGTCCTTCTCTATTTATTAAGGTCAGCTTCTGTTGAGTTGATCATGTGCTTTTGACCTTTATTCTATTAACAAGATGTATTACACTGATTTTTGTTTGAACACAATCTCACATTCTTTGTATAAATCCCACTTGGTCATGGTCAAAATGTTTATATGTTTATATGCTGCATGCAGTTTGCTAGCATTTTGTTGATGATTTTTATGTCTATATTCGTAAGATGTTGGTATGTAGTTTTCTTTGTGATATCTTTGTGTGGTTTTGGTATCAGGTAATACCAGCCTTATAGTATTCCCTCCTCTCCTGGTTTTTGTAGAAGTGTTTGTGAAGGATTGATGTGAATTCTTTTTTGAACATTTGGTAGAATTCATCAATTAAGCTATGTGGGTTTGGGCTTTTCTTTGTGGGAAGTTTTTTGATTACTAATTCAATCTCTTCAGTTATTATAGGCCTGTTCCAATTTTCCATTTCTTCTTGAGTCAGTTTCAGTAGTAGTTATTTATTTTTTTCCTGAGAACTTGTCTATTTCATCTAGGCTATCTAATTTGTTGACTGCGTTTCTTTTAGAATGAATTCTCTTAGTTTTCATCCCTCTGAGATTGTTCTTTCACCTGCATTTCAAAAGGGTGTTTCTTGCTAGGTAGAGGATTATAGATTGACAGCTCTTTTCTTTCAGCATCCTATCAGAATTGTTCCTCTTCTTTCTGACCTCCATGGTTTCTTCTGAGAAATCTGTAATACTTCGAATCATTCTTCTCTATGCTGTATGTTGTTTTCCTCTGGCTATTTTCAAGATTTTTTTCATTGTCTTTGTCTTTAGTTTTTAGCAATTTGATTATGATCTTTCTAGATATAGATTTCTTTGAGACAATCCTCCTGGCAGTCTGCTGAGCTTCTTGAAGTGGTAAGTTTAGGTCTTTTGCTAAATATGGGAAGTTTTCAGCCAGTATTTCTTCAAGTATTTTTCCTACACAACACTGTTTCTTCTCTTCTGGAACTCTAGTTCCAGTATTTTAGTATTTTCTTACAGATCTCTGAGCTTCTGTTTATTTTTGTAATCTTTTTCCTCTTCATGTTTTACATTAGATAATCTCTATTAATCTAAATTCACATTCACTCATTATTCCTACTATTACCTCTAGTCTGTCTGCAATTGAAGCTATCCAGTGACATTTTAAGTTTTATTGTATTTTTTATTTTCCAAATTTTTGTTTTTACTATCATTCCATTTATTTTAAGAGTATTCAGCCTTGCTTCTTGGAGCATGGTTAAAATAGGTACTTTAAATTATTTGTTTGATAATTCTGGTATCTATGCTATCTTGGGGTTGGTGTCTTTTGATTGTCTTTTTCCTTGCAACTTGAGAGTTTTCCAGTTTTTCATATGTTGAGTAATTTTGGAGTATGCTCTAGACATCTTGAATATTTTTATTCTGTGTCTTATTTATTATGGAGACTGTTTATTTCCTTTTTTAAGCAGATAATCGACCTGGTTGCAAATTCTGACCTGACTTCTCCAGGCTATGTTTCTGACTTTAGTTCAGTTTTCAAAGCCTTTACAGTATCATTTTAGTCTGTTACTTTTGTGTGCAATCTATTGTCCAGTCTGGGACCTGGGCAATGATATCCCAAAGTGAAAATCTGAAGGCCAGTGGCATGCTTTTTAGGGTCAGATCCATAATGAACAGCTCAAATGTGAGCCCAAATGTTAATATACCACTTTGTGATATAACTCTCTTTAGCTTCCTTGATTCCCTGATGTCCTCTGTTTGCTGTCCTCCAGCCAGAAAGCCAGGAATTTAGTTCCCCTGCTCTCCTGCATTTCTTTATGTGACTGTGTCCAAGGCCAAGTGCTTGAAGGCCAGAGAGAAAAAGAAGCAATGGAAATTCGCCCCTTGTTCTGGGACTACAACTCTTGTGAGAATCATTCTTTTTTCTCAGAGTTGTAGGTACCTGCTCCACCTGTGCTGCTGCTCCTTGGTGCTGAGGGATTATCTGGGGGCTGGGGTGGGAGAGATTGGAAAAAACAAAAGCAATACAGAGAATTTCTCTGAACATTAGGAGTTCCTTTTTTTTCCCCCTTTTTTGGCCAGAAAATGAGGGTTCTCTTCAGGTTATTTCTGTCCATACCCAGCTAGCATTTTTGGATGGTAAGCTGCCTTTGAATCCAGACTGGGTGATACTGGACGGGGAAAGCAGTGGAAAATTCCCCACTGGTTTGGTGATACTCCGAGTTCTAGTCTCATTTCTCAATCTCTTTGTTGTTATTTACTTTTCAGAGTCCTCTGATTGTCCATGTTTTCTGTCTAGCTTACATATTTGCATTTGGTAGGAAAGATAGGGTGGGAGTTCTTACTCCGTCTTGTCTGGAACTGGAGCCTCCATGTTAGTCTGTTTATTTATTAATTAAATCCTGCATAGAGTGAGATTTACCAAGCCTGGTTTCGTGAGATCCTAGGATGTGTTCATAATATGTATCATGGAATTCTCAAATAATGCTTATGATAAAATAAGCTTAAGTTTTCCTTACTTTAAAGCGGAGGTTGGCAAATGTTTTCTACATAGGACCAAATAGTAAATATTTTAGTCCTGTGGTCATATAGTCTCTGTCGTAAGTTCTTAACTCTGCTATCGTAGAAGCAACCATGAGCAATACATAACTAGTAAAGATAGCTATGGTACCATTAAACTATTGATTGACACTGAAATTTGAATTTCTTATACTTTTCATGTGTCATGAATTATTATTTTTTTGATTTCTTACAACCATTTAGTAGGTAGTGGGCCAGATTCGGCCCATGGTCCAGAATTTGCTGACCACTAATTTATGTCATGGATGGCTCTATGGCCCTGATCAGCAACCCCTCTTGATTGATATTTTCTGCCTGTTCTGGAGAAACGAAGGTAGGAAAGCAAGAGAAGGTAGAGAAATCCTATGGAATGCTTATGGATACAACTTGTAAACCCAGTAGCTTCTCAGTCTTCTTTTGAATTTCTTAGGTAGGGCACAGAGAGAGCTCTTAGATGTTTTATCTTAATTCATCTCCATATTACTTTCTAAGGTAAATGGTTTCATCCTCATTTTATGGGTGAAAAAACTGAGGCACAGAGAGGACTGCTAGCATATCTCAAGTCACGACTAAACTGGGATTTATATCCAGGCCTGTCCAGCACCAAAGCTGTTGCTCTTCACACTCTAGGATGGTGCAAATCTTCTTTCTTCTGTTTTGTCTTGTCTCTGTACAAAAATACCATGTCAATAATGACATAGGTCTTTGAAAGCCTTATACTTAAGACTGCTGTGTTCTGGTCTGTACTTCTTCATGAATTATTGCATGATTCTGGGCAAACCTCTTCATTTCTCAAGGTCTTAGTCTCCATGCCTATGAAATAGGGGATTGGACCCCTATTTTACGTTTATTTCTCTGTCATGGTAGCTGTGAGAGTTTTGGCAGTGAGCATCCTAATCACAGACAGGGACTTTGGAAAGAGATGGTATACCTTGTCATTGGAGGGCTGTGGGGAGTTGTAGAGAACAAGCTTCATCCTGGGACCATGTGTGATGGCTGTTGACATAGAGCTCTGTAGCTGTCAAGGAAAATAGAGTAAACACACTACTTCCTTTTGATCTTCAGTTTTTCACAGTATGCTCCTAGATCATACTTCTCTTGATTTAGTGTTACCTTTATAAATTAGTGCCATTTTCTTTGAACTTTTATTGGTATAAGTTGGTGATAAATGCTTGATAAACTGGGCCTTGATGAAGTACTGGTGTACCTCATTTGAAATTTGTTCTGAAAATAGTAAGGCATTTCTTAAAGACTGTTATAATATGAAATGTTCATTGCTTTTTTTTGTTCTGTAATTTTTTTATCCCTTTTACATTGCATGTCTTGATTATATAGTTGATTTGATATTCTCTGAAATGTGATGGAAAAGAAAATGTAAACACAAAATTAAAAAGCAGAGGAACGAAGACACATTTTGTGTGTTGCTTTGTGCCAGATATTTTTGTACATATCCTTGTACAAAGTAGTGGTCTCATTTTACCACAATGAGTAAGCCCCTGGTCTCTACCTTTAAGGAACTTAGAGTTTGATAGGCTTTGTGGTTCTCAACTGGCATTACCCCGTCTTGAGAGTATTTAGAAATCTGTGGGGCAGCTGCAATAGTCACAAATATTGAGAGATGCTGTTGGAATTTAGTGTGTGGGATTTCATCACGATGAAGAATTATCCCATCAAAAATGTTTATAGATTTCCTTTTGGGAAACACTATGCTGAGTAAAATAGTAGTAATGATAATAAAAACACTTGCATATTGAGCACTGCCGTTGTGTTCAGAGAGCTCTATAGATACTGTCCATATTCTTTGATATGTAGCTCTAAATACAGAAATCTCTAAAATTGAAGTGGGTTTTTTATTAATCCATTTGGTAAAACATGACCTGAATTGATGTGAGAACTTTTTGTTTAAAGCTGAGAGCTGTATTTTTTGTAGCTGTATCGAAGTATAGTTTACATACCATAAAATTCACCTGTTTTAAGTGTACAATTCAGTGATTTTTAGTAAATTTAAAAAGCTATATGTAACTATTACCACAATCCAGTTTTATAACATTTTCATAACCCCCCCAATTCTCTTGAATCTGTATGAGATGATTTCCAGATGTTTCGCTGAAGAAATATGGAAGTGTTTGATTATGGAGTGCTGCTCCAGATCCTTTTTGAATGCTAGGTATTCATTCAGTTTCTGAGATCTGAAAAAGTTTGAATTCCAAATACATCTGGCTGCAGAAGTTTCTTGTAAGAGATTGTGGACTGTATGAACACATCCAATCCCAACAGTAACCCTGGAAAGTAGACACTATTATTGTTCCTTGTTTTGCAGTTGAGGAAACTGAGGCATAGCCTTTATCCAAGGCTGAATGGAATGTCACAAGAAAGTACAGTGGGGGTCCAGGAGAGAAAATCTGTGACCACTGGGCCTGTAACAGAATTTGCGTATGTTTAAAGATGGAGGAAATCATCTTTTTTTGTTTTTTAGTTGATGCTAAAGGATATGCATAAAGTATTTAAAGTTTAACTCAAGATCCAGTGGACACGTGTGGACCCTCACTACCTATTCTGTAACTCACCACACCTTTCACTCCTTTGGGTGTCCATCCTTATCATCTGTCTCTCTCCCACAGGGGTGACCACTATCTAAAATTTGTGCTTATCAGGCCAGGCATGGTGGCTCACACCTGTAATGCCAGCACTTTGGGAGGCCAAGGCAGCTGGATCACCTGAGGTCAGGAGTTCAAGACCAGCCTGGCTGACATGGTGAAACCCCGTTTCTACTAAAAATACAAAAAGTAACTAGGCGTGGTGGTGGGCGCCTGTAGTCCCAGCTACTTGGGAGGCTGAGGCAGGAGAATCACTTGAACCCAGGAGGCAGAGGTTGCAGTGAGCTGAGATTGCGCCACTGCACTCCAGCCTGGTTGACAGAGCGAGACTCCGTCTCAAAAAACAAAACAAAACAAAAAAAAGTGCTTATCTTTCTTTGATTTTCTTTAGTTTTACCATATATGTTTTAATTCCTCAGCAACACTTTAATTTTGCATGTTTTTGAAGTTTATTAAATGGAATTATACTGAGTATATTCTTCTGTAACTTAGTTTTCCCTCAGTAACACTTCTTAGATTTATCTGTAATTCACTTGTTTTCATTGCTATGTAGAATATACCATCATCTATCTATACATTGACTGTTGGTGGACATTAGTGATGTTTTCTGTTTTTCTAAAAACAGGTAATTCAAATGGTGCTATCTTGAATAGTCCTCTGAATTTTTCTTGATATGTATGTGCTAAAGTTTACATAGGCATGAAATTGCATAGTCCTACTGTGGGTACATCTTCAGCTTTATTGGATGATGCCTAGTTGTTTTCCAAGGGGTTATATAAATTTATACTCCCTCCAATAATTTATAGGTGCTAAAATTTTTCCAATCTAATGGTTCCAAAATGACATATCATTCTGATTTGAATATGTATTTCTCTGATGACTAACGACACTGAGCATCTTTTAATATAGCCATTTAGTTTTCCCTTTTTGTGAAGTGTCTGTTTAGTCTTATGTCAATTTTTCTACTGGTTTGTCTTCTTTTTGAGACAGTCTCGCTCTGTCGCCCAGGCTGGAGTGCAGTGGCACAATCTCAGTTCATTGCAACCTCCGTCTCCTGGGTTCAAATGATTCTCCTGCCTCAGCCTCCTGAGTAGCCAGGATTTCAGGTAGTTGCCACCACACCTGGATAATTTTTGTATTTTTAGTAGATACAGGGTTCCCCCATATTGGCCAGGCTGATCTCGAACTCCTGACCTCAAGTGATCTGCCACCTCGGTCTCCCAAAGTGCTGGGATTTGCTGGCTTGTCTTTTTAATACTCATTTATTAAACTTCTTTATGTGCTCTGGATACTAATGCTTTGTTGATTGTACATGATAGAAATGTTTTTTCCTTGTTTGTGGCTTGTCCTTTTGATCTCTTTGTGGTGTCTTTGGATAAACAGAAGTTCTTAATTTTAATGTAGCTAATTTATCTTTTTCCATTAGGAATTTTTTTCTTTAGTTTTAAAATTAGCATTTATGGAGTACTTTGTATATGCTAGACACCTTTCAAAGCACCTTATAAATATTCATTAATCCTCATAATAACATTAGAGGCAAGTACTGTTGCTATTTCCCATTTTATAGGTGAGGAAACTGAGGCACAGAATGTTATGTGACTTTTTCAAGGTCACTCAGGTAGTAAATGGTAGAGCCAGGACTTGAACCAAAGCAGTTTAAGGAATTCTTGTTTAAGGAAACCTTTTCTACCATGATATGACATGCAGATATTCTTATATGTCCTCTGAAACTTTTTTTTTTTTTTTTTTGCCTTTAGCATTTAGGTCTTCAGTTGCTTCCTAGTAGATTTTTGTGTGTGGTGTGAGGTAGGGGCCCAGTTTAATTTTTTTCCATGTGGATTATCAGTGTTTCAGCACAGATTACTTAAAATCTAACCCTTTCCCCACCTCTATAATACATGCTTTATAACAAATCACATTTCCTTATATGCCCATATCTATTTCTGGGTTCATTGTTTAGTGGCAAATTTGTCTGTCAGCACTGTACTGTATTAATTAGTGTGCCTTTATAATAATTCTTGATATCAGTAAGTCAAGTCCGTCATCAGCAGGTTCTTGGAAAGCTTCCTACTCTTTAAAAGCAAGATTGCAGGAGAATTTTTGACTGTAACACACACACACACACACACACACACGCATACACACATTGAGACTTTGGAAGATGATTTGTCATTGCTATTGCATTGACTCGTTTGCTGAAAATTTAGCAGATATAATTTCATTTGAGTGTCTTGAGCTCTATTTATCTACATGGCCAAAATCTCAAATGCACACGATATAGTGGCTTGTAGAAAACTTTTGATTCTTGTTAAATGGAGAGGAGGGAGAAAGGGAAGGAAAGTCAGTCTGATAGATTACTAGTGTCTTCTGTTTAAGTTCAGTTGCACTGATAATTCCAGAAAATGTACTGAGGAACTTCAAAAGGTATGTGGAAGCTTGTGTAGTATGATTTATACTAATCGTAGTATGTATGTATGATTGCATAAGGTGAAAAACAAGGTAATGCATCTTCTGTGCTTAAGTTGCCTTATTTATCAAGTAGGAGGTAACTGTACCCCGTTGGTCTTAAATAGCTGATAATGTGGTTTGGTACTTAATACTGTCTATTGGAGGAATTGAACTAGAATACCCAGAGTCTCCATTGGGAATACTTCTGCTCCCCAAATGTGATATCAGAGTAATATCAAATAGAATGTGTAGTACACTCACCTACTGAGGCACAAACTGCTCTCTCCCATGACCCTTTCTCTGTAGAAAGTATTACTTATACTGTAAATAGCAGACAAATTGCAAATAATACCAGTTCTCTACATCTTAGCCTTTTCCAATCTGGGTGGCCAAAGTGAAGAATGATTAGGTACTGAAAATTTATAAATGCTGTATCTGAGAATTTCTAGACAATGGGAAGACACCTCCCTAAGGAAATCTATCAGTCTGAAGTCTTCCCAGCTTTCAGAGCATAGCAAGTTCTTACCATAGCCTGGAGAGTATGTGATCTGTCAGTGCCTGCTCCCCCTTCACCTCTTGCTGACATCCCCCTTCTCTCTGCACGAGTGACTGCCTTGCTGTTATTCAGAATGCCAGGCACCCTTTCACCCCAAGCATTTGTTCTCCTCTTCCTTCTACCTATGTGTGCTTCCCTGGATGGGTGTTTGGTTTACTCCTAATCACCTGAGTCTCTGCTCAAATGTCATCTTCTCAGAGAGGTCCTCCCTGACCACCCTCTCCCATAATAGCACCCACATTCATCTCTGCCAGCCCTCCCTGAGTTCCAAATGGCACCTGACACATATTCATTGTCTGCCCTCCCTCGCTTCCCCCCGACACTAGGAAGTCACTTCCTAGAGGACTAGAGACTTTGTCTTTTTCACTGCTGTGTCTTCCACACATGTGCCACAGCTTGGCACATGGGAGTCACTTGAGAGCTGTTTGCTGAGTAAAGGGAGCTGTCGGCTGAAAGGAGGGCAGAGAGGGCCTCTGGAGCAGGCCTGTGCCCCACCAATCCTCCCCGAGAGCTCCTGCGGCAGCTTGTTTGCCTCTCTGTCGGAAACTTGCACCACTTAGGCAGCTCTTGCATGGGTGTTCTTCCATCACATGCTAAGCAACTTGAGACAAAGGTCTGTCTTAAGTTCTTTCCCTACTGTCAGCCCTGCTGTTTTCCTTCAGGGCTCAGATTGAGCCTGGCATGCTCTTTGCTCATGGTAGACTCTTCATCTATATGTTAACAAGCCGTGCGGGTAGCAGTCGTCCTCCCCAAGGGGAGCAGCAGATTAGGCAGCACTGTAATTCCTTATGCAAACTCCTGGCCCAAGTAGCATTTCCATTCTGAATTCCTCTATGTACTGTCTTTGAGTCTTATGGAGACAGTAATCTTGGTGAGAGAAGGGACCAGCTATATTCACTGCAGGATCTCCCGTGGATGCATAGCATGGTACCTGAGGCATGGTACCCCAATTCAGCACACGCTCACTAATAATTCATTGCTAAAGTTCACTTTGGCCTATTTATTATTTATTATTGTTGATGTCCAACATTACACTAAAATTATAAGAATTTATTTACAATCTCTGTACAGGATCTGTAGGGAGCACACAGTTTTCATTATGAAAGAGGCTTTGTTGCTCATCTGAGTTCCTGTGCTGTTGAACAAAAGGTGTTAGACACACAGCCATTCCCTACTTGGGGTATTCATAAATGTCAGACCTCAAAGTCTCTTCTGAGTAAATTACTGCCTTTGCTTCATTTAAAGGTGCCCCTGTGACCTTAAAGAATTCAGCCACCTTTCAAAATAGAACTGTATTTCTACTCCCACCTCACCGGAGGGTGAGCCTCAAGTGTTTGATTACAGAGGAGTGAGAACTTACTCTCTAGGATTAATGTAATAAGAGATAAAGGGCAGACAACATAGCCACTCACAGAAAACCATGTATTCATAAAAAATAAGCCAAGCTCAAAGTCTGGATTTCAGAATATTTTCATTAATAAATACTTTATTGCAATGAACAGCTTAATTGCTTAATCTCTGTGTAGTTATGGACATGTGTCATATACGCTGCCTGGGCTGTATACACTATCTACACTGCTGGCTGGACGGGCTGAGGCAGAAGCAAGGGTCAAGGCTTTTGCCAGTCTTGCAAGGCGAGCTTGCATCAGGAATTCCTAGAGAATGAGGAGTTCTCCTTATAGGTTTCTTTCTGACTGAAAGGAGCATGGCGTGGGCAAAGCACTAGGCTGGGGGTTAGAAGACCTTGCCTCATGACTCTAAATAAGTGGTTTAACCTAATTGAGCCTCAGGGTCCTCCCTTAACAGAGATGGACACATCAAGGGGCTATTTGGATCAAATGAGATCATGTGACTGTTTGTGGATAATGAAGTTCTGTGGAAAGCAGGTGGGAGGGTAGTATTGCATACTGTCTTGGCAAGACCTCAGATTTGCTTCGCTGCAGCTCTTCACCCTCTTATGGACCTGCAGCTGAGCAGCTAAGCATGACTGGAAATGTCATTCAGCTACGATGATTGGTATTCTTTAAAATGACCACCAGCTTCAAGCAAGAACTTCATGCCACTGGCATTGATGCTACATTCAGGACCATTCTTTCTCATTTCTAGAGAGTGATTTCATGTATTCTCCTCTCTCCTGAGACCTCCAGCACCTTCCAGCCTCACTCTCAGCCGATGGCTTTACTTCCCATTTCCCTGAGAAAATTCAAGCTACCAGGAGAGAACTTCTCAAAAGTGCCCACTGCCACATTTTCTGTCCACAGATATTGCTGCCTCCCCTGTTAGCATGGGTGACCATGCACACCCCTTGCTAAAGCCAGCTTCTTCACTTGCACACCAGGTTGCATCCAGCCTTGCCTGTTGAAGTATATGGCAGTGCAGTTCTCCTGCGTTTTTCCTGCTCTGTCAGCTTTTTCTTCTAGACTGGATCTTCCCAGTCAATACACACAAACATACTCTTGTTAATATCTCCCACTTAGGTAACCCTTTATTGATTCCTTTTCAGCCATTAGCTACTACCCCATTTCTCTTTTCCTGTGTGACTAAATGCTTCAAATTATTTTCCATATTCCCTGCTGCCTATTCCTCCTCTCATATTCCTCTTGGAACTCATCGTCATCAGGTTTTTGCTCCCTCCAGCCTACCAAATCTGCTGTCATCAGGATCACAACTGGTCTTCCTGCTGTTAAATCCAGTGGTCAGTTTCCATCCCTCACTGTACTTAATTCCACATCTAACATCCTCCCTCCTTAATGCACTTCTCATCTTCTCCTGGCTCCCAGGATACCACACTATCTTGGTGTTCCCCCCTGCCTCACTGTTATTTCCTCTCAGTCTCCTTTCCTGATTCTTCCTGGCCATTTGTTGTCTTGTTGGAGTGCCTGGAGGAGTCCTGAGACCTTCTCCTCCTGTTTCCATCAGCAGTCACTCCCTCAATGATCTTACCGAGTCTGGAGTTTCAAATCTATCCAGAAGCCAACATCTCGTGCATCTCCAGTTGAGGCCTCCCTTCCACACTGTAAGCTCTCACGTCCCTCTGCCCTTGGAGAGGCACGCCCTGTCCTACTTACCCTCCCAAGTGCTTACCACTGCTCACTGGCTTAGGCATACATGTTGGCCAGGGGTTGTCATCTCTGTGCTCTCCACTAGAATGTGGGTTCCACAATGGAGGACTCTGTTTACTGTTGTATCCATAGCACTTAGAAGAGTGCCTGGCACATAGTAGGTACTTATTCAATATTTTGTTAAAGGAGTGAATGTGTTAGGCCTCCATATACAGTGACGATTCTAATAATTCGCTGTCTCAGGCCCTGTCTGAACTCTCCCTACTAGTATTAGGGTACCCTTGCCTTTCAGAGATGGTCCTTGTCTTGGAACTCTTACTAAATCCATTTGGTAAAATATGATTGTTTCTCTAGAACTCTGTCTAATTGATATCAGGCATTCAACTATGCAGTATTAAATATATTCTTTATAATTGATTTGGGGAGGCTATTTGGGATAGTAGAAAGATCTTTGACTTTAGGGCCAGATACTTCTGAGTTTAAATTCTTGCTCTGCCATTAAGTAGCTGCAGAGCCTTAGTTGAAACACAGCAGCCCTAGGCCTTGGTTTTCTCTTTTGTAAAGTGAAAGATTTGGTTCCTAGGGCTATTGGGAGAAATTACATGCTGAATATATGAAATGCATCTAGCATAATCTCTGGCATCGTTCTATAGTGGTAACTATTATGATTATGGTCCTTAGCTATATGGATAATCGTTAGGATTACTTGCAATTTATAACTCTTTGAAATAAAATGTAATTATTCCTTTTAAATACTGGCAATTGGTCTTTGGTCCAGAACATAATTGTCTAATTTAACATTGTTTCTGTGGTAAAAGTTAGATTTGATTTACATTTCAACTTACAGAGCCTTTTTCAGGAATTTATTCTGCTTCAAAGATCAAGGACTTCCTTTCAGTAGAACTTACTTAACAACAGTGCTTAGGAATGGAATGCTGTGGAAGGATTGTCTTCTAATTAATGAGAAAGCTTATTTTGTGGGGGAGGTTCTAAAATGCCTTTATATGTACACTGAGCATAATTCCAAAGTTATACGGTAAACACTCCATGAATACTTGGTTACTTGGTTTTGCTCCAGAGATACTTACCTGAACTCCTCTATTGATTGCCCTGAGGTATAGTTATGGAAAGTAGAGGTGATGCTACTAAACACAAATTCAACATAGGCTTACAAATATCTTAGAGGAGCTTTTCTGGCTTTGAACTGTAAACGTCAACGTAGCTATATTCGTGATAATTATATCTTGATTGTACCTTCTTAGGGAAAGGATTGTCAATGGTCATAGCTCAAAGGAAATTGAACAAAGAAGTTAAGGTAGCACATGCAAACATACACATCCATGTGCATCCAAACATACGGACTCTCGCAAACTGTTTAATGCATGAGCAAAATATTAAGTGCAAGGTACAGTCTAACACATATCACTCTGCAGTATGTGGTAAGTGCCAAATGAACAAGATAAATTTAAGTATCGTAATTTCAAAGAACGAGTCGTTAGCAGAGGCTAAAAATGGTCAAGGAAGGCTTCCTGGAAAAAGTGAGCTTAGAGCTGGGCATTGACAGATGAGTCACACTGTGCCTCGTGATGCAGCGTGCAGGACTGGTCCAGCCAGGGTCAAGTGGATGGCTCTCAGGCCAGTCCACAGCCTCCTCTGGGGCAACTGGGGCAAATCTGCTGGCTGCCTCACTCCTTCCTGCGAATGCAGCCCATTATTCCTAAATGACATCCGTGTCTGCCACTGGTGATTTTGGGTGCTTCGTGGGCTTTGGGTCAGGGCAGGGGGTTCTTAAGCGGGGAGGGCAGGAAAGGGAGTTTAGGATCAAGTTTGTTGTGGGGAAGTATCTGAATGATTCATTTCCTGTGCGTGTCTGAATCTTTCTTTGGAGATGAGTTGATGAGGGCAAGCTTTGGCTGTGGATTTCTCTCTGGTGATGTGATTTGATTTGATGGATAATTATGGAAGAGAAGGAAAAGGAGATTCAGGATTTAGACACAGAAAAACCTGACACCATTCACAAACACTTTCCTCTACCCACAGAAACCCAAACACTTAGGTTGTGCCTTGTGGTAGGGGCAGTAGGGTGGCTGGAGAGAGTTGTCACATGCACCCACTTGCCCAGCTCCGTGGATTGTTTACTTGGCAGCCATAGCTGTCGATAGTTGGTTGTACGAATGGGGTGTGTTTGGCCAGGATCCCACAGTCTCACTTAGGCCTTTAATAATAGTCATGAGGGGTTCTCTGTAGTCAGGGAGGCTGGGATAGAGGTGGGGGAGTTGGAAAAGGATGGGCCACCTCTGTCCTGTCCACAGGGTGATAGCCACACTTCTCCATAGGAACCAAACCTACAGGTATGTCAGTTAACCATGAACCCTAAACAGGAAAATAATATTGTCTTTTTTAGACCTCCCCCATTTGTGTCTCTGCATAAGACAGTGAGTTTTATTGCAAAGGCCTAATTACAGAAAAGGGTGACCTGTGTGGCAATGATTGTGACTGTCCCAAGCTGTTCTGCTTTGGTAGGACAGTCCAAACCAGACCCAGGGCCAGGCTTGCTTGACAAATCCTCTCTAAAGGAACAGGTGGTAGGAAACTTCTGACCCTCAGCGATTGGACTCATAACATTCTCTGGAAGTGCCTCAGACATTACCCTGGTTTTACAAATGAGAAAACTACCACTCAGTCCATGGACTGATTTGTTTGAGGTTACCAAACTCTTCTTGTCTGTCTCTTTCTCTCTTTACATGCTAATTTGTTGTTGACTGCCAGATTTTTACATCTCTTCCCCTGACCTGTTGTTCTTCTAGACTTGTATGTTTCAAAAGCATCTCAAGCTTGCCACGTGCAGGATGGAACCCAGGTCTTTCTCCAAGCCTGGCCACTCCCAGCCCTTCCAGTCCCAGTGGATGGTGTCAAGTCCACCTAGGTGTTGACCCCACAAGTTCAGCCTGAGAATGTCTTAGATTTCTTTTTATCCCCCTACCATCAGAATCATCAACTTTTTTGGCCCTCTCTGCCTCTGGTTTATTTATTTATTTATGTTTTTGAGATTGGGCTCACTCTGTCACCCAGGCTGGAATGTAGTGGCACGATCTTGGCTCACTGCAGTCTCGACCTCCCAGGCTCAAGCGATTCTCCTACCTCAGCCTCCTGAATAGCTGGGACTACAGGCATGTGCCACCATGCCCAGTTAATTTTCGTATTTTTTATAGAGACAGGGCCTCACCGTGTTTCCCAGGCTAGTCTCGAACTCATAAGCTCAAGTGATCCACCTGCGTTGGCCTCTCAAAGTGCTGGGATTACAGACGTGAGCCACGGTGCCCAGCCTTCTGGATTTATTGTGAAACTCTCCACTTACTTCTCTTTGTCTCTGCTTCCACCTCCCTGATCTAAACCACCACCATCCTTTGTGCCTCCAGTCTCTTCTCCACACAGTTTCCAGAGTGGCCTTTTAAAAACAAAGCCGAGCATGTTCCCCATCTAAATGCCCCTTCATAGACCATCTTTATATGAACACGACTTGGGCTTTGTGCTGGCATCCACAGGCTGGGTGTCGTCCCTGCCTCTCTCCTGCATCCCTGTCCATCCTCTCTCTTGCCCATGGCACATTGGCCATATCAGCATCTTTTCAGTGTCCTTTGAATGATAAATATTTGTTGCCACAGAGCTTTCAAACATAGTTTTCCACCTGAAAACTCCTTTTTATCCATTAGTTTGTAGCTTAGATGTTGCCTCCGTTAGGCCTTCATGGATTCCTCCATCTAAAAGGTCCTCCCATATTTTTCTCTATCATTATGGCCAACTTGTTTTCTTGACAGCATCATTTATGATTATTTATTAATTGATCTGGTTATTCTCTGTGCTGACTGCTGGCAGGAAAGGGCCGACGTTTGTTTTGCACCCCTGTAGGAGCGTCCCTTTATTCCCAGCTGGCCTCCTATTACTGTGCCCTCCCTGCACTCCTCCACACTTGTCTCCTTGCTGTTCCTCAGCTGTGCCAGGCTTGCTCTGCCCCAGGGCCTTTGCCCTTGCTTGGCCTTCTGTTAGGAACTTTTTTTTTATACTGATATCTCTGTGGCTGACTCTCATTTTCTTTAGATCTTTACTCAGAGTCACCTTTTCAGTGACGCTAGCTCTGGCCCTGGTGTCTAAAACTGCACCTGCCCCTGACACTGCATACTGAACTTCTTGGCTTTATTTTTCTCCTTTGTACTTCTCCCTGTCCACCATACGGCGCATTTTACTTATGCCATTTATTGTCTGTCTCCCCAACTAGAATGACATCTCCAGGAGGGCAAGAAGTTTCTTCTGTTCTTTCACTGTTGTATGTCCAGTATCTTGAATAGCTCTGGGCACACAGGCCCTCTGTACATGGTTGAATGAATGAATGATTGCATGAACAAAGTGTGTCCAGTGACTGGCACATAGTGGGCTCTCCTTATCCTTTTTATTGTGGTGAGATATAATGTATCATTTTAGCAATTTTTACGAGCACAGTTCAGTGACATTACATTTGTATTGTTGTGTAACCATCACCACCATCTGCTCCCTACACTTCTCTGAAATGAAAGAGTTGAGGAATAAGCAAGTAATTGAGTGAGGGACTCTTGGCAAAGCAGGTGTACAGTATCGGTCTCAGTATTGACTTGGAGGCCCAGGGGGTCCTTTCCATTGCACTGCTCTGGAGCAGGAAGGGTGAGAAGAGGAGTCTGAGCCCCATCTCAGGGTGCTCGATGCGCACAGCAAGGATCCTCAGTGTTTCCACACATTTCAGGTGGCCTCTGTTCTAAATGATGAAGGTGCTGCCCTGTCTCCCCTTCCCTCTGCCGTGCACACACCTGCTTACACAGGCACCATGTGCACATGTCCCTTCCTCTGCACTGGAGGAAGTGCCTTTGCAATATTTCCAGCTCATGGGATGGTGTTAAAGGGATGTGCTCATTCTCCTTTGAACCCCTCTTACCGGATCTCCATCACGAGGGTACTCTCTCTGTCTCCCTTGGTGTTCTCGTCAGCACCTCATCAGGTGTGTATTCCATTGATGGCAGGGAAGTGTTTGTTTTTAATTCGAATGTAAATCAGATTACATAGAACATAAACTGTTAAGTGTGGGTCAAAACCATTGACTATGAAATTCTCCCAGATGGATGAAAGGCGGGGGTTTGTTTCCAGCCCTTAACGGCTTCTTCTCACAAGCTGGTTAAATTCTACGAGAAGTCCATCCTTGTGAACACTTCGCCATCACAGGCCCTTCCCTTGGGGAACTGTGGCATCTCCCCCACCCCCAGCACACTCACACCCCCGAGCAGACAGGAACCTTCTCATGCTCACCATCACTCACGTGTGTGCTGCCCCACACGTGTTCTCACTCATACGCACTAATCACACACGCACACCCAACCCGCAGGTTTGCTTTTGACACTCCAGGAATAACATGGGAGCAGCCAGAGAGCCCAAAGTAAGCCCTGAGATGACTTTAAGCCCCGTGAAGCCCACAGGCTAAGACCCTGCTCAGACCCACACGACAGGCTCCTGCTCATCACATGAGTTTCCCTGGATTCCTCGATGACATTGCAGTGGTGTCTTCTCAACAGAACCCCATTGAGGTCTTGAGACAGGGGCACAGGCCAGGCACATCTACGTGTTCGGGATCATCTTCTTTGTTGAATGCCACACATTATGTGTGCCTCCAGGATGTGTCTGGCACACGGTTGGCCTAGGGTGTTTGGAGAGGACTGAGTATAGGCCAGACCCTAGAGGAGCTTATAGGACAGTGCTGGCAGCAGAGGTGCCCATACCTGCGTCCTGCATGATGTCGTGAGGGTAATACCCAATCTGTACACAGGAAGCTGCGGGAGCTGGGAGGAAAAGAGAACCTTGCTCTGTAGGGTGGGAATGCAGGTCAAGGTCAGGGGAGAGTTCACAGAGGCACTTGCCAACCTGAAGGTGTGGAGGTGCTGCTGTGCATGGGCAGGAAGGGGAGTGGTGGGGCAGAAAAGTCAGGGTGTGGGGTGGGGGCGTGGTTCCGGGCAGCTTCCGGTTTTGTCTCGTCAGCAATAGATAGGAACTGGATTGAATCTGGATTATGCTCACTTCTGTTGTTAGCTCTGATCATTTGTTGTTTGACTTCCTGCTTTCCTACAAGAGATACGAGTACATGGCAGGGGATTTCTGAATTCCCACACCACAGGTGTGGCCATGGTACACAGCATTGCAAGGTCCAGGGTCAGTCGTCCTTTTGCTGGTAAGGAAGGCTAAACTAACAGCCCAGTAGACAAATAGCAGTGTCCCTTCGTGCCATCGTTACTTTGTGAGAGTAAAGACACACACCGATTGGTTTAATGTATTCGGGTAGATTTTCTACTAGTCATGTCCATTTAAAAAATCACCAGTCAGTTCTCTCTATCGGAAAAGGTGCTAGACACCTGTAGCTGAGCATGTGATGAGACCTGGTGTTTTGTTAATTGCAGTATTTGATGATACTGGCAAAAGTCACTAAGAGAATCCTCAAAACATCTTGTTAGAAATGGGAAGAATATTCCTTAACTGGCAGATTTTTTTTTTTTCTGTTCTTAAAATTAAGCTTATAAATGGCTGGACAAATTAGTTATTTTTTCCAAAGCTGTCAGGCTTTCACTGGGAGGAGATTTTTGTGTCTGATGGGAATGTTCCCTCTCTTTTGACGCTCGAGGAAGCTACAAGACGCTGGTGGTGTTGGTGGCAGGTTTGCCTTCTCGGCTCTCCTGGATGTCTTGGCCTCGGATAAGACACTTGACCCACAGCGGGAGCATGCTGCTGCTTTTCAGCGGGAAACATGACCGTCTATTTCCATCACAGTGGCCCATGGCGAAGTTGAAAGATGCCTCTGACATTTGTTATATTACAAAAATGCCAAGAGTCTGCTAAAGTTTGACTCATAGGTCAGTTTACTTTCTTAAAACAAAATGGCAACCAATGAAAGTTTTCTCATGAGTGTTATCCTCCGAAACTTTAAGTGGATTTAAGTAAAGTTCAGTCCATGGATGAGAGGATTCTCAGTGAAATCTTCAGAGTGCAGAATTACTAAAGGCCATTGAGCAGAGTCATTGCTTTCTGTAATGTTTTCCTGTAAGAACACGAGAATCTCTATCCTCCATCAGACAAATGGTTTTTCCAGTCCAGCATTGTGCCACTGAGAATGGAATTAAGGGAGCTGCTGTGGGAAGACCCCATAACCTTCCAGCCATCACCTCAAAAACATAGGAGTGTGCTTTAAATATGTGTAACTCCTCTTAATAAGCTATTATGGAGCCATTATTCATACGATTCTTAATTTGTCTAAATTGCATTTGCAGCAGTTTTTATTTTGGGCTGTTACCATCTGGTGGAACGTGGCGGGCAGTCTGAACAGCAGCCAGTCAGGATTTACCCCATATCACCACCAAAGGATCTCAGTTCCTTTTTCCATTCAATTTCCATGCTGATTCATTTGATTCACTAAGTAGAATTGATAAATGCCTACATTGTTCACCTATGTGTTGATTTTTGGCTCTTTGTAAGGACATTGCTTTAAATCATGTCACCAGTCAGTTCTTACTCTTCCTCTTAGTATGTAAGAAGTGCAGCTTCTTCATATTGGTTCCAAAGGCACAATTCACGGTATTTTCTCTTTCATTTTCTGTAGGGGCAATCGGAGCTATAGAGCCTCTGGTTGGTAACACCCATCGTAGAATAGTGAGGTGTGGGCCTCAGGGAGGCTGAGGTTATCGCTGGCCCCATTGTTTATTGGCCATGTGGTCTGGAGTGCTTTGCTGCATCTCCCTGGGCTCGGCTTCCTCATCTGCGAGGTGGAGATAATAGGTGGCTTCTCATTGAATTGGACTCACTCAGACTCCCTCAGTTGCAAGTGACGGCCCGGTTTCAGTGGACTTCCGTGAAAGGTGCAGCCGACCTCAGGTGGTGCTCGATTCCAGGGGTGCCAGGGAGGAGCTGTCTCTTCATCTCTCAGCAGGGGTTGTCTCTGTTTGGCTTTCTCCTAGGATGTGGTGGCGAAATAGCCACTGGCAGCCCTGGATTTATATCTTACCAGTGTGGCAACCCAGCCAAAAGAGACAGCATTTTTCTAATAGAAAAATTAGAGGAATCCCATGGAGGTATCTGAGTGCTTGGCATGAGGCACAGTCTGTTCTTTTCTGTGGTGGCCAAGGGAGGAGCGTTTTCTGGCCCTGCACTGGCCAGAAGATGGAGTCTCTTTTACCCAAACCACATGGGGAAAGGATTCCCCACAGAGATGGAGGTTCTCACCAGGGGAAGCGGAGGGAGGCATTTACAACAGTGTGAGATTACAACAGTGGCTGCCCTGGAGATGTGAGGGCTGTGAGGCGATACAGGCAGAGCTCCTCGGGTAGAATTCTGTCATGCAGAATTCCCAGTAGATGGAATCCAGCCTCTTTTTTCCTTCCCTTTAATACTTAAGGAATGCAGCTTCTTTAGATTGGTTCCAAAGGCACTTCTTTCAAACATTAAGTTGATTCTACCTTTAATACTTTTATAAACTTTTAATTCTACGTCCTCTCAACCTGGATGTGTTTTGGAAAGATTTATTTTAAGAGGGGGGTTGGTATGGCAGGGGGAAATTTCACTTAATCTGCTTTTTGTCATTCAGTCAGAAATTACGTATGGAGCCTCTGCTGCATACAGAACACCCCAAAGTCTGTGGGGGATGGAAAGGAACCACGAGAAGCCCCTTTCCTGGGGTGTCTGCGGTCCAGTTGGAATGTGTGGTGGGTCAAGTGTGTAGATTCTGTGATATAAGGTGGAATATGGGCAAGTGCTGTTCGGGAGGTGGGAAACTGGAGGGAGCCCAGAGTGGAGCAGGGCCCCATCCAGCTGGGGCAATACAGGAGGACTGGATGGAGGGGGTGGTATCTGAGCCAGGCCTGAAGGAGAGGTGGTTTCATAGCCATAGCTGTTGGGGGCAGAGTGGAGTGGAAGGAGGAGTGGCCCAGCAGAGGTGAGGGAGAGGGAGCTGACAGGTTCATTCTTGATGCTCACTTTATGCCAGGCTCTGGGCATTTAGACAAGTAACAGTTCATTGCTGTATCCAAGGAAGAACCCCAGCCAGCTGGAAGTCTTTAAGGGGCTGAGTGAGGGCATGGAGGAGGCAGCCTTCAACTTTCCTGCAAGGCACAGAGATGGGATGGTGAGGATGGATCTGTGAGATGATGATGATTCCTGGGTTTCTGGAGGCTGAGGTCTACAAGGAGGGTGGTGCAATGGAGCCAGGTGGTAGAAGACCTTGAATGCCAGAGTAAAGAGTTGGGCGGAGATTGTTGAGGTGCTAGTTTTTCAGGGAAGGCCTCATGGGTGTGTGTCCTGTGCACTTGCCCAGGGCCCCATGCTCAGCTTAATGCTATGCTATTGTCCTCTTGAAATTCTTAATACTTTTAAAACAAGGGGCCCTGCATTTTCATTTTGCACTGGCCCTGCAAATCAAAACATGCCTGGGGGATGATGTACTTTAGAACAGAGCTGTGCTATGTACACCATGGAATACTATGCAGCCATAAAAAAGGATGAGTTTGTGTCCTTTGTAAGGACATAGATGCAGCTGGAAACCATCATTCTCAGCAAACTATCGCAAGAACAGAAAACCAAACACCACATGTTCTCACTCATAGGTGGGAATTGAACAATGAGATCACTTGGACATGGGAAGGGGAACATCACACACGGGGGCCTATTGCGGGGAGGGGGGAGGGAGGAGGGATGGCATTGGGAGTTACACCTGATGTAAATGACAAGTTGAGGGGTGCTGATGAGTTGACGGGTGCAGCACACCAACATGGCACAAGTATACATATGTAACAAACCTGCACGTTATGCACATGTACCCTAGAACTTAAAGTATAATAATAATTCAAAAACAAAACAAAACAAAATAGAGCTGTGCTTTAGAGAAGAGGCCAGGCCATAGTTGGGAAGCTGTTTGTATCCTTTTGAGGAACGGGGAGTAAAGGGCCCAGACAGGGATGGGTATGCTGGGGATGGAGGGGATTCCTCTGACCAGGCCTGAGCAGCAGGCGGAGGAGAAGCCGGAGTTAGCCATCAGCTCTCGACTGGAGAACACGCTTGGAGCTGTCCTCTAAGTCAGGCCTGCAGGTGACTTCCAGGGATAACGTTGGTGTTCCAAACGGCAATTGAGAAGACTGTCTTAATATTTTTACTCTCAACAGTAAGCTAAAGCTGACATTGGCAGGCTCATTCAACGAATGTGAAATAACCAGAAAAGACATTCCAAGGCGTTCTGGAATCAAACAGATGGACGGAGCAAACATGTTAAAAACAGTAAATCACAACTTGAACTTCAGCTAATCATAATCACATTTCTCTTTCCTTATTTAATTTTGAAACATCTTCCTAAGTAGTTTTTTATTTTGGTTGCTTTCACTTAAGAGACCTTGTTATTATAGGGCACCCCCGTTAAAGATGCCTCATATATGACATCTGAACCAAAAAACCTTATCATTTAGGAAATGATATCCTTTCTGAGGTTTGATAAGTGGCTATTTTGTCTTTTACAGAGATTTGTAGGGAATTTACTATTTGAGGGAATTGTTGAGAAACTAGTGAACAATTCTTGTTCACATGGAAAGGAACAAAACTGTATTTACCCAGTGATTTTCAAGAACATGCTTCCAGTAAATCAAGGTTGCTCTGGACTGAATGTAGGGTCTCAACCAGCTGCAGACCAGTTGCATGTTAGCAAGCAGGGCTTTGAGTGGTGCAGTGGGCAGAGTGTGTGGCTCTGACCTATCAGGCGCGATCCCCTCCTACTGTGCGCTGTTTCCTGTCTGGCACCGACACAGGCAAGGCACTTTTGCTGAAAGGACAGAAAGACTCCAGGTGAAGGCAGTACCGTGCAGGGCCCCAGATGCTGTGCTGGGTGTCTTGGAACTGAGGAAGCCGCCGATGGCCAGGGGGGCCAGGGCAGGGCTTGTGAAAAGATTCAAGGCTTCATTCCAGTCACATGGACAGACTGGTACTGCTTTTCACATTTTTATCAAAAAGGGCTGCAGGCAGATACAAAGACACCACAGTCCTTTTCCTGTCCTCATGGCATTGTCCTACAACTGGCCACCTAAAATCACCTTCTCTGCTCCTGCATCCTTTTAGGAAGGGGTAACTGGGTACCATTCAGATGTGCCACGCTCAAAAAATGAGGGTGCTTTCTTTTGAGGGAGTTGTGGAGGAATACATGATGTCCTATATGGGAGGCCCATAAGGTTTGTGAGGTAAAAAAAGAATCAAGAGGCCGGGCGCGGTGGCTCAAGCCTGTAATCCCAGCACTTTGGGAGGCCGAGACGGGCGGATCACGAGGTCAGGAGATAGAGACCATCCTGGCTAACACGGTGAAACCCCGTCTCTACTAAAAAAATACAAAAAAACTAGCCGGGTGAGGTGGCGGGTGCCTGTAATCCCAGCTACTCGGGAGGCTGAGGCAGGAGAATGGCTGCAAACCCGGGAGGCGAGCCAGCAGTGAGCTGAGATCCGGCCACTGCACTCCGGTCTGGGCACAGAGCGAGACTCCGTCTCAAAAAAACAAAACAAAACAAAACAAAAGAATCAAGAGTTTGTCTTGCTCTGCTCATTCACCTGTAGTGATGGAGAGATTTGATTTCATCTGGACACTCTTGTTTCACTGATAGTGAGTACTGCTCAACCAGTGCTTGGTGCTAAGTAGTTAGGTGTGTCTTTCACAATGTTTAGCACAGCAAATAGAGAAGGTGCCTGGCAGATGCTTGGCCATCTCCTTTGCCTCTCCTGTGGTACCAAGCATCTTGCCTTGTGCACAGTAGGTACTTGTTTGTGGGGCAAATGAATACATTTGCAGTTGAAGTAATCCTGTCTATTGGCCTGGAGTAAGAGACATTCACCATGTGTAGAGTGGGAATTGTGACTTCCTCTAGATGCAGGGACAGTTTTGTGGTAAAGCATCCTTATAACCTCACTTGGCCCTTTTTGGCACAAGACCTGTGAAGGCAGAGACCATGCCCTATTTTGCTCAGAATTTATTTCCCAGTGCAAATGCTCAGTATTTGTTGAATGAAGAAACAAATGGGATACACCTGTCTTTCTTAAATTGCAGACGTTCATTTCTTAAAGTAGTCATGTAGGTCTTCATCAAAGTTTCTTCAGTTCTCAAAATCTTCTCATGTATATCTGTGCATACATACACTCACTCAACACAGCAGTTGGCATACAATGGCCATTTGGTATTTGTTTTGCAAATGAAGTTAGTAAGTGGCAGTAGGTAAAGAAAAGGGCACTGACTGGGAGGTGGAAGATCTGGACCCAAGTCCAGGTTTGGTCACCTAAGCAATCTGGAGACCTTGTTAAGGGGCTAGGTATCCTGTCTCAGCCAGTCAGAATCTGGCTGTCTAAATGGGGCTAATTGCTGCTCTCATATCTTGAGGGTGGTCTATCCAGTTCACAAGAAAGAATTGATGCTCACCGCTTGTCAAAGTGAAGCCTTGTACATGTGTGAGGACTTTGTTCTTGTCACCGAAACATGCTCGGATCCCTGTGTTATGTTGGATGTGTGGCTAATGTGTATGCACCTCCTCCCTAGTCCACCCTGATAGCTGAGGGTGTCATTTTACCTAAATAAATAAATACATTGTTAATGTACAAAATTTAGAATTCACAGAAAATTGTAAGTAACAATTACCTATAGACCGTAGCCCAGAGATAACCACCCTCTAATCTTGTGGGATGTTTCTTTTTGTACCTCTCCTAGGCAGGTACATTCACATCACACACACACAAAGACCTGATATTACTTCAGTCACCTAATCACTATTTTTGTATCAAATTTACCCAAGTAGATAACCCATTCCAGGAAAAGAAAGAGCCTTAACTTTTTTTTTCTGTAACTTTCTCACCACCACTTCTCAGGGCCTAGTCCGCTGTGAGACCAAGCAGATATTTGTTAAATATTTAATGGCTTTCTAGAACATCAGGGCTCACAAGATTCTGAGTTATAATCTAATGTTCTCAGCTGAAGTACAGGAGAATGAGGCCCGTGGAGAGAAGCAGGCCCGGGGCCCTAGGGCTAGATGTACCTGAGCTAGAACTCAGAACTGTGCTGTTGTCTTGCCCAAGTCTACTCTCTACTAATAAGAGGCACATGCAAGAAGGCCCCTCTGGTTGATGCTTCTAGCACAGAAACTGATTCTTGCTTAATTTTGACCATATCTCTAGGTTTGTGGTTACTGCTCAGAATCAGGATAGCCTCTGGGTATCTCAAAGCTGCTGTCTCCAGTGGAGCCTTCGGACTGATCTCACAAAGTTATGCTAATTTCTACATCAGCCTACATCTGGGGTCCTTCTCCTGGTTATCATTGTTTGTACCGTATGCACAGATCCCGCGCCCTTAATCACCCAGCCTTGGTGGGAGTATATTCTCCTGTGTTTTTGTTGGAATATCTCAACCCCGTATTGCCCTGCCTTGCCTTTTGAGCATGGTGGAAAGAAGTCCTCCTTTGTATAGGTGGTTCTTCCCTTACGCTCTCATCCTCCCTTTCTGTGGTGTCTTACTGAGCCAGTCGTTCATTCCCCAGCAAATATTTCGTGTTTACAGTCCTCAACTAGCTATACTGTGGAAGAGTCAGCAGATGTGCAAGCCCAGCCTTTCAGGATCTGAATCGAGAGAGAGAGGGGACATTATATAGAGAAATTATAGCTCAGTTGATAAAGTGGCCAGCGACCCAGGAGAGGGGCCGAGCACAGGCTGTGGATCGTGGGTGGCGGGAGGCCTTTGTCATGGTTATTGGAGGTGTAGGGAGCTGGGCAGGCAGGGATTTGAAAAGGGGGGCATTAGAGCTTGACTTGGAAAGGAGGATTGGGATGTGAATATTTGGAGATTGTGGGAGAAAGCATTCCCGGCAGAGGAACAAGTAGTAGATGAAAAGGGTCACAGGTGGATCCCTAGGTGGGGGTAACCAAGGACTCTCAGGATCTGGGGGCTCAATAGCATCAAGTTGAGTGCTGCTCCTCTGCAGGCCATGACCTGGGAAAACATCACCTCCCAGGCCCCCCACTGCCTTTCCTGGTCCAATGCTATTGGTGCCAATAGCCTGGAAAGTTAATACAGTCAGTTTTCCTTTGGGACAGGGGACTTGGTGAGGGGGTCTGTGGACTCCTGAGAGCCTTCCAGTGGATTCCAGGTGATTTGGGAACTTCCTAAAATTGCACAGATGATTTTGTGTGCATGTGAATCTTTCCCCCACAACTTTCAGAGATCTCTGTTACCCCTGAAAGTGTAAGAGGAAGAGGGTCGGCGTGTGGATTAATTTTAAAACCGTATTTAAAAAACTCTGAAATCATGTGAAGTTTGTAGGGGAAAGTTCCGTTCAGTTTGAAAGCCTTTACCATTCTCAGGCACAGCTCACTGATCTCCTTAGTCTGTGCACCCCTGATGGGCAAGATTATGTCTCATCCCTGCCCAGAACTTGACCTCAGAATCTTATTTGTGATGTTTGTTCAGGGAATAAAATAGCTTTGATGTGGATATAAATTTGCATGTGTGCTGACTTCCAATAGAGTGGATTTTTTTTTTTTTTTTTTTTTTTATTGCTACCTCTAGGATCCTAAGGCTGACTTTGTGTGGAAGAGACATTTCCAATGTCAGTCTTCCTGCCTGATCCCTACCTGACCCTCGTTATTTAGCACAGGGACAAGCCTTGGCATGTCCTGCCAGCAAGCTGAGGGCTGGGGCTGTCTGGCCCGTACCTGCCAAATGTAGTCTGAGCTATCTTCTCTCTAAAGGACTCTTCAGCCCCATGACCCCCAAGTATAGAGCCAGACCCAAATGTGCCTCTTCACATGTTCCAAGGTGGGCATGCTTGGGAACCTCATCCAGCCCCTCCTTGACCTGAGGGGTCTGCAACAGCAGCCCATGCTCATCTTAGGCAGTATAAGGACTCCTGTGGCTGCAGACCCACCAGGTGGGACTCTCCTCAGGGGCTGCTTCTTGGTGAGTCTGCACTCTGTTTATAATCAAAAGGTCTGCCAGGTGGACATGAGGTGCCCAGCAGAGGGTAGGAACACTGGCAGTTGCCTTGGCATTTTGTTAAGTGGGTATACTAGTTGCTGGCCCATCAGAGAGCTGTAAGGTGCTGGAATGACAGAGCCATTTGTTTTCCCATGTGACATAGTCTGTTTTATAAAGTGGTGTGTGAGATCAAGGGAGAAGAGTGGGCCCCTTCATAGTTTTTCAAAGTCCTTTTTTCCTGTTTTAGGAAAAGTTCAGAGAGGACATTGACTTTCCATAGTCACGGGCATCAGCCTGTCTTGGAGAGACAGCAGCTGTGGCATGTAGGATTTTAAGGTGATGAGCCAAGTCGGGCAAGTCCTGATACAGGTGGGGTCTGGACATCCTGGGTGATCATTCTCATCCACCACTCCTCTATTTGGGCCGTTCTTACTCTGTCAGTAGCTCGTGGATTGTCTATCTATCTGGGCCATTCTCATTCATTCAGTAGCTCATGGGTTGTCTAATATGTGCTGAGGAGAGAGGGAATAGATGCACATGGATCCTACCCTCAGCAAGCTTTCTGAACAGGAGGCAAAGGACACACACAGCTGTAATGAGCACAAGGTAGCGTGAAGTATGGTAAGAAACTTGGAGGTGTGTGCCGACTTGGGGCTGGGGTTGGAGGTGGTAGGATTGATGTTCCTGGTTCCTCCCTTCTGGGATGCTCGTGGTTTATCTATTTTATCTAAAACCTGCAGAACCTTTACCACTTGTTTCCACCTTTAACATCTTATTGCATATATAGCCTCTGTGTTCATCCGTCTGTCCATCCATCCCTCCCTCCGTTCACCATCCTAAGACAGGATGCAGAAGGAAGACCGAGCCAGTGCCCGCTCTCAGGGAGCTCACCTTTGATTGCTTCCTTATGGTTCCATTTGTGTTGGGGGTTTTGTTCCCCAGCTTAACTGTAAGTTCCTTGAAGGCCAAAGACTCTGTCTTCTTCAGTGTTCTTGGAAGTTGAAAAATCTGTTTGGTCAGTGGATTGCTGCAGCTGTCGTCTTGGGTGTATGTACTTAACAAAAGACTTGAGACTGTGTGTCTGCAGGGCACACCTGCCTTGCTGTTTGCTGTGCTGCACAGATGACTCTATTAGAGGCTTTTGGTTTGGAAATCCAGAGTGGTAGGAGGGTGGGAAGGGAGGTGGGGAAAAAATACAATGTCTCACTAGGCCAAATTCCCAAAAGTATATCTGCACTTGAGGCTTTCCTGAAGAATGAAAAGCTTAGTTCATGCCTTTTCTTTGTGCTTCTGGTTCTTTTTCTCTCTTTTTTTTTTTTAAGGACAAGGATGCGTCAATTTGAGTTGCCTGATTTTTAATGTGGGTCAGAGCTGCCACTTTCACACGCATTTGTCTCATCACACCTAGGCTTCTGTTGAAATGCTTGCTTCACAAATGAAGTTTAATTAATAGAAATAGGGAAGTGAACACAGGGGATGAATCTGGGGAGCCAGGACTTGGTGCCTGCCCAGAGAGGTCTCTGGGTCAGATCCCTCCCGAGCCTGTTGTCAAGAGGCAGATTCTTACTTAGGGAACCAGGACGCTGGGAGTCAGGCTGGGGCATTCAACAACAATGCGTAGCATAGATTTGCTTCTTAGCAGATGTGGCTGGCCTATTTACAGTCAGAAGAATTGTCATTGTTTTAGAAAACTTTTTTGACCAAAAAATAAAATAACTACCAACAAAAAACCCAGACTCTTGGGTTGAGGCCAGGTTTGAATCTTAAAGCAGGTTGACCTATTTTCATGACAGCATTATCAGAACTTTGTGATTCTACCTCCCTAACATGCTTTTCCTGGTGTCACATGAGTTGAACACCTGATTCAAGCAGGAGAGAGAGAGTGAAGACCTTGTCCTTGTCTGGGGCAGCCCTGTTTCCCACTGTGCTGGGGTCTGAACCTCTTTGAGTAATGCCTCCCAGAGCTCACTTGCTAATGGCTGTGCTCTGCCTGGGGAGGGTCTCTTGGGAGGGACTGGTCCACACAGACAGGGCTGTACCTTTCACAAAGGGCTTTCACATCCCCTGTTTGACCTTGACAACTTCCCAGTAAGGGAGGCAGTGCCTGCAGTGCTATCCTTGGTCCACGGGGGAGGAAACTGAAGCTCACACAGGCAGGCAGGGGGAAGGCCTGGGAGAGAACTTTCAACACTGGCATACCACGGGGATTTGTCAGAGCACCTGCCTGGAGTCCCTGCCTCCGGGAACGTCGACTTCTTTCCAGATCTTTTGTTCTCTTATTTGATTTAAGTAGATCCAAATAAGGTTCAAGAACAAAGCAAGCCCCAAACTATGCATAGGATGTGTGGGTAATGGGCCAGAAAGCTCACTCCTCTGGAAAATGTTGGAATGTGACCTCTCCTGAGCATCCCAGTGACATGGCCGGACGCCCTGTTGAGATGAGGGAAAGGGCTAGGGGACAACCCCATGGCAAGGGCACTAGCCGAAGGAATTCATGCAGAGGAGAGGAGAGGGCTTTTCCACGGACGTTTCCTTGCCTCTAGTCTGTGTGTGTGTGTGTGTGTGTGTGTGTGTGTGTGTGTGTGCGCGCGCGCGCGTTCCGCCTTGGAAGATGACAGCTCCTGGTCTCAAGGGGCCACGCCCTGTTTCTCAGCAGCCTCCTCATCTACTCTCTTGGTTTTCCTCATTCTCTCTGAGGTAACAAGTCCTCACCTATTTTTTTTTTTATGGCACCCTACAGTGTCTCCAGTGATAAGAGCAGGTATCATAAAAAATATCAAAGCCAAATTAATCTACTTTGGTTTTTTAAAGTCACCGTGGTCCACAAAAAGTATTTACAGGGGCTGGAGATAATCTGCTAGTATTCTAAAACTAACAGTAGTGATGATTCTTTACATTTTTATAGAGCGCTTCAAACATTTTAGACTATTTTTACTTCTGTTTTCTTGTTATTCCTAGTACCCCTGCAGATTAGACAAGATGATGTCAAATATTTCCATCTTACAGATGAGCAAACTCAGACTTAGAGAAGATAAGGTGCTAGCTCTGGAAAACAACTGCACTGAACCTAGGTGCTTTATTTCCGAACAAGACAGGCATCGTGTTTAACTTCATGAAGGGGGTAATCAAATAAAAAGACATCAAATGCAAGGACAAATAAGAGACCCCGGGGGGTAATATGGGAGACACCTCACCTGGTCTGAGGGTAAAGGCAGTGTGTAGGTGAGACATGGATGCTGAGTTAGCCTTTGCTGGGTGAAGAGAGTCAGGAAGATTGTCCAGGGCGTGATGTGTTCATGGGACTGTGGGGACCCATCTCAGCGGGCCCTGCAAGCCAGGATGAGTGCTTCGGTTTGGTTCTAAAGCTGTGAGAAGCCACTGAAGGGTTCTAAGCATAGGACTGATGTGGGTTTTAGAAGGACTGCTGTGGCTATCAGGCAGAAACACGTGGGGAGGGACAAGAACAAAACCGGAGAGCCAGGGCAGGCAGCTGCTGGAGTTATTCAGGGAAATGTTTGTGCTGTAGACTCTGGGGTGACTGAAGTGGGAAGATTCAAGAACTATTGGGGTGTAGAATGGAGAGCAGCTAGGGATTATTTGGTTGTGGTAGAGGACAACAAGTAATAGAGACTCAGGATTTTGGCCTGGATGTGATGGGACCATTTTCTGAGTTAGGTAACCTTTTACATTACAGGGTCCTCTCTGGGACCCGCGTGGGCCTGTTTTGGGCAGGAGGGCAGGAGGGCAGGAGCATGGACTCAGTTTGGGACATGCTGAGTTTGAAATGCCTTTAAAGTATCTTATGTGGAGACTTCGGGCAGGAATGGGAACAGGTGGTTCTGGAGCTCCAAAGAGAGAAGTAGGCTGGAGGTGCAAATTCCAGATTCATTGCCACAAAGTGAGCAATTGGAATAGTGGACAGGAATTAGATCACCAAATTCTGTGATTCTTTCATTTTTCCCATACTTCTTGAGGGGATTTATAAACTCAAGCTCAAAATCAGAACCTGAGCTTTAAGAGAGATATAGTGATGTTTGGAGTTGATTTAACAAAGGCTGTTTTGCGGGCCCCAGAGAAGACCCTGCAATGTAAAAGGAGAATCCGGTAGGTAATTGGAGCCAACAAATATACTTAATGTTATATCCCAGTGATGCTAGTCTCAGAGCTCACGGTTGGTTGTACGAGTGTTGGTTCCTGGTCTCTGTAGAGTTTCTTCCTTATGGCTGCATATTCCATCAGTTGTTCCACCCAAATTTACTCAATTAGATCTTGGTGGTGCATTTCACAATAAGAAATAATTCTGAAATACACTGAATACACTCATAATGATTTCAAATTTTGGATGAATTCTTTGGGTTAAGACCCAGGGGTATTTCCTTGGTCGTAGAGAACACACATTTTTATGACTCCTTGTTATGAAGCCAACAGATTGTGTAAAAGAACTCTGGAGTGATTGGAGCAAGAGCTATGCGGTGTCTCTCCCTGAAGCCCTCAGAGGGTTGCCCTCTTTGGATTTCAAGGGACCTGCTCTGTGAGGCACACTGGAGTCTCAAGGGCAAGCTGTTGTTCACTGATTCATTCACCAGCATTCGCTGAGCATGTCTCACGCCTTCTTTCTTGCTTGCCCCGGAACATGCACATGACTCAGACCCAGCCCTGCTTGTGGCCTGGGCCTGGTAAATCTCATGCAGATAATTGCAGCAGCTGAGGATGAGCTCGGCTTTGTTTGAGCTCTGGATGAAGTTGGGGGGAGTTTAGAGATGGGAGATGCTCCTTCTGCCTGGGGGAGTAGAGAAATGCTTCCTGGAGGTTGTAGAAGGAAATTGACTTTGTGGAGATGATCGACAGCTCCACACCCCTGTGTCAGTGTCTCCAGCTGTGACAGACACACAGGTCAGCAGGCAACCCTTGTTCTCCCTGAGAGCAGCAAAGGCCCTGGTGAGGATGCGCCCAGCACTACAGGCCTGGCTAGCTGCCTCTTTTTTTTGTTTTTTTTTTTTTACCTTTCAGTTTTCAAGGTCTGAATTTTTAACCAGATACCTTCTAACCTTAAAGTGATTTTGTACTCCCAAGGAATCATTCTGAAAGTTAGGAAATTTATTTGTGATTCATTGAGTTGAACTGTCAATAACTATAACAGATTCTGATCTCCTTTGTGGAAAAATAAAGTAACTACTTAAGTAGAAGAATGAGAGAAAGGGTCTTGATGACCATTTTGTCCTTTCTTGGAGACCACCTTTAATTTCTTGGCCACTCCGTGCTTGTCTTCATTTTGCACAGCACCACTGTTACAACTCCTAAAACTTACGCATCACGGCAGGTGTGTGATTCTTTCATTCTTTAGATCTGTAGTTTTCCCTTATGCAGAAATCAGTGTCTTTTCTTCCACTGTATTTAAACCTTTAATGAATATTTTATCAAATGAATTTCATGTTTTATATTTCATTATTAATGTTGTTTACGAGACCCTATCCTCATTAGCATAACTTACAAACTAAGAGGAGGAACGATATTTTAGGACAATGGTTGGTGAGAGAATAGTTGCACATCCTTCCACACGTGTCAAAAATGGGCCTTTAGCGAGCCTGCAGGAAAAGCTGGGATGCTGAGTATGTGTCTCGCCTGGGGTGACAGATCGGGTGTGCATGTTCTGTGAGCTCTCAGTGGTCCCGAGTGTGTGGCTGTCCCTGCAGCATTTGGACGAACTCCCGCCAAGAGGAAGCCTGGGCATGGGGGTGCCGTGAGGCTGGACTGAGTGTATGAGTCAAGGTCGGCCTTGTCCTAGCTGGGTGACATAAGCCAAGCCCCTTGCCGACTCTTCAGGGTCATTTTGATCTTCCCGCCGCCTAGATGTCCCCTGGTTCACTGATGACTCTGGTAACTAATGTGTCATTTTCCTCTGTGCATTTTTCTTCTAGAGACAAAGTCTCGCTCTGTTGCCCAGGCTGGAGTGCAGTGGTGCAGTCATGGCTTACTGCAGCCTTGAACTCCTGGCCTCCAGTGATCCTCCCTTCTCAACCTCCCAAAGCACTGGGATTACAGGCATGTGCCATTGTGCCTGGCCTTGTTTTGGCAAGACCATATGGATGTCCCATCTAATACTCCGGCCTCTCATTTCAAGGGCCCTTTTCCCCTTTAGCCATCCACTTCCACTTGCATACCCTGGGCCTCACGGTTTGGGTGGCTGTTTCAGCTCCTCAACCTCTACCTTACCAGCCTTGCCCTTCTCTCTGGCCTGCCTGCTCAGCATCACCCAGGACCTGTTTTCCCTGCAGACCTGGGCTCTCCTCCTTGGCCAGTTTAGATGCCAGACCTTTCACCTCACCTCCTCAAATCCCTCTGGTCCTTTTCATCACCTCTGTGCAGGATATCCCGGCCCTGGATGGATCCAGCTAGTGGTCCTGGACCTGCCTGGCTGTCCAGCCTCAGCTTATGCCACTGCCCCTGCATCCACCGCTGTTCTGCTTCGTGAGCTGCCTTCTGTTGCTCTAAGGAGTCGACTTCTTCCCACCTCGGAGCTTCTAGACCATGTCCTCCCGCCAGATGGCTCTTCTCTCACTTCATCTATTACTTTAAGCTCCACATCATCATTTGCTTCCTAGGGGAGCCTCCTGTGACTGCCTGGTTGAGGTCAGGCTTGTCGTCCAGCCTATACTTATGATTGTCACTTATTGTTTGTGTGCTTATCTGTTCAACACCTGGCCCAGGTTGTGTAGGGCAGACCTAGTTTCAGACCTTCTGTTCCTTCATGCCCATGAAATGTCCCAGAAATCCTATTGCCTTGGCATCCAAATGCCATCGCCCAGACTGTCTCCTATAATCAGAAACAGCTCAGAAAGCTTTTATCAGCATGAGTGTCCTGGTTTTTGGTTCACAAAACAGCTGTGGTCATCACAGTTCTAATTCCTGTTGGTTGGAGAGTCAGTACAGAATATTAGCTTTGGGCCAGATTCCTTGAGTTAAATCCTTGCCACTTATAACTAGGTGAGCCTGGGTGGCCGAGCACCCTCTTGTTTCCTCATGTGGAAGGCGATCGTGGTGTCCATATCCTGGCATTGCCGAGAGGATCAAGTGAGCAGGCACAGGTGCTTCTCTACACTGAGAGGCACTGAGCGCGTGGTGAGCCTCCGGGAAACATCGGCTGCCGTTAGTGTGGGCTGAGCGCTGTCCGCTGTGGGCTACAGAAGGCCCTACTGCCTGTGCTGCATTTTTCTCTTATGTATGGGCTTCTGGTAAACATGTTTGGATTGAAATACACATTTGAGGCGGCACTGGACCCAGACCTTTGAGCCTGTGAGTCCAAACCCTTTCCTCCTGTGCAGTTGCAGCTCACTTCCCACATCACTCAGTCCTGCCTCTCAGCAACACTACACTGTCGCCTTCCTCCGTCGTCACTGTTGGCCTTTTCACATAAACAAGGGCCCCATGTATCTTCCTCTTATTGTCTGCCTGGAATACTCTAATTCTTTCCTGGAATCCAATGTTCTGTTCACCTCCTCCTTTGTATTTTTTATTTAATTAATTAATTTATTTTTGAGACAGAGTCTCACTCTGTTGCCCAGACTGGAGTGCAGTGGCACAATCTCGGCTCACTGCGACCTCCGCCTCCCGCGTTCAAGCGATTCTCCTGCCTCAGTCTCCTGAGTAGCTGGCACTACAGACATGCGCCACCATGCCTGGCTAATTTTTTGTATTTTTAGTAGAGACTGAGTTTCGCCATGTTGCCCAGGCTGGTCTTGAACTCCTGAGCTCAGGCAGTTCGCCCACCTTGGCCTCCCAAAGTGCTGGGATTACAGGCATGAGCCACCGCGCCCAGCCCACCTCCTCCTTTAATGCCAGCTTCACAAACATCCTTCAGGATATGTCTCTGGGCTCTGAGCCTGTGTGTTGCTCTCTGTCCACTCAATGCTGTGTTGATTCGCCCTAGTAATTGGCAGTTATAATTCTAAGATTATAGACGACAGTATCAAAGGCAAGAGCAATGTTTCCTCTCCCAGGAACCACACAAAGCATAGAAGAACTCAGTATTTCCTAGGCCTTCAGGAAAAGCTTGTTGACTAAAAGAAATAACCAGTTGACCTGGTTTTGGTGTCTGTTTATTTTTACGTAGATATGAGGTGTACCCTGGGATCCTTGTGAAATCTCATGTTACTCAGCTCGTTTTGTCACCAGTGTTGGGCAAAACTGGGTGACAGGCTCTCCACCTTCTCTGCCCCTTTTCTTTCCCTGCTTTTCTAGGAACACCTGATTCTTCTGTACGCTAGGGTGTCATTTCTCTGGTTCCTTTGGCAGTTCAGTGAGAGCTCCTGGGCACCTGTCTATGGTGTGACAGGTGCTCGTCTGAGCACCAGGAGCAGCGGTGAACCAAATGGGCAGGGCTCCTGTTCTGGTGGGAAGAGAGGTGATAAACGAATATGTCCACGACATAGGTGGTGCTTCCATTCTAGCGGGGAAGACCTGTGTTGATTGGCCAGGAAAGGCGTCTTTAATGAGGTGCCATGTGGGCAGGGATCTGAATGAAGTGAGGGAGCAAGCTGTGAGGATAGCCAGGGTAGAGGGGATGGGCACCCCGCCTGGCTGAGAGTGTGTGTAGGGGGGCAAGGAGATGTTCTTAATTGGAATGGAGTGGGGATGAAAGGATGGGAGGAGCTGGAGGCATCAGAACGTAGAAGACGTTCTAGGAACCCCCGAAAAGGGCCTTGGATGTTACTCTGAATTAGATGGACAACTGTTTGAGGGTTTTTGGGAGCAGGGGACATAATCTGATTTGTGTAGTGTCACCTTAGGTCTCTCATGAGCTTAAGGAAATTAATTCATTCATAGGAGGAGGGAAGTAACTTCTAGTTTAAGGAGGAACACTTGCCTAATTCCTCTTTGAGTAAGGCCTAATCTGTCAAAGAGTTGTGGTTAGACTCTGTTCTGAACTGTAGCATCCCGGGGCTTGACCCTGGTTCTTTTTTTTTTTTTTTTTTGACATGGAGTTTTGCTCTTGTTGCCCAGGCTGGAGTGCAATGGCACACCCTTGGCTCACTGCAACCTCCGCCTCCCGGGTTCAAGCGATTCTCCTGCCTCCACCTCCCAAGTAGCTGCCGCCACGCCCAGGCGCCTGCCACCATGCCCAGCTAATGTTTTGTATTTTTAGTAGAGATGGGGTTTTGCCATGTTGGCCAGGTTGGTCTAGAACTCCTGACCTCAGGTGATCTGTCTGCCTCGGCCTTCCAAAGTGCTGGGATTACAAGTGTGAGCCACTGCGCCCGGCCAACCTTAGTTCTTTTACTCCCTTGATTTTGCTAAGTCTGTGAGTAGGGGTAGTAAGTTTCAAAAGTTGCAATAATTAATATATTCACACCTTTTTCATGGTCTGGGAGAACTAAAATAGGTGCAGGATAAATGAAGGAACTGAACTAGGTAGGACCAAAATCAGTAATTTGAACCAAACTTTATAGCTACTGTTTTTGAAACTGTCATTCCTACCTACGGATAGATAAGGACAAGAGATTATAAAATCTGATGGCCACGAATCTAATTTTATGAGACAGTGTAATGGTAAAAGGAATGAGGCAGGCTGATAAATGCAGATCTGTGTGTCTTCCAGTTTTAGCCAGCTTGTCTTGTTTCTGAGTTTCTTGAGTTTTTTCCCTGGGAATTGTTTTAGGCCCAAATGGTAAGCAAAGGGAATATGGTGTAAGCAGAATTAAATAACTTTCCCCAGCACCTCCTACTTTCTCTCCTCAGATGTGTGAGTGGTAAATACTTTGGAAGAAATGCACCCCAAGCCTGGTGTGTTCACTCTGCTCCCAAAGGTGCTTGGGCAGTTGCTGGTGATGGGAGTGTTGTTTGATTGTAGCTCTGCATGTAAGGGTGTCTGAGGATTGTAAAGTTATCAGGAAATCCCTCTTTGTGTTGAAGTCATGAGCAGGTGCGGGAAAGGTGAGAGGAAAGGGCAGTGTGGGTGCTTTTCCCCCTTGAAGTGTGGGAAGAGCAGTGCTCCAAGGCCACCCAAGGAGCTGGGAGCTTTTCCTTCTAAGGTGGTTTTCCCCTTCTTGCCACTCCCAACTAGCAGATGGGCAGAAGGAAGTACTTTATCTGCCTGCCACAGGGCTGGGAAATGTGGCCCATGTCCTACCTCAGCGCCTGGGTCACCAGCAGAGATGGCTGCAGTCCCAGCCAGCTCTGCAGGAGCTTCAGTCAGACACGCTGATGTTAGGATGCATTCTTCAGGGAGCTGCAGCTTTTCTTAGAAGGTGGAAAAAGAGAAAGAAGTGAGTAAGGTGAAGTCTTAGAAGAAGGAAGAATAGAAACCAAGTTCAGTGACAGCCCACCAGACCTGGCAAAGTCTGACAAGGAGTCTGTGAGGTAGGGAGTGTGCATGTGTGTCTGTGTGGGTAAAGGCTAATGGAATGGGAGATGCCCTTAAACAGAAAGGCTTTCACCCAAAAGTGTGAAGTCTGGTTCATCTTAGCAACAGAAGTTAGAAAACCGCTTTCAGACAATCATTGTATTATTTTACAGCATTCCAAGCAACCTGAGTTGGTCTTAAAGGTGGCTCCCTCAGGCCTTACCTGAGGATGGGGACAGAGTTGCTCAAATGCTTTGGGATTACTGAGACTAGAGTCAGGATAAGCTCGATTCCAGGTTCCTCAGGCCATGCTTTTCCACTGGCCAGTTCAGTCCCTTCAGCAAGTGTTTGTCGAGCACTTACTAGATAGGAGGCACTGTTCTTGGCACTAGAGATATTTGGTGAAAAGGTCGGCCTGGAGCTTCCATTCTACTCGGGAGACACATGAGTAAATACAGGTGGTGATTTAGAGAGCACCTGCCTCCTGAAGGAAAGAAGGGAGGTGACGCAACAGCACCTGGTCAGGGTGGTCAGGGAAGGCCATATGGGGCTCTGGGACAGAATTTTCTAGGCAGAAGGAAGATACAGAGGCTTCGAGGCAGAAAGAAATGCCATTGTGGAGTAATGGCAGGCGGCTGATCCCACTCTCTGCATGCAGAAAAGGGCAGCAGCCTTCTTGAAGCCTTCTTACCTTTCTAATGTTAGTAAAATTCCACACCCTTATGTGTATGTGGCAGCCACTGTCATAGGCATCAGGGATCCTGCTTTTCTTCCCCTTGGCCAGGATGTGAAGATTTGTGATCAGAGCATCAGAAAAAATGTCCCTTGAGACTTGCAGATTGAGGAAAAAATGACAGGAGTCACCCAAATATGAAAACCAGATCTTGAATTCCTCTATTGATCTGGTGGTAGACATGGTGGGAGTTCACTCCCTTGCAGCTTTAACGTCCTGTTATTTTGCTATTGATTTCTTTCCTCAGGTTTCAATTTGTATTTTTTCCATGTTGTCTATACATTGGTCTTCTATTTTAATTGTTTAAATATTAAAATGGTGCATTAGTCCAACACAACTCTTATAAACAGCTGTGTGGTGAGGAGTGTAATCTTGGTAGCTGTAGTCCCCCTTTGGGTTAGTAGTTAGGTTTGCGACAGCCAGCTCAGCCAGCTCGTTTTCACAGTGCCCTGTTTCCCACTGGAAAATGCGAGGATGCAGTCACGGGAGGACCAGGTAGACAGCATTTGGAGGATTTGGTGGATCTAAGAATATTTTCATTTGGAAGAACAGGTTGGACACCAGAGGCCAAACCAAGGAGTAGAGGAAAAGATGGCACCTTTCCTCCATCCCACCCCTGGAACTTTCACCTACAGTATAGGGTTGCCTTGAAGCCCTGGATCACCATGGAGCTTTCAGGGAGTGGGAGGAGCCATCCATTTGTCATCTGTCTCCAGCTGGCCCCAGGAACTATTCAACATCTGGGATTGCTTCCTGTGGTGCCCCCTGACCCAGCTCACCAGAGCCTACTGACTCTGGACCCAGTGTTGTCCTGGGTACCTGCCTGACTCTTACTCACTCCAGGGTGACCCTGGTTTCTAGTGACACCAGCTTGACCTAACTCAGTTTGTCTAGAATACAGTTGAGTTGCAGCAAGGGAGATGAGGAAGGGTAAGAATTCATGAAAATAAATTACAAAGAGTTTTCATGGTTTCTACCCTCGATAAGTTTACAGTCTAGTCTTCATGAGAACATGTGCTCATTTGATGATAAGGCATTTTGTGACATGTGCCTGGAGGTAATTCAGACAGATGGGCTGGGCAGGAGGGAATGCAGGGGTGTGTATAGCAAAATGTATTATTAAATTATGGCATCTGTTGTCAACAACCGGTTTAGACCTTCTTGATCTCCTGGGGTTTCTTTTCAGTTACAGAATTCTATCATCATTAAAGAAACAAGGCTTAGCCACTTACTGCTTTAAATACCAAGAAGAGATGGTGAATAAGGTTGGGATCCATGGGGCTTTGAGAACCTAGTAGCATGTGCACTGTATCATAGGTCTCTTCTGGCTGATACTGGAGAGGGCCATGCAATGCTGGGGAAGGACAGCTGTACTAGGGAGTCTGGATTCAAATTCTAGACATCCCTAGGCTCACTGTGTGACCTTCATCCCCTCTCCCCCCACTCCCTGTACCCTTTGAGTGCCCCTGCCTTCTTACTCTGCATGTGTGTGCATGTGTGTGTGTACCCATGAGTGTGAGGAAGGATAACTCCAGTGTTGGGGGAGATTCTGCCAGAAGGTAGATGCCTTGAGTAGTGGTCCTCTCTTTGGCACCTACCAACTGTGTCATTTTGGAAAATGGCCCCCCGCCAAAGATTTCCACATCCGAATCTCTTGAACCTGTGAATATGATACCTTACATGGCAAAAGGGATGTTGCAGATGTGATTAATTTCAGAATCTTGAGATGGAAAGATTACTCTGGATTATTTAGATGGGCCCATCCAATCCTTACAAGAGGGAGACAATAGTTAGCTGGAGAAGGAGCTGCCATGATGGAAGCACGGAAGTCAAGAGTGATGTGACCACGAGCCAAGGAATGTGGGCAGCCTTAGAAGCTGGAAAAGGCAATGAAACAGGTTCAGCCCTAGAGCCTCCAGAGGAGCACAGTCCTGCTGACATCTTAATTTTAGTTCAGCAAGACCCATTTCTGCCATCTGACCTCCAGAACTGTAAGATACAAAGTTTGTGTTGTTTTAAGCTACTAAATTTTAGTAACTTGTTATAGAAGCAGTAGGAAACATATATCACTTATACGTCTGGATTTTAGTTGCTTCAGCTCTAAAATGGGGACACAAAATGTTTTCTGCCTGAAGGCTGAGAACTGGACCATGTGGCTTTTGGCATTCCTTCCAGTTCTAGATTCCATGAGAGAGAAAATCGACCTGAAAATGCATTAAATGTTTAAGAAGATAGGGAAGAGAGAAATACACAATTATTTAATGTCTGCATATGTCATTTAATTCTTACAACCACCTGAGAGAGATTTTATGATTATTGTTTTCTTTTAGTCATTCAAGTATTTGAGTCCCTATATGTGCCAAATGGTGTTTTAGGTGTTAGAAATACAGCAGTGAACAAGACCAGTAAAAATCTCCTGTCTTTTTGAAGCTTATCTTTAGGGAGACAGATGAGAAACCATGAGCATAATTGCTAAGTGAATCATCAGCTAGGTTGGCAATTGATAGTTGGGATGGAAGAAAATTAGAGCAGGTTGATGGGAGCACGTTATTGACTAGGAGTGCAGGAGCTCAGAGGGTGAGCAATTTGCTCAAGACCATGGCACCAGGAAGTAGCGGAGTGGGGTTGAAACTCAAATCTGTTGGAATCCAGAGGCCTGGTCTGATCCTTTCCTCAGGCTGGTAGAAGGCTCTGCCTGACTTTGCCTATTTGGATTCCCCCACTTCACTGAGGGAGAGGAGTCCCCACTGCCAGCTATTGTTAGGACAGTTGCTGTCATCCTGAGTTTCATATTTTTAGCTCCTTTCCCATCTCTCTGATAAGTAAATGCCAGAGAGCTAGGGCTAGGCTGATGCTGGGAATGAGACGAGGAACACAGACAGCGCAGGTCGCTTTGTGAGTTCCGGAGGCTTGTACAGAAGACACATGGGCCGGCCACTGTTTCCTGTCTCTCTGAGGGAGCTGTAACTCCAGCCTTTCATCTCACAACTCAAGTTGCTTTTGCTGCAGCTGAGGCCTGAACGTGTATTTGTAACTCTGGGGAAAAGGGTGTTCAGTTATCAACAATTACTATTAGGTGGGTGCAAAAGTAATTGCGAATTTTGCCACTAAAAGTAACTGTAAAAACCGCAATTACTTTTGCACCCACCTGATATTTTTATGTTGCATGGCCTTTTCCTGGCAGTTTGGTATTTATCATTTCCTGTCATTGAGGAATGTGTTTTTCTAGGACAGTCTGAAGGCTTTCAGGACTTTAGAGGGAAACTCTAAAATGTGCTTCTCTCTCCATTAGGTTGGCTCCTCAGTCAGATTCTGATTTGAAAATGAGAGGTGCTTGGTAGTAAGAATAGTGGAAGTAAATTTTCAATATTATACATTAATAAGTCATAACTAATAACTTTTATGGGTTCTTCCCGTCTCAGATTTCAGAGAATATTTTTGGGTTGTGTGTTATTGAGGAGGGTTTAAAGAAATGCCTTGTCCTGGCTGGGCATGGTGGCTCAGGCTTGTAATCCCAGCAGTTTAGGAGGCCCAGGAGGGCAGATCACTTGAGGCCAGGAACTTGAGACCAGCCTAGCCAACATGGCACAACCCCGTCTCTACTAAAAAAATAAAAATAAAATAAACAAAAATTAGTTTGGGCATGGTGGCTCATGTCTGAAATCCCAGCTACTTGGGAGGCTGAGGCAGGAGAATCACTTGAACCTGGGAGGCAGAGGTCATAGTGAGCTGAGATTGCACCACTGCACTCCAGCCTGGGCGACAGAGTGAGACGCCATCTCCAAAAAAAAAAAAAAAAAAAAAAAAAGAAAGAAAGAAAAGCAAAACAAAGCCTTGTCCTGTTGTGCTTGGTTTGAAACTGCCATTCGCTTTAGTTTCTGCTTACTGCTACTTCTACGCAAAGTGAAGAGAAAGCCTGGCTTCAGAAGAAGTACATAATCAACCCCTGGGGCTAGCTAGCTGCAGAAGAACTTGAACTTTTGGTTAATTAGTGGAGGCTGGGCCATAGCTGGCAGAGTGGGATGTGCCCATGCCTGGGTATTGAGAGACTGGGTCTTGACATGGCTCTGCGACTGTCCATGTCATCTTGGAGGACCTTTCTGAGTTGGGACAGCTGAGAAACTTCATGCCATTTGACAGTTTTCTTGAGGTTATGAGCAAATTAGCCAATCAAGGAAGTAAATAAGTAAGTGTTGGGGGAACAAATTTGTATGTTATTGGTGTGCCTTTGTTTTTAATACCATAGATGTGTTCCTGATGAAAAGGGTGTGAATAAATGGAATTTAAAATAGTTTTCCAATCAATGGAATCTTTCACTTTTTAATATATCAGGGTCTTCTGAAGTGGCAGCTCTGCCTGAATTTCATTTTTCACATTAGCTTAAAAATATTTTAAAGTAAAACATGTTCATTTCAAAACATATAGGAAACAGATAAAGGCAATATGGTTTTTATAAAACGAAATCATATCCTATCATTGGACTTTTGGCTGTTTTCCTGTTTTAACCACTATAAACCATGTTGCATTGAATATCTTGAGGTAGCAAAATCACAATGCAGATTCCTGATTATTTCTTTAGAATAAACTGTTAGCCTTGAAATTGCTGCACTGAAGATAGACAGGATTTTTTGATATGAGTTGCAAAGTTATTTGCTTTGCTTTTGCTTTTTGAAAGTGATAAAAGCTTAGACATTTTGATATTAAAATAACAGAACTGCTTAAGAGCCTAGACTTTAAAGTCAGATACACCTGATTTTGAGTCCTGGCTCCACCGTAACAGGCTGTGAGACCCTGACAATTTACGTCCCATCTATAAGCCTCAGTTTCCTCATTTATAAAATGGACATAATATCCTTAAACTCACTGCGAGCATTAATTGAATGACACAAAATAACTAAAACACCAGACTGTACATGAATTCTCTATATGGGAATTCTTACTAATTTGTACCTGAGCCTCTCCTTATTCACCAGAAGAGTGTGAGAACTTAGTCTCCTCTCTGTTCCACCCACGGCTTTCTAGCAGTCACTGTAGGTCCAAGGAAACGCACCACCATCTTGGTGCGCTGTAACCAGGGTTGAGATGTCTGTCCTAATTTTGAAAGCCTGCCTTCAGACATTTATATGTTCAGACAAACTAATCAGGCTGAAATTTCTCATGCTTATTTGCGGCTAGATGAAGCAATCCATTTAGTTGCTTTGGAATTACCCAAGCGGAGAAGAAATTGGTTTCTCAGCCTTGAGAAATTCTGCAGATACTGAAGTACAGATGGCACCAGGGCCAGCTTGGTAAAACCAGAAACAAGGGGCCTGAGTTTGGCCCTTTGTCAGGGCCTCTGTCCTTGGGAAACTGGTGGTTCCACCTAGGACCCAACATAAGCCTCAGCTCTTGATTTGGCCAGCATGAATCATAAAGTTACTTCTTATCTCACCCTTTGGGGGACACTGAGCTGCTCAGAGCTTTCCTGTTTTCTCTTTTCAGCTTCCTCCTCAATTGATAGGGATGAGGTAGTTGCTGAATCTGTTTCTCTTTCCTGAGTCAGAGACCCAGAGACATTCATATGGTTGCTTTCTGGTAAAACCTTGCTGATCTGGTATTTGGGCTATCATTAGGCTGTAGTGCAAAAAGACTTACGGTGAATTTTGGGACTCCAGATTCCAGAATGTATAATAAATATCTCCTGTAGTTAATATTCACAACCCATGAGATAGGAACAGAGGAGGGAAACTGAGGTACCAAAAGTAATGTGGCCAAAGACGTGCAGCTAGTAAATGGCAGAACTGGGATTTGAATTCTTGCTGAGTATGGTTCCATTGAAACTATTACTCAATACCACCTTTTAATCTGTTTATTATAATGTATTTTATACCTTTCTATGCTGTGGGATTTATTTGTTCATCAATTACACAATTGTTGCATGGAAGGATACAAAGAAAAAAACATGGCAACGTGGTCCCTGTTCTTAGGGAATTTTCATAAGGTATTAACAGGAGAAGCAACAAGATAACTATAGATCATAATATAAAAATACTTCCCCTGTTTGATAGATAGCTCTAACCCCCCTGTTCTCTGAAGAACTTGGTTCTGAATGATTGAAACAGATCTGTGATTCCCATACATGTCCTCTGTGCCAACCTCCCACTCCGGCGGTGAGTCCATTGTGTTTTTCCTTTATTGGCAACCCTAACGTGTTGGGGTACCCTCTCTAACTCCACGGTACCCTGTCAGTTTGGTGTTAGGAGAGAAATGATCTCAAGCCCACGCTGCACACTCTTTTTCTGTTCCCTGACTTTTAAGGTCATGCCCTCTTGTTATGAATATAAGAACACCTGTGCCCCCTTCGGAGACCGGTGCCACTTTCAGGCTGTGTGCATGCTCACTGCCCCTCCATTCTCCTCAAGAACCATCAGTGTGCACAGAGGGTTGTGCTGCTTCTCTGTACGTCCCATCAGCATGGCTTGCTCAAGCTTTGCTTCCTGTCATATGTACTAAGGTTTTCAATGTTAAAATATGAAATTACATTCTCATACTAAATAGGCTCCTTTAGTCCACACCCCCCTCTGAGAACCAATCCGCTCTACCAAGATGTACCCCTCTTGGGGCTGTGCTCCCTGGTTAAGAACCACTGGTTTAGTAGCAAGGGAGAAGGCAGGAGACGATTTAAAACAGACCCTGGGATTCTAAAAGTCCTGGGATTTTATAATTCCTGGGATTCTAAAATTAGCTGGGAAGATTTTGAGTAGCGGAAAAGAGCCTGCCAACTTTAGCCATCCCGGAGAATACTATTTTGTTATAGCTTGATCACTGATTTTTCTGACCCCATAAGGAAACATATATAAATCACGGTGGTAATAGCAGCAGTAGTAGTAACAACAATAATGATAATAATCATGGCAGTAGCTCCCCTTTTTAAAATTATTATTATTTTTGAGATGGAGTCACACTCTGTCACCCAGGCTGGAGTGCAGAGCACGATCTCAGCTTGTTTCGGCTCACTGCAACCTCCACCTCCTGGGTCCAAGCGATTCCCCTGCCTCAGCTTCCAGAGTAGCTGGGATTACAGGTGCCTACTACCATGCCCAGCTGATTTTTGTATTTTTAGTAGGGACGGGGTTTCACCAGGTTGGCCAGGCTGGTCTCGAACTCCTGACCTCAGGTAATCTGCCCACCTCAGTCTCCCAAAGTGCTGGGATTACAGGCATAAGCCACCACGCCCAGCCAGTAGCTACCCTTTAGCATGTGCAAAGCATTGTGAGAGGTGCTTTTCATAGTCATTTAATCCTTACAATGATCTCCTGCTGCAGGTATTTCACCCCATTTTAGATATGAGGAGACTGACTCATACAGGTAAGCTTTTTCAGTGTCTTACAACTAGGTAGTAGAGATGCTGGGGTTTTACCTCTGTTATCTGAGGCCAGAGATTGGTCCTTTTAATCCTACACCCTATTGGAGCTTTTAAAGCACATCTATAAGGTCATGCGTGCTACCATCCCCTACCACTACTGGATCACAAAGCTTTTACTCACCTGTCTTGTCTTGTCTTTGCTGTCTTTAAACCCTTTCTGGAATGAGAGTTGGGTATAAGTGAATATATATGCTCTCATTCACTAGGATGCAATCTCTTTTTATGATCAGAGTTGATGACTTCTGTCTTTGTAGTAGCATTTAATACTTAACTGGTGTTTATGTTTAGTGGACCAGGCATTGAACCTGGTGCAGGAGCCAAGAGACTGAGCACTAGTCTTGACTGTTGTTAAGTGCTCTTGTGACTTTGGGGAAGCTTCCTTCCCATTCATCACGAATTGGCCATGGTTCCCCTCGCTTCCCGCCTTCCTTTCCTTTCCCTCCTCTTAAGCCTCATAGCCTTTACTGGTTGATCAGAGTTGGTATGAAAGATAGAACCTTTTTGCTGTTTCTTGTCTTAATGGTCCTTACGTCCCCTTCCACTTCTAGAACTCTTATCTGATGTAGCTGGTACAGCTTTTAAAAACTTTTTTTAAATTGATATATAATGGATGTGCATATTTTCAGACTTGTGTTAGCTAGAGTCACCTTATGGATCTGTCAACACTAGGTCTTATTTCTTCAATCTGTTTGTACCCATTAATAAGCCTTTCCTCATTCTCCCCTCTCCTCACCCTTCCTGGCCTCTGGTAACTACCATTCTAGTCTCGATCTTCATGAGAGCCACTTTTTTTTAGCTCCTACATGTGAGTGAGAATGTGATATTTGTCATTCTGTGCTTGGCTTATTTCAGTTAACATAATGACTCTGGTTCCATCGAAGTTGCTGCAGGTGACAGGATTTCATTCTTTTTATGGCAGCATCATATTCCATTGTGTATATATGCTACACTTTCGTTATCTCTTCATCCGTCGGTGGGCACTTGAGTCTGTATTTTGGCGCTTGTGAATAATGCTGCAATAAACATGGGAATTTAGATATCTCTTTGATATATTGATTTCCTTTCTTTTGGCTATATACTCGGTTGTGGAATTGCTGGATCATATGATAGTTCTATTTTTAGTATTTTTGGGAACCCCCATACAGTTTTCCATAGTGGCTGTACTAATTTATATTCCCACTAACAGTGTGTGAGGGTTCCCCTTTCTCCGTACCCTTACCAGCATCTGTGATTCCCTGTACTTTGGATAGAAGTCATTTTAACTGAGGTGAATGGTATCTCATGGTTTTGGTGTGCATTTTTCTGATGATTAGTGATGCTGAGCATTTCTTCATATAACCCGTTGGCTGTTTGTCTTCTTTTGAGAAACGTCTGTACAAATCTTTTGCCCATTTTCAAAATTGGGCTTTTTTCCCCCACTATTGAGTTGTCTGAGCTGCTTATATATTCTGGTTATTAATCCCTTGTCAGAGGGATACTTTGCAAATCTTGTCTCCCATTCTGTGGGTTACCTCTTCACTTTGTTGACTGTTTCCTTTGCCGTGTAGTGGTGCAGCTTTGCCGAGCTCTTTCTCTCCAGCGGACGAAATCGTCCCTCTTGGAGAGTGAGATGTGGTTGCGTCACAGGGTGTGGTTGTATGCTGGGCATGTGGCACAGGTGAGGTCCCTAGAGCTGTGAAGGCCAGGAGGGCGGGTTGGGAAGCATAGACCTACATAGCATGAAACTGTGCTCTTCCTTGTGGTTTTGCATCTGGGGCTTTCTGAGAGACCTGAGCTGACATATGGAACAGATATGCTTCTCCCTGGAGAAATTGTTCCAAATATTTTGATGAACTTCAGCCAGTCACTGAAACTCTTTAGAGTGGGAATAATGCTCATGCTTGCCTTGAACAGCGGTGGCACAGAGTGATTGAAAGCCCGAGCTTTGAAGCCAGACTGCTGGGGTTTGAATCGCACCTCGAATATTAACTGCTTTACCTTGGGCAAGTTTTGTAACCTCTTTGTGCCTCGGATTTCTCATCTGTAAAATGAGACATAATAAGAAATGTACCCCTTGGAGTTGTTGTGAGAATGAAATGACTTTGTACCTTTAAAGCTCTTAGAACAGTTCCTGGGACCTAGTATATATAGATGGTATTACACTATGAAATCATTTGATTCTCTAAATCAAATGAGAATGCTTTTGCAAAATATCACTCAGTACTCTTAGCGACAGAGGGAGAAAAAATGGAATATCATGTTGGAAGCTGTAGTTTATAATCCCACTTCATGCGACAGCAATAAAACTGGCAAGTTGTTGGTGATGGGGAGCCCACAAACATGACAGGCTCCCCAGAACAATGATGCCTCAGCTGTGCATGAATATCCCTGGGGAACTTCAAAATCCATATCCCGTGGTTGATTTCCAGATTCGCTGAATTAGAATTTTGCAGGGATAGGGGGTACTCGGAAAGGTTTTGTTTATTTTTTACAGAAAGATTTCCAGGTGATCCTAATGCAGCTGATCTATGGACTGGTGTTTGGTAGCGTCTGACCTGGATGCTCTAACGGTTGGTTATATTTAATGGGATGCAGGAAGATTTAGTAGAGGGCCTGACAGCAGGTATCTACATTTACATAAATTTTCAGTAGGTAATGTGGATGGGGCAACACAGGCAGATTTATCTGGAGGGAATTCTAGACATCTAAAGACACCTAAAGCCTGAGGCTGAGAGGCGGAAAGTATGGCTCTATTTCTTATTGAGGTCAGCTTTCACTGGCTGACTGATTCCCTGACCATGAAGCGCAGTGTTGATGGGCACTCTTAATTGTGTGAAAAGTGGGAACTGGGAATAATTGCAGAGGGAGCGGGAAGTAGGCAGTTTTGAATGCTGGCTTGCCTGCTGCGTACTGGATAGAAGCTGCAGAGGGAGGAAACAGTGCAGAAGACTCAGTGAGCAGGCATTTGGATGACCGGCCCCCAGATGGGGAGTGGGGCTCAGTAGATAGCCGCTCTGCACTCTTCAGGAGAGAGGAACAACCTGGGGCCGTGTGTTCAATAGAGAGAGGGGGCTGGCACATGGCTGAAGAGGAGAAGGAGGATTTCAAATGGAGGGCTTTTTGAGGAAGCCATTGAACACCTCCCCACCCACCCCTGCCCTGCACTTCTCCCTATAGCTTAGAAACCTTTTAGTAGCCATGGGGCCAACATCTAGCAGCTGGCTTGGTTTTGCTGGTCCTTGCTCTAAAATGGGGATACATATCTCTGCTTTACAGACCTGCTGTGGAGTTGGATGAAACGGTGGCTGTGAAAGTGCCTTAACTGTAAAATGCTGTACATACTTACAGAAGCGTTGGCTACCATGTGGAGATAGCATGCCCCTTGGTATTAGTAGGAGGGGACAGACTCTGACCCTCTACCAGGGGTAAAGCCCCAAATCTAAAGATCTAGAAACATTAGCGCCTTCATTTCAAGGTCTGATACGTAAGAGGATGGACATCCCTAAGATTTATTGCGGGCAGAGTAGCGTGCTCACCCCTGATGGTGATAGTATCCGTAGTGGGTTCTCACTGTGGGCTGTTGCGTTTAGGCCACTGGTTATGCCTGCTTCCCAGAGCTTACATTTCACTCTATTCCTTTCTCCTCTACTCAAGAAGGTGCACTATGTATGTATGAAACAGGGACATTATTAAAAATATAACCCTGAATCTACCTAATAAAAAAAATAAGAAATTCAATAGGTTATTCAGATTTCCGTACTGTACTGTTAGAAATAAATGACATTCATACACTGCATAGCAGTTGTCAAGGTGAGAGCCACGGCTGTGGGTAGGGAGATCTCCAGACATCAGCAATTCCCATGCACTGTGAGACCACCGTGGAGGGCTCCTTCGTGTGTCTGGCACCATGGGGAGTTCTCAGGGGGACAAATGAGGTATCATTTTCTGGCCCCTCAAAGTACTTTCATCTTTCTAGGAATGTGTAATTATGTCCCCAAATGAATGGGAGGCTCCTAGGTTCTGTAGTTGTTCAGAGAAAGAAGGGAGTTGAACTAATTCAAGTGATCGAATGAGCGGCACACTGAAAGCTAGCTGTCAAATCTGTGAGTAATTATAACTTCTGTGCAGTGCATTTTACATTTTACAGCATTTCTGTAAGGATAATGAATTCTGATGCCTTCAGAAGCCAGATAGGTAACAAAAATCAGGGAAGCAGTTAGGAAGACTACACTTGGGTGTTGAGTATTGAGGCGAACCAGAATGCATGTGGCCCACCTTAAGACATGGCGATCCTTGGCCGGGCGCGGTGGCTCAAGCCTGTAATCCCAGCACTTTGGGAGGCCGAGACGGGCGGATCACGAGGTCAGGAGATCGAGACCATCCTGGCTAACATGGTGAAACCCCGTCTCTATTAAGAAATACAAAAAACTAGCCGGGCGAGGTGGCGGGCGTCTGTAGTCCCAGCTACTCGGGAGGCTGAGGCCGGAGAATGGCGTGAACCCGGGAGGCGGAGCTTGCAGTGAGCTGAGATCCGGCCACTGTACTCCAGCCTGGGCGGCAGAGCAAGACTCCGTCTCAAAAAAAAAAAAAAAAAAAAAAAAAGAAGACATGGCGATCCAAAATTTAAAACAGAAGCATAGCACAGTACTTCTGAGTTTCAAAGAACTTTTACGAATGTCCCGTTTCATGTTCACAGCATCCTATGATGCAGGTCTGTTCTCCCCTTCCAGAGATAAGAACACTTACAAGATCAGTAAAGGTGGAGGTAGCATGTGGCCTGGAGACTGCAGTATCAGTGCTCAGAGCTGTGAGATGCTTTCCCTAGAGGCCCTGGGTCCTAGGACCGAGCCCTTGGGGAAAGAAGGTATCGTGCTTTCCTGAAGTGTCTGCCCGCCCTCTCCCCAGAGCTGCCCTAGTTATTCTCTGAGCACAGCTCTGGGGAGATGGTCCTCTGGGCCTGTTTGTTTCTACTGTTACCCAGTGACTTAAATGGGCCCAGGGGGCAAAGATGAGGAAACACCAAGAAGGCCGGTGTGGGAATCGGAGAAAACCATCAACTGTGTCAACAGACAGGACCCAATAATAGGAACAAAGTGCTGAAATCAGCTTTGCAGTCACATTTAGTTGGCTGACCCGTGATTTCTCAACTGTCTCTTTTTTATCTTTTAACCATCCATGTCATTTTTCACTGAAAGAAAAAGTAAAGAGAAATGCAGAGATCTAGATGGAGTCCCTTGAACCCTTGAACCAAAGTGCAGAAACCCCTGCACTGGGGCTGGATGCCCCTGAAGGAGGGAGGCCGTGTCAGTTACGATTAATGTGAGCGGCTTCTCCGGTTCCAGAGATGTGACCTCTGGTTACAGCAAATGTGACAGCATGAATTACCTTCAGTTATGGTGAACTACATTTAACTACATGATTGCCTCCACACCTTGGTGGGAACTGGCTGCTTTGATAGCCTTGACCATGGAAGAAAAAGACAGCAGAAAAGACTTGGAAATGACAGGCACCTAGAATCTGAGTCTAGGGTACAGTGGCAGGCCAAGGGCTCTGGGCTTTCTGTATTATCAGTAAATGTGACATGGGATTTGGGCTTTGATTCCCACCAGTGCTTAAGAAAAGGGATAGTTCCTCACTTCATTGAGATAAAATTTACTTAAAACATATACCTTTAAGTATATATTTTACAGATGGATGTTTTGATAAGTATATACACTCTGTAACTACCAACCCACTCAAGATGCAGAACATTTCCATCACAATAAGGGTCCCTCGTGCCCTATCTAGTCAGTCCTCACCCCCAATTCCTGACCTAGGCAAACACTGATCTGCTTTTTACTACTATAGATTAGATTCGTCTTTTTACTATTATAAATTATATTCAAGTTTCATAAATGAAATGATATAGAATGTACTCTTCTGTGTGCATCACAAGTTTGTCCTTTTTATGGCTGTGTAGTAGTCCATTGTATGGAGATACCACTATTTGTTTATCCCTGTACCTGCTGTTGGACATTAGAGTCTAAACATTGGAAACATTGTTTTGGCTATGAAAAATAACCCGGTTTTGGCTGTTACAAATAAAGTGGCTATGAACATTTTATACAGGTCTTTGTGTACACACATATATGTTTTTATTGCCCTTGGGAAAAGTAGCAAAGACTGCAGTTGCTGGGCCATAATGTTTGTAGGTGGGGTTTTGGCTCTCATGATTTTTGATGCTCCCTGGTGATACACCTGTGAATGTATTATGTTACAGGGCAAAAGGGACTGACTGTGCAGATGAAACTAAGCTTGCTGATCAGCTGACTTTAAGATAGGAAAATTATCCTGGAAGTGGGCAACCCCAGGGTTGTCACATGGACCCTTAAAATCAGGAAGGGAGGGCATAAGCCAGTCAGAGAGACGTGGTAGAAGGAGAGGTCAGACTTAAAGAGTGAGAAGAACTCAACCTGCTGACTTTGAAGACAGGGAAAGGAGGCCATGAGCCAGGCCTTGCTGATGTCTTCCAGAAGGTGAGAAGGACCCCCAACTGTGACAGCAAGAGCGGGGACCTCAGTCCTATGTAACTACATTCTGCCAGCAACCTGAATTAGTCTGAAAGTGGATTCTTCCCCCAGAGAATAAGAGTCCAGGCTTATAGTTTTAGCTTTTGCATGTAGCTCTGTGATTCATTTTGAGGTAATTTAATGTAAGGTATATGTGAAGTAAGAGTTGAAGTTCACTCCTTAACCTGAATATCCAGTTGTTCTAGCATCATTTGTTGAAAAACTATGCTTGTTGAATAACTTTGGCTCCTTTGTGAAATAAATTAACTGTATATGTGTTTATTTCGGAACTTTCCATTCTTTCCTATTGGTCTGTATGTCTCTTCTTACACCAATACCACACTATGTCTTGATTAATGTAGCTTTATGGTGTATCTGGAAATCAGGTAGTATAAGTTCTCCAGCTTTATATTAGGTTCTTTGTATTTCTATGTAAATTTAATAATTGGCTTGTCAATTTCCATAAAAATAGCCCTGTTTAGATTTTGATTGGGATCACACTGAATCTACATATCAATGTAGGGAGAATTGACATCTTAATATTGAATCTTCTGTCCATGAACATGTACATTTCTCATAATTTATTTAGATCTAATTTAATTTTTTTCAATAATGTTTTGTGGTTTACAGTTTCAAGTCTTTTGCATAATTTTTGAAATGCATCCCTATATCATTTGTTTCTGATGTTATTGTAAATGGTATTTATTTCAATTTTCATGTGTTTATTGCTAGGATATAGAATTAAAAGCAGCTTTTGTACATTGACTGTGTCCCATAACCTTGTAAACTCATTTCTTAGTCACTTTTTTGGTAAATTCATTAGGAGTTTAGGCATATAGATCATGTCATTTGTGAACAAAGATAGTTTTCCTTCTCCCATTATAATCAGTAAGCCTTTAATTTCTTTTTCTTGCCTTATTACATTATTTGAAACCTCTGTTATGATGTGGAATAGGAATAGTGACAATGGAATCCTTGCCTTGTTTGTGATCTTGTGGGAAAGCACTCATTGTTTCACCGTTAAGTATGATGCTAGCTGTGGATTTGTTGCAGATGTCCTTTATTAGGTTGAAGAAGTTTCTTTCTGTTTGTCAGGCGCTTTTACCATGAGTAGTTACTGAATTTCGTAACACTCTTTCAACGCATCTATTAGAATGGTCATATGGTTTTCTTTTTTATTCCACTAATACAGTGAATAGCATTAATTGATTTTTAAATGCTAAAACCACCTTGCTTTCTTACGATAAACATCACTTGATTGTGGTGATGGTGCCTTACCCTTTTTATATATTATTGAATTTAATTTACTACTATTTTGTAAGGATTTTTATGTCTGTGTATGTGAGGGATATTGGTTTATAGTTTTCTTTCTTTAAATTTCTGGTATTGTTGGCTTCATAAAGTAAGTTGGAAAGTGTGCCTTCTTCCTCTGCTTTCTAAAAGACTTTGTGTAGGATTAGTATTATTCCTTAAATGTTTGACAGAATTTACCAGTGAAATGGAATCTGGAGTTTTCTTTGTGGAAATATTTCAAGTTAATAATTCAAGTTATTAGGCTGGGCGCCGTGACTCACGCCTGTGATCCCAGCACTTTGGGAGGCCGAGGCAGGTCGGATCACGAAGTCAGGAGATCGAGACCATCCTGGCTAACACGGTGAAAACCCGTCTCTACTAAAAATACAAAAAATTAGCTGGGCATGCTGGCGGGCACCTGTAGTCCCAGCTACTCGGGAGGCTGAGGCAGGAGAATGGCATGAACCTGGGAGGTGGAGCTTGCAGTGAGCCGAGATGGTGCCACTGTACTCCAGCCTGGGCGACAGAGCAAGACTCCGTCTAAAAAAAAAAAAAGAATTCAAATTATTAAATAGATATAGGGCTACTCAAATATTCTGTTTCTCCTCATACGAGCTTTGGTAGCTTGTATCTTGGAAGGAATTTTCCAATTCCATCTAGGGCATCAAATTTATTGGCATAAAATTATTCATATTTCCTCATTATATTTTCAAAGTCTATAGGCTTTGTGGTAATTGTCTTTCTTTTATTTCTGATACCAGTAATTCATTTCCTCCTTTTCTGCTGATCAATCTAGCTGCAGATTTCTAAGAGTCATTGATGTTGAAAAAACCACCTTTTGGTTCCCTTGATTTTTCTCTATATTGTTTGCCTATTTTCAATTTCATTTACTTTTGCACTTTACCTTGTTTTTTCCTTCTTTCTACTGTTTTGGATTTAATTTGGTCATCTTTTCTGTGGTAGAAGGTTGCACAATTGATTCTAGATCTTTTCTAATATCAGAATATTGGCTATACATTTCCCTGTAAGCACTGACTTACCTATGTTCAATTTTTTTGATATGTTGCATATTATTTCACTCAAATGTTGAAAATATTTTCTTATTTCTCTTCTTTGACCTTTGAATTATTTAGAAATGTGTTTGTAAATTTCTACATATTTGGGTTTTGACCAACATCAAAAGGTCAATCATTGTTGACTTTTAATTCTGTTATGTTTGGGGAATGTTCTTTGTGTTCTTTTAAACATTTTCAATGTATTAATGCTTATTTTGTGGCCCAGCATATTGTCTATCTTGGTAGATATTCCATATTAACTGGAAAATCATGCTTATTAGGATTTTAATGGGTGGAATGTTTTCTAAATGTCAGGTTCTATAAATTTAACCATGCTAATTGATAGTGCTATTCTTATCTTTTGTATACGTACTGATTTTTTCTACTTGTTTCATCAGTTATGAGAGACGAATGTTGAAGTTCCCAACTATAGTTGTGGATTGATTTATCTTTTCAGTTGTGTCAGTTTTTGCCTCATATATTTTGAAGCTTTGCTCTTGGATGAATTCACATTTAGGGTTGTTATGTCTCCTTGATGAATTGATGACTTAATCATTATGAAATGTTCCTCTTTCTCCCTGTTGATGTTCTTTGTTCTGAAATTTATTTTGTCCAATATTAAGATGCACCTACCTTGGAAAGACCAGTTTTAGTTGGGCTTTATTATTCACGATGACAACTCTGTCTTCCAGTTGAAGTGTTTGTGTCATTTATGTTTGGGTTTTACGTATACCATCTTGGTACTTGTTTTCTATTTTTTCCATCTATTCGTTGTTCCTTTTCCCCTTTTTCTGCCTTCTTTTAGCATAATTGAGTATTCTTTAACATTCCATTTTATTTCTACTCTTGCCACATAAGCTATATCTATTTTGTATGAGTCTTCTCTGTATACGTAAGTCTTTTATATTTACCACATATTTACCATTTATAGGGCTCTTCATTTCTTTGCATAGATTCACATTTCCATTTGGTGTCATTTTCCTTCCATTTGAGGACTTTGCTTTAACTTTTCTGTAGTGTATTTCTGCTGGCAGTGAATCCTCTCAGCTTTTGTTTGTTGGATAAACTTCATTTTACCCTCATTTGGGAAGATATTTTCACTGGATATAGAATTTCGGATTGACAGTTTTTCTTGCAGCACTTTAAAGATGCCATTCTATTGTCTTCTGGCTTGCAAAATTTCAGACAAGAACTTTCTTTTGGCCAGGCACTGTGGCTCATGCCTGTAATCCCAGCACTTTAGGAGGCTGAGGTAGGAGGATTGCTTGAGTCTAGGAGCTCAAAACCAGTCTCACATAGGCAACATAGCAAGATCCCATCTCAACAAAAAGTTTAAAACATTGGCTGGGGATGGTGGCATGTGCCTGTAATACCAGATGCTCTGGAGGCTGAGGCAGGAGGATTGCTTAAGCCCAGGAGTTGGAGGCTGCAGTTGAGCCATGATTGCACCACTGCACTCCAGCCTGGGGGACAGAGATTGAGACCTTGTCTCAAAACAAAACAAAACTTTTCTTTGATTCTTTGTACATAATGTACACATAAGGTTTTTTTTTTCATTTGATTTCAAGTTTTTTTTAAATCAGTTTTTGGGTACTTGATTTTAATGAGAGGTTTTCTTTGTTTATTCACCTCTGGATTTATTGAGCTTCTTGGTTATGTGGGTTATAGTCTTTATATTTGTTAATTTTTCAATCATTATTATTTTTTGCTTCTACTCCTCTGTCCAGGACTTTGATTACATGTATTAACCCAGTTGATCTTGTTCATAAGTCATTGAGTTTCTGTTCATCATTTTAAAAACCAATCTTTAATTAATTTTGGATAATTAAATGTAGCCTTTTGCTACATTTTCTGAAATTTATTTTGTCCAATATTAAGATGCACCTACCTTGGAAAGACCAGTTTTAGCTGGGCTTTATTATTCACTAGGACAGCTCTGTCTTCCAGTTGAAACCTTTTGTTACATTTTGGCCAGTGCCCGGCCAAAAGAAAGTTCTTGTGTGAAATTTTGCAAGCCAGAATTTTGCAACCCTTTTGCTACATTTCCATGTTCATTAATCTTCTGTAGTGTCTAGTTCAAGGATAAGCATATTTTTTTCTATAAAAGGTCAGATAGTAAATATTTTATGCTTTGTAGACCAGATGGTCTATTACAATCACACAACTCTCCTATGTATCACAAACACATGCATAGACAATACACCAAAAAATGAGTGTGCCAATAAAACTTTATGAAAACAAGCTACAATCTGGGATTAGGTCTATGGGCCATAGTTTGCTGAACTCTGGTCTAGTCCACTGTTAATTCCATCAAGTGTGAATTTTTAATTTTAAACATCTTCATTTCTAGAAATTCCATTTGAGTTTTACAAAATATTTGATATTTCCTCTTTCATTATGCATGATTTAAAAAAAAACTTGAATAAAATTATGATAGCTGATTTAAAATCCTTGATTGCTAATTCTATTATCTCCTCATTTCTAAGTCTGTTTCTGTTTAGTCATTTTACAAAAACTGCTTATGGGTCCTATTTTTCTTTTGCATGGCAATTCTAGTAATTTTTGATTGAATGCTGGGTGTTTTAAAAATTATATTGTGTAGCATCTGAATTTTCTTCCTTTAAAGAATGTGTAATTCATTACAGTTGGCAGTCGAGTTACTCATTGCTCATAGTGATCCTTTCAGAGACTATCTTTAAGCGTTGTTAGGGTGGGTTTAGGATCGCCTTTTAGGGTCTCTGCCTAAACCCCAAGGAATCAACAACATCTTTCGTGATAGTTGGAAAGTCAAATGAATCCTAATCGTAAGCGAACTCTGGGATCTGTTCAGCTCACAGTTTCAGGGTTTGTTTTTTGCTTAGCCTTGTGGAGGTTTGTCCTCACATCTGTGACTTGGTGTTCAGCAAAGACTGGAGGGTTTCCCTCTTCAGATTTCTGGACTCTCTGTGCTGCAATGTCTAGCCACCTCTGACTCCCTACATTCCAATCTGTTTCCTCAGCTCAGTGAGACCTTTGTGTTCTGCTTGGGGTCCCCACTCTCTGCTTCATGTTTCAGAATGAACCTTCAGGCACAAAGCTGGGGCAGTCATGAAGCTCATTTTGTTTGAGAGAAAGGAGCCCATCTCTCAGGCATTACAGTCTTCACTGTCTATTGTTGAGTATTAGAAATATTTGTTTTATATTTTTCCCCAGTTTTCAAGTTGTTTAAGACAGGAGGATAAATTTGGTCCATTTTATTTCATCATTGCCAGAAGTGGAAGGCAGTCATCACCTTTATAAAGGTGGTCATTTATAAACAGGCCAAGAAATGCGGTTCTGTAGGATTAAAAGGGAAATTTCAGTTTGAGTTTTTAAAAGTGAGACAGTTAATAGGTTACGTAGGTAAGAGGGCACTTTGCTTCTGTGCAAACACCACAGAGTATGTGGCTGAATTGCTCTGATTAATCCTAAATGAGTGAATTTAAGCTTGTAAATTAAATTGTCTACAATGTATTTATCAATTGCCAGGACAGAGCTATTATAGTTTTTCTATCTTTGCATTGGGTTCTGAAAATTAGGTTTCATTTTCCCTTTTGACCACAAAGAAGGTGGCCCTGTTCAAGACTTCCTCATTCACAATGCCTCAATTTGTTTTCTCTCCCTCTTCTTCCTGTACTTCCTACTTCTCAGTAATGATAGTTGTTCTTGTGATCTAGTGGAGTGGAAAGAGCATAGTACCTGAATAAGAAACCAGACGTTGTAATTCTGGAGCCACATCTGAGTCTGTGACTTGGGATGAGACACTTCAGCCCTCAGCATCTGCTTCATATTCCTTATTTATATAATTGGCACGGCTGTCTGTGTGTGTGTGTGTGTGTGTATTCAAATGTTTAAAAAAGGATGTGGAACTCTTTGGAAACCATAATACATATGCTGTCAGTGTAAGGTGTTTTTGAGGTCACTGTGAATTTCCTCATTAAGACTCAACCCAACAATGGAAATGTCTTCTTGTCCCGCTAAACACTCCTGCAAAAATACCCAGCTTCTGCTTGGATTGAGAACTGTCACTTTCTGACACTTCTTCTTTATGTTGTATACAAGGTTTCCTGCAGTTTCTACTTTTTGTGATAGCTATGTTGTCGAATCTCACACTTGCTCTATCAATCTGTATCTGTGACCAGGAGACAGAAACCACGTAGTAATTTGAATAACTAAAGTTCAGTATAAGAAATTATTAACCATAGTAGAATTGGAGTAATGAAGGATTGGCTAGTAAGGAGTCAAGAGAACTCTAAAGAAGATAGGAATAGATAATATGACACAGCTAGGTGTGCTGGCGCATGCCTATAGTGCCAGCTACTAGGAGGCCAAGGTGGGAGGGTCACTTGAGCTCAGGAGTTCAAGACCAGCCTAGGCAACATAGTGAAGCCCCTAATGCAAACAAACAAGCAAACAAAAACAAAACAAAACAAAACAAAAAAACAAAACAGAGAGACAAGACACTACCCTTAGGGCTGAGATAGAGCACTTGAGGAAGACATCGTCCCAGGGCTGAGATCCAGATCTTGTTGCACAGAGCTTGACTGTGGCTCACTGAATGGCAGAGAAATTGATTTTGTGTCATGAGGATGGTGGGGAAGTCTCTCTGGTCCTGTGCTGGTAGAACTTGCTGGAAACCTCTCCTCTGGAATTTGCCAGAAATCTGCCCTCTAGGGTGCCAAGGAAAGATGTGGGAGATGTCTCGCTGGAGGCTCTCCATTTAGAAACTCCCTGAGGTGTAGGAGGTGGGGATGCTGGAGAAAGCACTGGCCAGTGGGCACCGCTGTCCACAGGCACTGTAGGAGCTGGCCCTGGAGAAGGCGCGTACACTGCAGGAGCGTGCTGAGTGAGCACAATGCAACCAAGCACAAAATGCTTTCTTCCTGTTTAAGCTTCACACTTCGCCGGTTGACAATGGAAGAATATTTATAAGGCCCAAATTTGTTTCATAGAACAAGAAAACAGGGTGTACTTGGAGTGGAGAGGCAATCAGTGTATAACTGGTACACCTCATGGCTACTCAGCTTCCATACGTCCTTTTTGTATGAACTCCTGTGTGTCGTAACAACTGTCTCTACCTAGCAAGATGCAGCTAACTTTGTTACAAGTGAAGAAGTTCTCACCATTCCCCAAAATGAGGAGACGTACAGCGGCAAGAGTCATCGCACTCCTTTCTGGCTATCTTAATTACTCCTCAAATTCATCACACTCCCGTGGAATAGTCTGTTATCTACACACTAAATTGTACTTTAGTAAGTTAACTAAGTTAATTTCCCACAACTTGTGTAGAAGATCAAAATGGGAAGCAGAGAGAAGAAAATGATTAACACATTTAAATAAAATGCAAAGATAACAAGCAAATAGAAAATATGCAAAGTTGCTACAGCCTTCATTTCTTTAATTGGTCACCAGACCGTCATTGACATCCATGGCTGCATTTTTTCCACTATCTATTTTATGTACTGTCAGCCCCATCACCTGCCGTTCAGGCTTCTTCACCTGGTAGAGGGACCCAAACCTTCCTTCCTCAGGGGTTCACATCTTCAGTTCTCCTGCCTGGTTTTGGTTGCTGTACTTTTCTATTAACCTTTACTATAGGTCGTGGAAATAATAAGAGATGCCACAGAGAATCACCTGGGTTCCAGACCTGGCCTCCTTGCCTAGATTGCGTAGAAGCAACCCAGTTGCCCTATGCTAATCAAAATCAATCACAACAGACAGTAGGTTAACCCACCCTTTCCTGCCAGTTGGTTTGGTGGCATAATGGGACCAAAGTGTCCAGGTGCTCATCCCGTGTTTAAATTCAGTGGAACCACTGCTTTATAGCCTGGTGGAAGAATCCCCTTTTCCTCCCTTGGGGACCAAGATCTCCAAACCAGTGGGCTTAAAGTTGCTGAGACAGGAATGAAATATTCTGTGCATTGTTTATTAGCAAGAGGAGCCACCCTCACTTTCACCCTTGGAATTCTGGACCCACATATTGTAGCTGTGAGAGAGGCTGCACCATATATGGGTGTCTGGTCCAAAGCATAGGCTGCATTCTATAAAACAGAATTCTCTTCAGGTTATTTTGTTCCAAGTGGCGCTGTAACTTGGGTCTTTTGGAAGCCTTTCTACTTTTCAGTTAGGGCAGCCACTTCTGGGTGACAAGCAAATGTCAAACTCCTCCTTGGCAGTTCTTTTGGACACTGTATGGATAGCAGGTTTCCTGCAGTTTCTATATTTTTGTTACAGCTGGCCTGTCAATTCTCATACTTACCTGCTTTCCAGTATGACTTGATGTGTGACATTAGGTAAATCCTTTCCTCTCTGTGGACCTTTGAGTCTCCACCGGAAGAGTGGGAGGTTTAGACATGATGATCCTTGGGAAACGTTCCCCTTCTAATGCGTTCTTGCTCCGGTGACCCTGCAGGGTAAGGGTGAGCACTGTTGGGATGGTGCAGGTGAAGTGAATTGTAAGTGCTAAGGGCTGTGCACGTAGCAGGCTTGAGGTATGATGCGTTCTTCTCACTATCAATGGTCGCGACCAGCATTTGACTTTGAACCTACCTGGAGCTGAGGAAAGGGTACCAGCCCCCGGTTCATATCATCATGTCTCTGTTTTGGGACCCCTAGGGGCAGTGCTCATTCTGTGGAGGTGGGGAAGGGACAACATTGTGGAGAGAAGGCTAGAAAAGGAATGAGGAAGAGGTTGACATTCCCAGTCTGTGTCTTCCTGTCCCCTCTTTCTCTGCTCTCCCTCACAGAGGCACACATGATGCACACATGCACATTCTGTCTCTCTCTCTGCCCCCCAAACAGATGCAGCTGCTCTGGAGTCAACCCAACTTAATGAGGAGACAACTCTTCTGCTTTCTTCCTTCTTCCTCCTACCTGCCCTCTGACCTAATGCTATGCTTGCCTGTTACAGCAGGCCTCGGAGGAAATGCACTGTGCCTTCCCTGTTTTTGTTTTGTGTGTGTTTTGAGATGCAGACCTAAAAATATTCTGCTGTATAATCGGTTATCCAATCAGCCATGCGAATAATCACTGTGCCAGAGCCTATAGGAAATGAGGCAGGAGCCTGAAACTCAGAAGCATGCCAGCTTTGCCTTGCCCTTTTTTTTTTTTTTGAATGTGCTCTCTTGGGCTCTGGGTTTGAGGGTTGAGATAGGAGGATGTGCTAGGTGGGTTTCCATGGAGGCAGGTGCAGGGCGCTGATGGTATGTCTCCCTGGTGGGTTGAGGGGAAAGAACGGTTGTGTCACAGTAGGAGTTTTGCATGTAGTTGGGGCAGTTTGACTTATGCCCCTTCAACCTCTATTCCCTCCTCTGGGCCTTGTTTCCAGATGATACCTTCCTGTCCCAGCACACCTGCCTGGAATGTTCTCTCTCCTCCTCTCTGCTTTTCCAAGTCCTGTCGATTCCCTGAGGTCTAGCCCTCTATGTTGTCAGCAGGACCAACCACGCATAGCGGCTGTTGCCTCATGATACTCACTATGGATAGCAGAAGCATCCAGCTCCCATACCTCTGTGTAGTGCTTGTGTTTCCAGAGTCACTGTGTGCTCTCCTCTCCACTGTCTCCCCCAGTCCTCCCCAAAGCCCTCTGATGTCAGTGGGTGACGTGGTGGTAGTGCGGGGAGGCAGGAAGGGGTAGGTAGTTTAGTGTTTAGGCTAAGATTTGGAGTGATAGATTTGCTACTTCATGTAACCTCCGTTAAATTCTTTACCTTCTAAGCCTCAGTTTCCTCATCTGTGAAGCACCGAAAGTAGTATTTTCAGTTTCATAAACCCTAGGGTTTAGGGGTATTATGACAATTAAATGACGCATTGCCTGTAAAGTACTTAGCATAATGACTGGCTCATAGGCAATGCTCAACAAACATTAGGTATGACATTGTAATGATCACCATCCCACTTGACAGCTGAGGAAAAGGAGTGTGGGGAACATGGGTGGCTTAGTTCAGTTGTACAGTAATTGGCTACCCAGCAAGGACTATGGGTGGTCAGCTAACAGGATTGTTCAGGGTTGGCTTTAAGCCCAACCCAGTGCTAGATGCTGTACTGGAACGGTGACTCAGGCACTCAGCTAGGGACGCCGCTGGCTGGGGAGATAGATATTTACATGTGAACCTCACATGTACTGGGGGAGATGGAATGGAGGCATGTGTGCAGTGGAAAGAGCCCTGGACTTGGAGACCAAACAGAAGCACTGTAAGGAGAGTCACTTGTCTGTCATTTCCACCCTTTTGTCCCCAGCACCCAGGCCAGGCCCAGGTATGTTTTAGGTGCTCTGTCAGTCCCTGCTGAAGGAATGAACAGAAGCCCCGAGCCACAGCTCTGGCTGTGCCTGCGACCTGGGGAACCCTGAACAGCTCTTTGCCTCTGCCAAGTCTCAGGGACCTCCCCAGTACAGGGAGGGGTTGGACCTGTAGGGACCCACCAGCTCTTGTGGTCCCACTTGGTAGACTTGACAGTTCCTAGCAGCTGCACAGCACCCAGTGTGTGTCTTTACCTCAGTTGTGCTTTTGGAGAAGCAGGTGGAGAGGTGAGGGCATAAAGGGCTGGGCTAACGGGCCCCAAGGTCGCGCAGGTGCTGGCAGTGCTGCAGACAGCATGTAGCTGTCCTCAGATGGCCCAGGTCTGGCCGGGCTCTGCAGGAACACTTCAGCTCATGGGCAGCCTGGATTTGTGCTGATGCGGAGACTTCCCTGGCAGCCACAGTTGCTGCTGTTGTTGCTGCCTGGTCAGAGCTGAGGGCTCTGACAACAGCCACCTCAGCTCGCGGTCTGTCCACTGCTCAGAAACCTCACACGAAAAAACTTCTGAGACTGCCTCTGAGGCCCTTGAGATCCTGAGAGCCCCACACTCACACTGCAGCCTCCCCAAATACAGCCGGAACCCACCTGCTCCTGGTTTTTCATGTGGGCCATTTATTGCACCTGCCCCTCCTCCAGGCACAGCACTGCACTTTGGGCTCCACCCTGTCCTGCTCAGATGCCGTCCTCCTTAAGGAATCTCTGCTTATTGGTCAGACTGACTGTTTTCCTTCAAGAGTGCACTAGAGCACTTGCTTCTGTCTGGCACTTCTTCTGTAAGGCAGGGCACTACGGTAGTTGACGGGCTGACTTTGCTGTTGCACAGACTGGGATTGAAATTCTGGCTCTGCCACTCCCTAGCTGTGTAACCTCGGGCAAGTCACTTCACCTCTTTGACCTTGGTATCATTGGTGAAATGGGGTTAATAACTCTACGTCCTAGGGTTTTGTGGGATGATGCACTTGTACCCCTTTGCAGGTGGCCCTCACCTCACAGCTCCCACCCCCAACATCTCTCTTGCGTTCAAGTCTGTTTCACAAGCCAATGTAACCTCCTTCCATGCAGAAGCAATACTGTAAAGTATTAGCATAACAGTAGGTCCACTGGGCAGAAACCACACCAATAAAACGGGCACACCACACAGTGGCTCTGATTTCCACACCCTTCCCAACCCCGCACTCCCAAGCCTTGCCCCGGGCTTTCCATGGACTGAACCTCAATAGAAAGAGGTTGAATTAGATTTTGAATTTTCTCATGCCTCCTGTCTCCTGGCCCTCAGAAAATTAAAATCCAGCATTGGAATTAGTCATGGAAAATTCCCCATTTTCTTTCCTTTCATTCCTCTGTGAAGATCATAGTTTCAGGTTATTTCTTTGAATTAATTGGCTGAGCCTCTGTGAAACGTGGATAGTTTACCTGGCACTGTGAGGTGCTGGAAATTATAACCAGTGCTCCTAAATGGATGTGCAGCTACCAGGCACCTTCATGGTGCTGATGGGTTTGTCCTCACAGTGCTAGGAGACGGCTGAGCGGGTGCTGTGGCTATTACCATCCTTACTTTAGAGGACCAGGACTCAAGCCCTCATTTTGTGGCTCTAAGGTGAATGTCCTTTTCCTAACCTGTCTGGCCGTCTCCTTCCTTGGCATTTGGACCCTGGGTAGGAGGGCCAGTAGAAGATCCCTCAGCAGAGCTTCACTGGCCACCAGTCCAGAATGGAAGGCTGCTTCTTGTTTAAAATTTTAATCCCTTTTTCTATTAAGTGTGAAGAACACTGGGCAAGTGTAAAAGAAGAGAAGACATGGTCTCTTCCAACCAGAAATGTATAAACTCGCTGCAGTGCCTAGGACACATGCATCTTTATTGAACAAATAGTTATTGAATGTCTGCTTGGTGCCCAGCCCTGTGGTAAGCATTGGTAATATGGTGGCAAAATAGAAAAGATATCTCTTAGGCTTCTGGCTATGGGCACGGATAACAAGGATAATCAAGTTACAGATTGTTACAAGTGCTATGAAGAAAATGTATGAAAAATTAAATAGCAGTGTAAGTAGGACACAATAAAATAATACACTAAGTATCATATATCAGCTCAGGCTGCCTCCCTCTCTTTAAAGCAGAGAAGTCCAGGCTTTCAGGGCAGAGCCAGGACAGGTGTCTAGTGAGCGGCCTTTCCATGGGCAGTGTGTATGGACGGGCCTGGAGGTGTGGGAGTGGCCTTTTTAGAAGGGTGTTGAGATTAATTTCTACCAATAGAACCCAGCTCTGGTCCATCTCTCTTTTTTCTTCTTTTTCTTTCTTTCTTTTTTTTTTTTTTTTTTTGAGACAGGGTCTCACTCTCTCCAGGCTGGAGTGCAGTAGTGCGATCATAGCTCACTGCAGCCTTGAACTCCTGGGCTCAAGTGATCCTCCTTCCTCAGCCTGCCCAGTAGCTAGGACTACAGGCGCACCAACACACCTGGCTATTCTTTTTTTCTTTTTTTGTAGAGATGGGGTCTCACTGTGTTGCCCAGACTGGTCTCAAACTCTTGGGCTCAAGAGATCTTCCCCACTTGGCTTCCCAAAGTGCTGGGATTACAGTGGTGAGCCACCATGCCCCACCTGGTCCCTCTGTTAAAGCAAAACTCACAGAAGAAAGCCCAAAGGAACAAAATTTGTGCTTTCATGATGTGGGAACATCTCTTCCAACTGGGAACTCTCTAAAGTGTTTGCAATCATAGATTTGTGTAAGAACTTGATTTGCATCCTACATTTTGGGATGCATTTATTACATAAGCAGATATACCTGGATTTGCATAACAGAAAGGACTATTTTGGGGTGACTTATGACAGATCTGCTACGTGAAAGCCTCTAGGAACTTTTAGCATCAGGTAAGACATGGGGGGAACAGAGAGGAGGGAGTGTGCAGGCTCTGAGGCCAGAGGAAGAAGGGCTGTACCCGTCCTTAGTGGCGAGCCATGGCACCGCCAGAGGAGCACTGAAAAGGGAGCAAGGAGGGCACTTCCTAAGTGGCGAGGATACCCAGCTGCAAACAAAACCTCAGACACTAGCCTGAAGCTGCATGTCCTCTTGCACAGCCCCTTCCCTACCCCAGTGAGTAGCAGCTTGGAGAATAGCTTTTTATTACAGATGACACCTATGAATGCAAGTGAGGGAAAAGAACCGACTAAGGCAGAACTGTGAGTTCCCAGAAATCAATGTGGACGGGACTGGGGATGCAGCTCCCTCAGCTTCTCTCTCCATGGCCCCTATGTGAGGCTGAATCTAGGAGGCCCTGTGTTTTGATAAAGTGTCTCACTCTTTTTCTGGGACACTTTTCAAAATTTCTGTCCCAGTGCTAAGCCTGGGCGAGCTCCACAGAGCTAACCTGTGTGTCCAGAGCTAGCCCTGCCTGTTTTTCCAGCTTTTCCTTATGCTGATAGTAAGATTAGGGCTGGGGACAGTGGTGGCGAGAGAGTCAAGTGTGTGTTCCTCAAACGTTGCCTTGGGAGAGGAGTGAGGTGAAAGGAATCAAGGCAATAAATGTAACATAGGCTTAAACATACTTGCATGAAGAAAACAAAGGACTTAGGTATAAACAAAGGTTTCTAAGACAGGGCACAAAAAGCAATCATCGTAAAAGTCCAATACAGTAACTTCATCAAAATCAAAAACTTGTGTTAATCAAAAGATGCTGTTAAGAAAAAGTAAGTAAGCCACTAATTGGGAGAAAATGTTTGCAAAACATCTATCTGATGAAACATTTGTATCCAGGACAAATAAAGCATCCATCCAACACAATAATAAACAAGCAAACAATTTTTTCAATGGGCAGAAAATTTAACAGATACTTTTAATAGAAGATATAATGGCCAATACGCTCATAAAAAGATTTTCAACATTATTGTCATCAGAAAAATGCAAGTTAAAACCATAAGACATGTTACTACACACCTACCAAAGTGACTAAAATGAAAAAGCTAATAAAACGAGTGTTGGTGAGGAGGTAGAATAACTGGAGACTCTTAACACATCCTCAGTGGGACTGTACAATGGTCCAAACACTTTGGGTAAACTTTTTTTTTTTTTTTTTGAGACAGAGTGTCACTCTGTCACCCAGGCTGGAGTGCAGTGACATGATAATCTCAGCTCACTGCAACCTCCATCTCCTGGGTTCAAGTGAATCTCCTGCCTCAGCCTCCCCAGTAGCTGCGATTACAGGCATGAATCACCACACCTAACTAATTTCTGTAGTTTTAGTAGGCACGGGGTTTCACCGTGTTGGCCAGGCTGATCTTGAACTCCTGACCTCAAATGATACGCCCAGTAGGCAGTTTCTTATAAGGCCTGTGACCCAGCCATTTTATTCGTAGGTATTTGCTCAAGGGAAATAAAAACATGTCCACAAAAAGATTTATACACAAATTATTATAGCAACTTTATTCATAATAAGAAAAATAATGCAGCCATTAAAAAAGAACAAGATCATGCCCTTTGCAGGGACGTGGATGGAGCTAGAGGCCATTATCCTTAGCAAACTCACACAGGAACAGAAAACCAAATGCTGCATGTGCTCACTTATGAGTGGGAGCTAAATGATGAGAACACATGGACACAGAGGGAAACAACACACACTGGGTCCTTTTGGAAGCTGGAGGTTAGAGGGAGGGAGAGTATCAGGAAAACAACTAATGTGTACTAGGCTTGATACCTGGGTGATGAAATAATGTGTACAAGTTTACCTGTGTAACAAATCTGCACTCGTACCCCTGTACTTAAACAAAGGCAGAAACAGCATAGATGTCCATCGGGAGAATGAATAAACAAATTATGATATATTCATACAATGGAATACTACTCAGCAAGAAAAAGGTATGAACTACTGTTAGAGGTAACATCATTATGTTCAATGAAAGAAGCCTTTCTTAAAAGAGCACGGTGTATCAAAACTCACTAAATGCCACACCTAAGATTTATGCATTTCTCAATGTGTATATTTTACTTTAAAATACTCATAAGCAAATATTCAACCCTAGATGGTGATATGCATGTGTCAGGGTTTAGGGGTTAAGTGTACAGAGGTCTGCACCTTCTTTTGAAATGTATCTAAAAATAAGATAGATTGATGGATGGATTGAGGGATGACAAGGTATGTGATAATGCTGGGAAAATCCTACTTGTACAATTTAGGTAGTGGAACTGTGGGTATTCACTGTAAAATTCTTGTAGCTTCTCTGTGTATTTGAAGATGTTTGTAATACATGTTGGAATAAATATGCTCAAGTGGAGGATGCAAGTTGCAGTAGCATGAAGGGAAGATAATTATGATTTATCGCCCTTTGTTACACAGTGCTATTTGTTTATCTTCTTCAAAATTCCATTAAAACCCACCACAGGAGCCCCTGCAATGTGACTGATTTATCAAATTCAGAAGAATACTTCCAGCCTCTCTGACTCATTTGTATCACCTGGATACCTTTGAGTTAATCTTCCAGCCACAGTTCTGATTCTCCCCCTTTGACTGGGATCATCCTGAAGGTGTTTCCCTCAATGCTGAGTGCTTGGAGCAGCTTTAGAATTGCTTTCACTCTCTATTCATTTGGAGAACAAAGACTCAATAAGTGGAAGGACATCGGGAAATTAGTAATCGGGGAGGGTGCAGAGTTCACTAAATAATTTAACATATACAAAGTTCTGGCTTTTCAACAGAGATTTTAATAAAAGATGAACAAGGTCATCTTCTTTTCTCTGAAGAGAGTTACCCACCTGTAGTGCCATGGTGGATGCTGTGGACAAGAGCTGAAATGGTGGTTCATGTTAACTTTCAGAGCTTTGGACAAAAGTGCCAGATACATCCTTCTAGAGAGCAGTATCAGGTGAGCCTTTGAGTGGGGCGGGGAAGTTATAAACCACTGTAGAGAATCATAGAGTGAACTGAGGACAGAGACTGGATCAACACTCATTCCTTTTCAGTTTTCTGGGAATGAAGTGAGAGCAACACTGTTCTCATTTTCATTTGCAGTGAACCTAATTTTTGAACTGATCTATGTAGTAATAAGCACAGGAAAGGAAAAGTGGAAGAAAGGAGATTCAGCACATTAGCTAGTGAGGTCTTGCGTGATAACGAAGACAACACAAGCCTGAGCCCTCCTGGCTAGTGAGGTTGGCTCTGCCTGCCTTTGCCCATCCCACCCGCTTCTGCCATGCTGAGCCTTTCCCAGCCAGTGTTTTGGGGGGCCTTTACTACCCCTCTCCCTGCCAGCCCCAGCCTAGCTGTAATCACCCATCTGGAAGGCATGTTTTCCTGGCATTTACCTCCAATTATATGGCACTTCACTTGGGAAGTACTCCAACAAAGGCACTCTGCTATATCCCAAGAAGCCCACAATGGCATCACCGTAATTCTGATTATATGACACACTCCCAAGTTCTTGAGCTGTGGCTGTGACAGAATCAGTAATTGGAAATAGAATTTCTGTGATGGTCAGCGAGTTCCCCCAAGTAATAGGCCTGGGAGTGGACTTGTCCAGGTGGTATCTGTGGGATTGTATAGGGGCTAACAGCAATGGATACCCTGTTGATATACTGAAAAATGCTAAGAAATCCAAAGCATTCCAGTGACAATGAACACTGCATTGATAGAAAAGGGATGTAAGAAAGCTGATTAATTGTCACATTTGATAAAGGGTTGGAGAGGGGATGAAGGGGGAAGAATTGTGTGTGTGTGTGTGTGTGTGCACGCGCGCGTGTACGCTAAGGAGTACCACGATAGTTTGTGTCCTCCATTGTTCTCAGCCCTGGATAAAGAGGGCCACCTGTCTCCAAATCCCTGGAAGCAGGCAGAGCTCAGTACAGTAGACTATACTGGGTATAGGGCATCTATGAGGCAAAGACCACATCTCACTCACAGCCGGGTCTTGAGGTCCTGACATTGAGAGTGTGCCCTGGAAAGAGGACCGAAGGTTAGTGAGGGCAGCGGGGTCCGAGCACTGATGTTGATGCTGGTGGGATGGACTACAGAGTCTGTCCCTGCTACCTTTGGAAGAGCTACCCAATTAAAAAGAGTTGGTGGAGGCATTCCCACTGTGTCTCCCACACCTTCTCTCAAGGGTTCAGATGTGTAGCGTTCTGACTTCCCAGCAGGCTGCATCATGCCTCTTCGGCACTTCCCTCACCGTGTTCTTGCTCTGCTGAGTACTCTCAGCTGTGTGGTTGCTTTAGGGACCCTAGTGTGCTGTGCCCCCCGCAGGAAGGTATGCTCTTCTGGGATTTGGGAGCATTCTTGACATCATTCTCTGTACCACCCTACAAGCATTGCTTTCCCTACCAGGTTTGTAATATAGTCAACTTTTAGGGAGAGGAACGTGTTCATTTATTGGTTTATTAACTGTTAAGTGCCCTTGCTGTGTTGGGAATAGACAAAAGGAATTTACTGAAACTATAATCCATAACCACCCAGATTTCTATTTGACCTTCATATTCATTTACAGATAAGACATAATTTTCTTAATCTGTTACCAATTGTTGAGTGACTGGTTCCCTGTTAATGTATGGTTGGGTGAGTGGGCCAGTTGGGTATATAGAAGTTCAGGGTATTCAATGCAGAAAGGACCTGAGGATCCATGGGGGTCATGTGGTCCAACTTTCTGCCTTCAGAGGAGAAGGAGTGTGTGTGGGGTACACATCTGAGAACATTGACAGACTAGGCTGAGGCGGGGATAAAGGAGAGTCTTATCTGTAGGTCTGCTGCTTTGGGTTTCTTTAGATTAGCTTAGAAGCTGGAAACTGGCCAATGAGATGCACAGAATTGCTGAAATTCTGGAGAAGAGTTTGCACCTTACTCTGTACTTTCTAATTAAAAGTGGGACCCCTCAGAGGTGATTCTGATTCTGGACTCCCACTGGTATAGTGTGGCGGGTTGAGTTTGCTGCCCTGGGCGCATCCCTTCATGGTCAGAGAGATGAAGAGGAGGGGGTGGATATCAGCTTCCAGAAAAGCCTGCTCTAGAGTCATTTCCTGGTCACGCTGATCTGGAAATAGCTGAGAACTGTGATGGAGACCCAAGTTTTGCCCCCAAACCTAGCTTTATATATGATTGTAGCAGTCAGGACCTACCAGATAGAGGGGACCTGTGGAATAGGGATAACAGGCGCCATGTGCATTGGCACACGGGAGGGCAAGAGGAGAGACAGGGAAAGGTTGCGAGGGGAAATGGAGAGAGAAAGGAGGCTCTTAGGAAAAGCCCTGGACGAGGGAAGACTTCTAACCTGAGCCGAGGCCCTGAGCCAGTTCCTCTGATTTTCTCTTTAAAGTCAAACATGGATAAAGTCACACTCAGGTGTCATTGTGTGGGGAAAGGAGGAGACAAATGACTGGGGTTTTAGTTTCAGCTTTAGCCACCATCTTGGCTTATGATGTTAGATCAGTTCTTACCTCTCTCTGAGCCTGAATTTACCTATCTTTATTTTATTAGTTGAGGAATCCTGAATTGTAACATGAAATGGTTATATGTTTCCAATCTCTGCTTTTACCTGTGCCTTGTTGGATCTCCCTCTCCCCTTCCTAGATGACTTCTTGGGCAGACTTCCCATTTTCAGTTAACAAAATGTCAGTGTTGTCATCTGATTTAAGACTCCTTCTTGCTCCTGCCTTGCCATTGTAGTAAGGGGGCATGGGCTGCTCTCACTACCTCCCACCTCTGACTCCTCCATTAGTGAGAAGGAGGCAGAGGGATAGGAGCCAAGTACCTTTTTGCCTAACTGGGCACAAGGGATGTTTTTTTCCTGGTTGATTTTTGCAGCTTCTCTAGTTGAAACTGGCCAGGCGGCAGCACCCTTGGTCTGATAGGCATCTACATGCAGATTCCTGCTGAGGTTCTGTGGAGACCCCCCCACCTCACAGGTCCCAATAGGGACTTGTAGCTCTGGCTCAGCCACTCTGATCCCTGCTGCATAGCCTCTGGTTGCTAGAGTAACCTTGCATGGTGCCAGTCCCCTTGGGTGAGATCCCAGATAAAGCTCAAGCCTAGCCACCCCGTGGGGTCCACTTCACTCGTAGGAAGCTCATGGGTCTTTGCCAGGTCAAAGGGTAGCATGGTGACTGTCCTAGCATAGGTGAGCAGAGCAGCGGTTTAGGACTGTAGCCAAAGCTGAGAGTTCCCTGAGGTCTGAGGTGCTAGTTTCTCCATCTTGCAAACGTGATTATCTTTATGATTCTCTTGAGTCCCTGTTTCTTGGATCTAGGAAGGGGGCCTCCCTCTAGCTTTTATCCTCCTCCACAAGGCTGCCAACCTGCTGGTGCTGTGTCCCCTTTCAAGCCTCACTAGCCTGTGGCTGTGGATGGATGGGGGTGCGGGGCAGTGGAAAAGCGGCGGTTGATTATAAAGGGCTGGCTTAGTGAACCCTGGGCTGGGGAGGTGTCTAGTTCCATTTGCTGGTTTCTTAGAAAATGAGGTATTCAGGCCGGGCGCGGTGACTCACGTCTGTAATCCCAGCACTTTGGGAGCCCGAGGCGGGCGGATCCCTGAGGTCAGGAGTTTGAGACCAGCCTGGTCAACATGGTGAAACACCACCTCTACTAAAAATACAAAAATTAGCCCGGTGTGGTGGTGGGCACCTGTAATCCCGGCTACTCAGGAGGCAGAGGCTGAGGTAGGAGAATCGTTTGAACCCAGGAGGCGGACGTTGCAGTGGCCCTGAGATCACACCATTGCATTCTAGCCTGGGTGACAGAGCGAGACTCCATCTCGAAAAAAATAAAATAAAATAAAATAAAGAAAATGAGGTATTCAGTTCTTGTCTTCAGCAGGGAGCCCTGTCTTCTCTAATACCTGGGTAACAGGAAGCACTCACCCAAGTCTCCTGTATGTACAGAATGAAAAATTTTATCATAACCCACACTACTATAGCTTAGATGCACACATAAGCACAAGTGTCAGATGCAGACCCTGTGCCTTTTATTTGGGTTGTCTTTCTGTGCTTTTGCTGTTCTGTGGTTATTTGTCAAAGTATGAGGGTAACTTCTTGTGGAAGGACAGATGTTAAGTCTTCTTTAAGGCCATTATAAGCTCCCCATCTTCCAAACCTTAGAGAGTCAACACACACTGTTCTGGGTTTGCTGTGTGCTTACATCTGTGCTGACAGACCAAATTACAGTACTCCCTAACCCAGTTCTAAAGGATGAATGCCATGGCACTTAAAGTATTTTGCAGAAACTATTATTTTAACTCATTTTCACAGTGGCTATGGGTTTTTTATAGTCTTGCAGAAACTTTGGTTAAATACAGAGTAAAAACTGAAAGCTGCTATGGGAATAATGAGGGATCAGGTCCTTCAAGGTCTTCAAAAAAAAAAAAATCTCTAAGTAGCAGTTTCTTTTGTTCTTGTCATTCTGAATCGCAGTGTGTCCCTCCAGACAAAGCTGAGCGCCATATGTGAGTGTGCATGTTTGTGTTTTCAAAAGCCTCAGTGGTCACTGCCATTTCAGTGCCTGCAAGTCTTCACAGGAAGCAGTGGGAAAAGACTGTCAGAACCTGTTTGTAAAAATGTTTGTGTTTGCAAAGATTTTTGCTAGTATTCCACGCATATCTTAGCTATTAAGCAAAAATATTATACTATTCATCTTAGAAGAAGGAACAAGGCTAGGTAATCACTGGCATTCTCTTTTCTTTTTCTGGCAGAGAAGTGAAAGCCAAGAGCATTCTATCTCATGAGCACTACAGGTCTAGGGCAGGGGTGAGCAAACCTTTTCTGTAAAGAATTGAATAGTAAATATTCTAGGCTTTGCGGGCTGTGCGGTTTCTGTCACAGCTACTCAGCTCTGCTGCCATAGGGCAAAAGCAACCTTAGACAAGAAAACAAATGAGCGTGGTTGTGTGGCAGTAGAGCTTTATTTATGAAAACCTGGCCGGTGGACCAGAGGCCATAATTTGCCAACCCCTGGCCTAGTGAAAAGTACAAGTTTCAAGTTGTCACTGATGGTTGAATTTAGCCCAAGATGGTAGCTTTGCTTGTCTGATTACCTTCATGCCAACCCACATCTTCTCTGGCTGACGCTAACTAGGACAGAAACCTAGGCTGGTCTTCCGTTTTCTCTTAAGAAAGTGATCAGTTTATGGGAATGTATGCACTTTACCTCATCCACAGCAGATGTTCAGGAACTGAGTATCCAACATAGGATAAAATACAGAATGAAAGCATCCTTGACCATTGAAATGAGGTTGTGGCAAAGGGGAGGAGTTAGCAGTCTGTCACTGGGGAGACTTTCTGGGGAGCTCTAATCAGTCGTGTGTTTCCACCAGCAGCGGCATCCCCTCCTCATTCCTAGTGTGGCATACATTGCAGATCTTCCTGGCGCAGACACTTTCTTTCCTTCATTTTCTCACTCGTGCTCCACACATTCCCTCCCTTCTTTCCTTTTTCTCCCCCCAGCACACAATGCTGCTGCTGCCACGCACCACTTCACCCCATGCTGGCCCACAAAGAAGACAGAGGTTGGTGACATAGCATGCAACTTCAGAAAGTTCACCCCTTTGAACCCTGATGTATAAATGGTGGCACTTGGTACTTACTCTGCCAGCGCGTTCAAAAGTCATCATAAGGACAATGTGATATTTATTTAAATACATATTGCATTGCCGACCGACAGTGTATTTGCACTCATTATCCGTTTCTAGAGACAAGTTCATGGCAAGCGTGGTTAAATGCTGGACCTCAGGAGGGAACTGAGGACAAACTAAGCGCTGATGACTCTCACTGGCCCCCTGCTGCACCTGTCCTTATATTTGACCTGATAGGTTGGTTACTTTAAAAAGTCAGTTACAGGGAGGCTCATTTAAAAAGATATAACACCTGCGAAAGGTTATTTTAACCTGGAATATATGACTGGACAATTATTTGCCAATCTGATGAAGTAGGGCCACAGGTTTGGTTTTGTTTTCATTATTCTGTATCTACTGATCAGCATATCCACTTTCTTGCTTGCACAGGCTGCACCTATAATGTCCACAACTTCCAGTTGGATCTTATTTAACAATAGAACAAGAACATAAAGATACAGGAAAAGAAAGCTGAGAGCAATTCTAAATGTCTGTGGTTTTTTCTTTATCTTTTGTTGTTGCACATCCATATCTGATTCAACAATAAAACATGTAGCATTGCTTATCCAGTACTTCCAATGGATTCAGCCTGGTGTTGTGGAAGCAACAACTCTTTCCTTTGCACTCACATCTCATTATTTGAGAAAGTAATTAATTTAGGTAGTACAAATCCAACTGACATAAACTTGGGAACCAACCACCAACTCCTGATGAGCAAACAGCTCAACTCTTGGGGAACAAAAATGTGTAAGCTCTCTAGAAATTAACAAGTCATGAGAGTTCAGTATAGCTTGGGCATTAGTCATTACCTTTTAGCCAGAGGGAACAAAGAATGCCAGTTCAAATGACAAGTTGGTTAAAAGGAAATCTGAGAGCTTCTAGAGTGTTGGAAAAGAGGTCAGGACCTGAGCTTCTACCCTCAATGGCTCAAACAGGCATACCTTGGAGTGATGGTTGGTTTGGTTCCAGACAACCACAATAAAGCAAATATTTGCAATAAAGCGAGTCACACAAATGTTTTTGTTTCCCAGTGCGTATGAAAGTTATGTCTACACTATATTGTAGTCTGTTAAGTGTCCAGTAGCATTATGCCTAAAAAATGTACATACCTTAATTAAAAATACTTTATTACTAAAAATGCTAATGATCATCTGAGCCTTCAGCAGGTTATAATCTTTTTGGTGGTGAGGGGCCTTGCCTTGATGTTGATGGCTGCTGACCTATCACGGTAGTGGTTGCCGAAGCCTGGGGTGGCTGTGGCAATTTCTTAAAACAACAAGGAAATTTGCCACATTGATAGATTCTTCCTTTCATGAAAGATTTCTCTGTAGCATGGGATGCTGTTTGACCGCATTTTACCCACAGTAGAACTTCTCTCAAAATTGGAGTCAATCCTCTCAAACCCTGCCACTGCTTTATCAACTACGTTTATGTAATATTCTAAACCCTCTGTTTCATTTCACCAGTGTTCACCAGGAGTAGATTCCATATCAGGAAACCACTTTCTTTGCTCATCCATAAGAAGCAACCCCTCATTCATTCCAGTTTTATCTTGAGATTGCAGCAATTCAGTTCCACCTTCAGTCTTCACTTCTAATATTTATTCTTTGCTATTTCCACCATGTCTACAGTTCCTTCCTCTACTGAAGTATTGAACCCCTCAAAGTCATCCATGAGGGTTGGAATCAACTTCTTCCAAACTTCTGTTAATGTTGAAATGTTGACTTTCTTTAATGAATCACAAATGTTCTTAATGACATCTAGAATGGTGAATTCCTCCCAGAGGTTTTCAATTTACTTTGCCCAGATCTATAAGAAGAATTGCTGTCTATGGCAGCTGGAGCCTTATGAAATGTCTTTCTTAAATCACAAGGCTTTTCAGAGTCAAAATTACTCTTTGATCCATGGGTTGCAGAATGGATATTGTATTAGCAGGCATGAAAACAATCATCTCCTTTTGCATCTCCATCAGTTCAGGTGCATTGTTAGTGAGCAGTAATATTTTGAAAGGAGCTTTTTTCTGAGCAGTAGATCTCAACAGCGGGCTTGAAATATTCAGTCAGCTATGCTATAAACAGATGTGCTGTCACTCAGGCTTTGTTGTCCATTTATAGAGCACGGAGTAGATTTAGCATCATTCTTAAGGGCCCTGGGATTCTCAGAATGATAAAGGAGCATTGGCTTCAACTTAGTCGCCAGCTGCTTTATCCTCTAACAGGAGAGTCAGCCTGTCCTTTGAAGCTTTGAAGCCAGGCATTCCCCGCTCTAGCTAGAAAAATCCTCAGTGGCATCTCCTTCCAATAGAAGGCTGTTTTGTCTACATGAAAATCTGTTTAGTGTTACCTACTTCATCAGTGACCTTAGGTCTTCTGGAGGACTTGCTGCAGCGTCCTCATCAGCACTTGCTGCTTCACCTTGCACTTTTATGTTACAGAGATGGCTGCTTTTCTTACAACTTATGAACCAAGCTCTGCTAGCTTCCAACTTTCCTTCTGCAGCATCTTCAGCTTTTGTAGAATTTAAGAGAGTTAGGGCCTTGCTCTGGATTAGACTTTGGCACAGGGAATGGGCTGGTTTGATCTTCTGTCCAGACCCTTAAAACATTTTCTGTATCAGCAATAAGAGTGTTTCACTTTCTTATCATATGTTCATTCGAGTAACGCTTCTAATTTCCTTCAAGAACTTTTGCTTTGCATTTACAACTTGGCTAATGGTTTGGTATGAAAGGCCTGGCTTTCAGCCTGTCTCTGCTTTGAACATGCCTCCCTCACTAAGCTTAATCATTTCTAGTTTGTGATTTAAAAGTGAGATATACGACTCTTCCTTTCACTTGATACTGAGAGGCTGTTGTAGCGTTATTAATTGGTCTAATTTCGATGTTATTGTGTCTCAGGGAATATGGAAGCCCAAGGACAGAGAGAGAGAGAGAGATGGGGAACAGCTGGTTGGTGGAGCAGTCAGAACACACACATTTATCAGTTTTGTTCACAGTCTTCTATGGGCACAGTTTGTGGTGTCTCCACATAATTACAATAGTAATGTCGAGGATAAGTGATCATAGATCACCATACCAGATATGATAAAAATGAAACAGTTTGAAATATCACAAGAATTACCAAAATGTGACACGGAGACACAAAGTGAACACTTACTGCTGGAAAAATGGCACCAATAGACCTGCTTGATGCAGCATTGCCACAGATGTTCAATTTACAAAAAAAAAAATGCATTGTCTGTGAAGCTCAACAAAGTGTGAAGTGCAACAAAATGAGATATTCCTGTGTAATAACAACTATTGTGTGCACAGTATGTGCTGAGCATTGCACATTATCTCATGTACTCCTTTTAACAGTGCTTTCACTGATTAGAAAGCCAAGGCAGGGGCTGGGTGTGGTGGCTCATGCCTGTGATCCCAGCACTTTGGGAGGCTGAGGCAGGCAGATTGCTTTGAGCTCAGGAGTTCAAGACCAGCCTAGGCAACATGGCGTAACCCTATCTCTTAAAAAAAGAAAAAAACAGCCTGTGTGGTGGCAGGTACCTATGGTCCCGGCTACTCAGGAGACTGAGGCTGGAGAATTGCTTGAACTCGGGAGGCGGAGGTTGCAGTGAGCTAAGAGTGCACCATTACACTCCACCCTGGGCGACAGAGACCCTGTCTTAAAAAAACAAAACACAAAAGCTGAGTTAGAGAAGAGCAAAGTGCTTGCCCGAGGTTATGTAGCTAGACCAAGTGGGGATTTTGAACTCCAACTGCTTGGCTCCATATTCACTGTGCTCTCTAGCTCAGGGCAAACTGGTAGCCAGGAAGTCATCCAGCTCGATTGCAGCTTGCCTCCTCCTGATTTTCTGGATGTCCGGTTTTTAAAAAGTTAATAGCAAACTAGTATAGTGTCGGCTCCACAGAGGTGCTTTTCAGAACCCACCTATTTGCCCTTTACTGGTAATCAGGGGTAATCCTGTCCCGTATCTGTACCCTGATATGTCTGGGTTGTAAAAAGTGTGAGACTGGATGGTACAGTTAAGCTATTTGTTCTGGATTTGGGTTTTTTAAGTTTGGCATTTGAGCAGAATCACAAGTTGTAGAAAGTAGTAATTTCCAGACATTTGAGATCTGATTCACCAACATTACTGTAATTAAAGAAAAACCTATATTTGTTTGCTCCATTTTGTCTCACTAGGATGTTTTATAAATAATAAACCTAGACATTTAGAAAATAGCGTCTATTTAGCTGGTTAAGCTTTCGTGGCCCTTCATGTTCAGATGTCTCAAGGTGATATGAGTGTGCCTCCATTTATAGGGAGTGACTGTGGACAGTGAACTATATTGACATATAAAGGCAGCTTTAAAATACAGACTGCAGAAATCAAGTGGCTTGACAATTCTCTTAGAAGATACGTTTATGAAGTATAGAGCTCAAATGTAATGATTTCAGTTGGTTACAGAGTGTTAATGAATTTTGAATTGAGGCAATTGTGATCAAGCTTGTTGCCTTTTATTAAAAGGCATTATTTTTATTAAATGAATCATTCTTAAAATGATGATTGTTCTCAATAGTTATGAAATCATTAAAAAAGCATCTACCTATGCCTGAATTAACAGGACAAATGTGGTTTTCAGCTTTCAGCTGACCAACAGCACCTCCATGGTTGTGATTTCAAGGTACTTGTTTATGTATGTGATTTTGCTGGTGTTTTCCGAGTCTTCAATACTATTTCTTGTAACAGGGTATGAATGGGTGTGTGTGTGTGCTTGCTAATATGTCCCCTTGGTCCTTAGCATTGTGGGAATGTGAAGTGAAGCTGAGTAGGATGTCTCAACTTCCTAGAATCCTCCAGCCCTTAGTTTTAAAGAGGTACCCCCGTGCAAGACTGGTGGAGACCCTTCTGTGTAACGTTCACAACACAACCACCACATTCACAACACAACCACCACAGTGACAGCAGGCGCTGAGTGCAAACCATGTGCCAGGCATTTCCCACCATCAGTATCGATCCTCAGTTCCAGAAAGTTGGTGCTGTTGTGACCATTGAGAGGATGAGGAGACCGCTGCTTGGAGACTTTCAGTGCTTTACCTAGGGCCACACGGATGGAAAAGAGCAGAATCAGGAATTGGACTGCTCTTCACCATCCTCATGGCTGCCTGGAGGGCAGGCAGTCTTGGGCTTCCTTAGAAGATTTTTGTTTTGGGAGGGCTCTTCACTGTCTCAAGAAGGCTGAGGGAAGAATTCATCTCATTTAGTGGATGAGGATACCAAAACATAACATTAAAAATTACAGCCTCGGGCTCCATAGACCCTGTTCAGGCATCAGAGGGCTTTTCTTCTATATTGACCACCTTTGCCACAAAGAAGCTAGAGAAGGAACCCTCCCCCGATTTCACCTTGTGAGTTACAGGTGTCTGACAGCCCTGTTCTTAGCTAAGAGGTGTGTGTGCACCTGACTGCAAGCAGCTGCCATGCCTGCCAGAGGACATACGTGATGCCCAGTTTCTGTGGACCCTTCTGGGCCTACAGACTGTAGTCTCGGGTGGGTACCCATGGCCCAGACTTCACATTCCTCGTGCTGCCCTGTCCTGCTTCTCTTCTGTCTGACCTGATGCCCCAGGCTTAGAGTGGGGAGGGGATGCTAGGGGGTGGGTTGTCATTTTCCTGTCCCAGTCAGGTATTTTGTATTGTTTCTTAATGAGCCATTTCCCATCTGGATTTGGAGGGGATCAGGGAAGATGGGCGGGTTGTGAGTTACATACAGTTTGCTGGGCATCTTCCCTTTTTTCTCTGTCCAGCTCCCAGGTGTTTGAGGCTTTTTTCTACCTTCAGGTGCTCCAAATGCAGGGGCTGCCCTTTCTCTATCTGGGTTTCAGCCTCTCCAGCTCCTGGAAGACTGTGCTGTTGGATCTCTGGAGTGCCTTCTGGTTTGGGCACTGTGGGATTTGTGAGTCATAGGCTTCAGTTTAGTACTTTTTCCTACTCCGTCCTGCCTTCTGCTGTCCATGCCCCATTGCAAGAACAGGCATTCTTCCCTCCCATATAAACTTGCAACCTGGTTCCACCCATTCTCCTCTCTTCTTCTCCGGATAATCCTAGAGATCACTGCCTCCCAGAATAACCCCATTTGATTCCTTAGGACAGGCAGGAAACTCGCTGCCCAACCCTGCCTGAGTCTCCGTTTCCTTACCTGGAGAGACTGTTCTTGCTCTGGAAACTGACCACCGGAAATTCACCTCCATCCCCATCACTTCCTGGGGTAGTTCTTTCTGACCATTGGGTTTGCTTCTTGGGTGTTTGACTCTGCATACAGTTAGAGGCTCTTTAAATACCTTTTTAACGTAAGGGTTTTTGTGGATGTGTATGTGGTGGAGGGAGAGAGTGTATATGAGTGAGCATGAGAACAGGAGTTACTATTTATCACAACTGGTGTGGGGTGGCTGAAGATTATTGACTTCTAGAGTTGTGTTTTTCAACTTTTTTTTTTTTATCTTAGTGAGTAGTAATAAATACATTGTAACTCCCAAGCACACATAAATGTCATCTGAAACATGTTTGAAAAATATATACGATTTATTTGTTTTTCGAGATGGAGTCTTGCTCTATCACCCAGGGTGGAGTGCAATGGCGCAATCTCGGCTCATGCACCACCACGCCGGGCTAATTTTTTGTATTCTTAGTAGAGATGGGGTTTCACCATGTTGGTCAAGCTGGTCTCAAACTCCTGACCTTAAGCAATCCGCCTGCCTTGGCCCAGCAAAGTGCTGGGATTACAGGTATGAGCCACTGTGCCTGGCTGAAAACTATATACTCTTACATTCTGATGCTTTCTGTGCAGTTTGATATTTTCCATATAATTTTATTTCATTTTTCAAAAATTGCCGGATACAAAGCACTGAATTAATTTCGTATGTATTTTATTTAAACAATCCTCTCTCCTCCATTACAGTATGCATTTCATGAAGACAGGAATTCCATGTTATTCTTCCTTTAATTGATGCTTAATACCTATTGTCAATGATTCTTTTCTCTATGCAAATCCTCTGGAGAAATATTTTGTTCTGTGCTGAAAAACAGTTTCATTCAATGGTTGAGGTGACTTGTGTCACTGATGTGATTTCCTTCTTTTATATTAACTATCAAAAATCTCAGACTTATTAATAAAGACATGCCTTCATAGGATACATCTTTATAATGGTCTTATTTCTATTTTATTTTCCTTGCTCTTTTTTTTCATTTTACTTTATTCTTCTGTCCTAAATATTTAAAGTTCCAGCTGATTTTAAAGTAAAAGGTGCTCAATGGGAAAAGCTCACACCAATCAGAGCTACCTAAAAGTCGAGTTGGAAAGTCCCAAGGATCTTTTTCTCTGAGGCAAACCTCTTTGCTTCTGGGTGCTTGCCCTGCAGACTGGCTTATGAAGAGGTCATCATCTTTTCAGATTCCGGGGGCTCGTGATGTTCATACCACTGCAGTGTTCGTATTACACACTGTAATAATCTGGAATAATAAGGTCATAGGCACTCTTTCCTACCCTCACATGTTGATCTGCCTTCTCCTTTTCAATAGCCATGTAATGTTCCCTTTCTCACCTACTTTGAATTTTAAATTCTTGCTGCTGTAAGTTTTTCTTGGAGCAAGGAAAACAATAAAAAAAAATAAAATTTAGTTTCAAAAGAAGAGTAGAGATAATTAACTAGCCCTTGCCACCTAACTAAATATAATCCCCTAGTAACTCCTCTTGGAGCCACCAACTTCCCTGGGAGTGGAATTGCTTGTGGAAAGGCCTGTGTGGATTCTGAACTTGGGAGATAGTGACAGAGCCCTCTCTTTAGCCTCCGGGAGGTGACAAATGATGGATGAGAGTGACCTTGGACCGGCAAGACCAGGTCAGTGCAAGTGGCATTGGTTTCTTAGATGCTCCTCAGCTCAGTGTGGGTCTCCCAAGACTCAGTTGTGCCTGGTTTTTCAGCCTCCCAATGTCTCTTAATTAACTTAATATTATTTTGTAATACTAAAGCAATGATGAATTATGCACATGGAGTTATTAATCTTCTGTGTAAATATGTCAAACACTGTGTCTTAATTATGGACTCTACACTTAAAGTATTTTAAAGCTTCTATTCATATATTTACTTAGAAAGACATGATCTGTGTTTCTATGGTGTCAGCACACTCAATGGGAAAATGGTGTCCATACACTGGAGACGTTTGTACCAAAGAGCAGTTTTCGTGATGACGTGAACGCTGCCTGGTCTCCACTGACCCACAGACATTCTTTGCCTTTGCAGTGAAGGGAGTTGGGGTAAGATGGGGCCTGGGGATCTGGACCCTCTTTCACCTCCTGACTGTTCTGTCTCTAGCAAACAGTCTTTTCCTGGACAGTCCCGGAAGGTGTAAGAGCAGCTTTCGCTGGGGCAGCTGTCTCCCTCATAGCAGCGCCAGCCCTAAGCCAGGGCAGGGCCTCCTCCGGGAAGAACTGTGCACCTCCTTCAGGGGCATCAGTGAGTTAGGTACATTGTGAGTGTACTAACTTAGTATTTAGCGGTTACTCCGCACTGGGCACTGTGCTGTTCCTGGGTGGCGGCTGGGGCAGTGCAGCGAGGGTTACGTAGACTACACACAGCGGTAATAGCCAATGTTCCATAAGAGCTTGCCATGGGTTTGCCACACGTAGACACTGGCTCTTGTTTACATAGGCTGCCTGATTTGCACTTACCAACAAACCTGGGTAGCTTCTGGTGTCTGTATTCTCATTTTATGATGAAGAAGCTGCAGTGAGGAGGGGTAAAGTCACCTGCCCAAGTTTACATAGCTGATAAGTGGCAGAGCCAGAACCTGAGCCCGCTGTCCAAGGTGAAGGTGCTTCCTAGCATGCTGGCCACCTCTAGGAAGGAGCTCAGCTGCACCACCCACTGGGGCAGATACACTCCCAGCAGCTGGGACTGGGCAGAGTGGCTCCACCTCCCCGGTGGGTCCTCAGTTTGCTAAGTGTTGGCTGCATGACTTGACTTTCTCAACAGTCCTTTGAGCAGCTGAGGTCATACTTAGATGTGACTTGGACTGGGACAACAGAGGAGCCCAGGTGAGAGCTGGCAGGCATGGGACCAGGGTGGAGATGTAGTTTTCCCCACCAGGTGGGTGGAGCCAGGTCTCTTCAAACCAGAGGGCACAATTGCTGTTTTTATTGTTCATGTTGACTGTAGCAAAAATAACTCAGTGCCTGTGAACCTCATCTGTGAAATGTAAATAACCCCTTCTCTGCCTTTTTTTTTTTTTTGAGACGAAATCTCGCTGTGTTGCCTAGGCTACAGTTCAAGACCAGCCTGACCAACATGGTGAAACCCTATCTCTACTAAAAATACACAGATTCTCTGCCTATCTTACTCTGCAGCATGGGAAATCGCTGAGATCAGAGGTTGGAAAGTGGTAACTGTGTCCAGGCAGGCAAGTAGTGTGTTTACAGGAATGTGACTGAGCAACAGGGAAATGAGATTTCTCTTTTTTTTTTTTTTTTTGGAGATGGAGTCTCGCTCTGTCACCCAGGCTGGAGCGCAGTGGTGCACTCTTGGCTCACTGCAGCTTCCGCCTCCTGGGTTCAAGTGATTCTCCTGCCTCAGCCTCCCGAGTAGCTGGGACTACAGGCGCCTGCCACCACACCCAGCTAATTTTTTGTGTTTTTAGTAGAGATGGGATTTCACCATGTTAGCCAGGATGATCTCGATCTCCTGAACTCGTGATCCACCCACCTCGGCCTCCTAAAGTGCTGGCATTACAGGTGTAAGCCACCATGCCCGGCTGAGGTTTCATTTTTAACTCAGACGTCAATCAAATTAACCGTATACAGATTTGAAAAGCTTTTCTTTATCTCTGTTAACGGAGAAAAGGAATGACTGCTTTCTTGTAAAAATGAAAATGTTCAGTTTTAAACTTAGCAGTTCCTACCATTTTGAAATGTTCACTTATTTCTTACTTTATTATTATTATTTTTTTCTTGACACAAAGTCTCGCTCTGTTGCCCAGGCTGGAGTGCAGTGGTGCAATCTCAGCTAACTGCAACCTCTGCCTCGTGGGTTCAAACAATTCTCATGCCTCAGCCTCCTGAATAACTGGGATTACAGGCTTGTGCCACCATGCTCAGCTAATTTTTGTATTTTTAGTAGAGATAGGTTTCACCATGTTGGCCAGGCTGGTCTTGAACTCCTGACCTCAGGTGATCCGTCTGCCTCGGCCTCCCAAAGTGCTGGAATTACAGGTGTGAGCCAATGTGCCCAGCCATCATTTCTTACTTTTTGACAAAGGAGGTAGACATATTGGAGGGTTGACCTGAACTCCATAGATTCCCAGGGAGACAGTGCATGACTTTGATCAGCCCGTGTAGGGCATATTCACATTGACATCCAATTTTACCTGAGCCATTGGGATGGGATGCAAAGGCCTGACATGGTTTAGAAAGAAAGCATAACTCTGCAGTGCCAACTAGGATGGGGTGAATGGGATTCTGGCCTGAGTGTGACAACTAAGACAAGATTGCCGGCCCAGGTGCTGAGAAATGTAGCCTGAGAGCATGGTGCTGTTTTCCTTTTGGAATCTAGTGAGGTGAAGTACCCAGTTCTCTGCTTTGGTCCTGTGAGGGGGTTCTGCAGAGGTAGATGGAGTGGTTTTTGTCCTCAAGGCACTGACAAACTGCAAATGATACACGACAATGTCTCAATAGGTTCACCTTCCCAACCCTTCTCTGCTCTTGTACCCTCCACCTCCACTTAGTTGGTTGGCGTTCAATTGTTTGTTGATATGATTTACTTTCATGATTACATGTCAAAATATGTGATACAATTTTTAGCTCTGGATGGCAAACAGTTTCAACTTGGATGCCAACTCCACCCAGTGGGTGATGCCTGACTGGCGCAACATGTGACACTGCCTCAGGGTGCCAGGAGGGAGAGAGTGCTGTCTGATGACCAGTGGGAAGGTCTGCTATGGTGAGGGGATGGGGAGCAGAAGCAGCACACACGTGATGGTCATTGGTTCATCCTGAGTACATTAGGCTTTCAAAAGCTGGGGGGAAATGATGCTCAGACGAAATGAAACTCCTTAGTCTTCCCTTAAACGGTGAAGCGGGATTTAGGCAAACAGAAGTGCTTTCTGTCTTGGAGAAGAGCAGACGTGAAGACAATACCTTCCAGTGAGTATGCAGCTATGCGGGAGGCTGTGGGAGCTGAGGGACTGGAGGCACGTGGAAGAGGAAGGAGTATTAGGCAGGGCAGGGGCGCTGTCCTTGCTGGAGCCATGACAGACGTCAGTTGGTTGTTGGTAGTTTGAGTGTAGACAGATTGCAGAGGTCCTCGGGGATGCCAGATGGAGGAATTTAGATGTGATGCAGCCCTGTGCTTCTCAAGAAGCCTTCCCAAATGCTCCGGACACAATTAGCTGCTCCATCTTCTCCACCTCAGAGGAGACTCCTAGTACTCTGCTTGAGCTTGGATTCTTGTCTGCTGTCCTGAAATGTTTATGTATTATCTGTCATCCCCCTTGAGGACATGAACAGTGTTTTAGCCATCTTTGAATCCCCGGTGCTCACGATCATGCCTGGTATGGAGCAGATACCCAGTGAGTGGTATTGAATTAAACTGAAATAGGGTCCCTGAACTGCCAGGTGAGATGGGGTGGAAGGTGGGCTGTGCCTTAGAGGTGAAGCTGGGTGCAGACGTGGGAGGCTGCCAAGCATAGAATGTACCCTCTGCCAAGGGAGCTCAGAGTCCATGTCCCTGGGATGTGCAGGATGGGAAGCAAGGCAAGTCTGAAGCGTCAAGTTTACAAGAGTGTGCACAGCACAGGAAACCAGTTGAAATTGAAGATGGCACCAGAGAACGGACAAGACTGAAGGAGGGAATTTGGAAAGCTGAGCCTAGATGAATTCCCGGAGGCAGTGACTTACAGGGCTCGGAGACCCTGTGTATAGGGAAGCGCCGCTGAGCCTGTGGGTCAGAGGGAGTCCTCGGAGATGTTGTCTCTTGAGAAATGAGGAGCTACTGAAGATTCTGTCTCTCAGATACCTCAGCATTGTAGAGATGTGGAGTGATCCTACAGCCCATTGTATTAATATTTAGTTACGACTCCTTCATTTGCAAGTGACAAAAACTGAACCCAAACTGGCTTAATTTGGTGACTTTTATAACTGAAAAGCCCAAACGGGGAGGGAAGGGAAGGGAATTTTTGACTTCAGGCCCAACTTGATCCAGGGATGCATGCATACTGTGGCCTCGGGGCCAGGTGCGTGCTTCTGAGTTTCGCTGGCTGGCTGGCTGGCTGGCACACTTTCTCTTCATCTTTTGGCTTGGCTTTCCTTGGTGGGTGTTAGCTCTTCATCCCTATGTACCCCTGGCAACTCTAGGCTTGTGGCCTCTCAGGGCTGAATCCTGCCAACGAAAGAACTTCTTACCTAGTTACTGCAGGGAAAACCCCCAGACTCGCTCTCTTTGGACCTGGTTGGTGTGGGTTGGAGCATATGCCTAGCCCCGAACTGATAACCTTGGCTGCACACCAACTCTTATTGCCCCTGGGATGAGAGCAGGAATGGAGCAGTTCCTGGGGGAAGGTCAGGGTGCTGTTACCCTTGGAGTTTTGCTGGGTGGCAAGGCCCTCGTTAACGCCCCATCCAGGCTAGCTGTTGTAATCTTGGCAGCAAAGCAGAAGCTGCTTTTGCTGTGCCCGTGAGGAGAAGAGCTCCCTGCCGGCCTCTGCCGCCCCAGACATGCTGCTGCCCTCTTTCCACAGACTGCGTGTCCTTGAAGCTGGGCTCCATAGAGTGGTCCACCAGGTCACCCTGCTGGCCACCTCCATTTGTCATCCCTGGGCATTCTAGACAGCGTCTTGGGCAGGGGCCTTGCCCCATCTGGGTGATTGTGGGGTCACTGAACTGTTGTGGGATCTCGGGAGAAACCTCTTCAGAGAGTGTGCATCCACAGGGAGAAGTATATTCACACTTTCCACAGGCTGGGGAGCTGTCTCGCCTGTCCTCGGTCAGGGCGAGCCTTCCATTGTGAGGTGCTTTATAGTTTGCACAGCTCTACCCAACTTGTTACTTAATCTGGCTTTTACCATAACACTGCTGGGCAAGGCAAAGCAAGCATGATTGTCCCTGTTTTATGGATGAAAGAACTGGGGATCAGGAGGGCTAAATGTCTCAAACAGGGCATCACAGCTGTCGAGACTAGCATTAGACTCGGGGGACACAAATGTCACATAAAATTTGTACTTTTAAACCAAAGGTGAAGAAAGATGAAGGCAAACTGACTATTGTAGCCAGTTTCTTCATGTAAATGTGGTGCTAACGTACCCATCGGAGTTCCTCTAAGTGCATACTTCATTAATACCTGCAGGGGAAAAAATGAGCTCTATTTACAGCCAAGCATGTCTGAGTCAAGGCCTGCCTGCCCACCAGCCTCCTGTGGTTTACCTACCAAAGTTTTACGAGAGGTTGAATCAGCTTGTGGAAGTTGTGTGATAGCACTGCGGCTCCCCTGGGTCACCTCCTGAAGTGTATAGGGTCGTGAGTGGGAGGGTGTCTCAGCAAGCCCAGCCTGAACATGCACAATGGCCTCAAGTGACCCAGCCACTTGAAAAAGCCATTGCTCTCGGTTCTTGCTGCTCTTGCTTGGCCAGCTCTTACCTGGGGTCTCTGGGCCCTCACAGGGCCTCCCTGTGAAGCCTATGCTTGGAGACTTTGCTCACCAGGTCACAGACAATTGTTGTTTTCCAGCTGGAAGAGATCATCTGATTTAGTCTGTTCATTTAACACATGAGAAATGGAGACCAAACCCCATACCGTGGCACCTGGGGCCCTTTGTGTCTGCCCTCCACTGTGTCCCTGTGGCCTCTCCCTCCCCTTCCCACCTGTCCTCATACCTTGTGCTCCAGCCACGTGGACCGCCCTGAACAGCTTGCCTTTGTGCGGGCTCCTCTTCTGGATGGAACACCCTGCCTGGAGCAGGGAGGGCCATGATGAGGGAGCAGGTGGCTGTGCTGAGCCTTTCCCTGACATGCACTCATGGACGTTTTCCTGGAACAGAGCAAAACCAGGGGGCCCTGGTATCATAGAACTTCTTAGTGGGAAGGGACATTGAATAATAGTTGGTCCAAACCTCTCATTTTGCCCATTTATTTATTCATTTATAAGTGCTGAATATCTATTTTTGTGACAGGCCTTGGGAATGCAATGATGCATGAAATAGAAATGATCTCTGGCTTTAAAGCAATGATAATTTATTGGGGGAGACAAATATTAAAGAGGTAATTTTTAAAAATTGACAAACAGCTACATAATTAGGGTGTACAACATGATGTTTTGATATATGCATCCACTGCGGAATGGCTAAATTAAACTCATTAACATATCTGTTACCTCACATGCTTATTTTTTGTGGCGAGAAAATTTAAAATATAGTCTTAGCAATTTTCAAGTATGCAATACATTGTTGTAACTGTAGCCACTATGTTGTACAGTAGATCTCCTGAACTTACTCTTTCTAACTTTTGTATACTTTGAAATTTTGTATATGTTGATGAGCATCTCCCCAATCTCCCTGACCCCCACCTCTGGAAATCATCGTTCTTCTCTCTGCTGCTGTGAGTTCAGTTTTTTAAGACTCCTCGTATAAGTGAGATCATGCAGTATTTGCCTTTCCGTGCCTGGCTTATTTAGCTTAGTGTCGTGTCCTCTAGGTTCACCCAGGTTATTGCGAATGACAAGATCTCCTTCTTTTTAAAGGCTGAATAGTATTTCATCGTGTATCTGTAACACATTTTCTTTACCCATTCATCCATTGATGAATATGGAGGTTAATTCCATGTCTTAGCTATTGTGAATAATGTTACGAAGAACATGGGCGTGGCAGACAGTTCTTTGACATACTGATTTCATTTCCTTTGTATATACATTCCCAGAAGTGGAATCACTGCATTATATGGTAATTCCACTCTTAATTTTTTGAGGACCTTCTATAACTCTTTTCCATAGTGGCAGTACTAATTTACACTCCTATCAACAGTGTACAAAGCTTCCCTCTTCTCCATATCTTTGCCAACACTTATCACTTGTCTTTTTGACAATAGCCATTCTGACGGATGTGAGGTGATGGCTCATTGTGGTTTTCATTTATATTTCCTTGATGATTAGTGATGGTGAGCAGTTTTTCATGTATCCGTTGGCTATTCGTGTGTCTTTTGAGAAATGTCCTTTCAGGCCCTTTGCCTGTTTTAAAATCAGGTTGTTTTCTTTCTGTTGAGTTGTTTGAGTTCCTTATCTATTTTTGATATTAACCCTTTATCAGATGAATGGTTTAAAAATCTTTTCTCCCATTTCATAGGTTGTCTCTTTATTCTGAGGGTTTTCCCTTTGTCGTGTGTAAGCATTTTAGTTCGATGCAGTCCCATTTGTTTATTTTTGCTTATGTTGCCTGTGCCTACAGACTCATACCTCAAAAATCTTTGCCCTAATGTCAAGAAGCTTTTACTCTGTGTTTTTCTGTAGTACTTTCACTGTTTTAGGTCTTAATGTTTAAGTCTTTGATCTATTTTGAGCTGATTTTTGTATATGGGGTGAGATAAGGGTCTGATTTCATTCCTCTGCATATGGATGTCCAGTTTTACCATACTGGTTATTGAAGAGACTGTCCTTTCCCCACTCTGTGTTCTTGGCACCTCTGTCAAAGATCAGTTGGCCATAAATGCCTGGATTTATTTCTTGGCTTTCTGTTAAAGAGGTAATTTTTTAAAATTTAAATTTCTATTGTGAATTAGGGCTGTGAAGAAGTATAATGGGCTTTGACAGCATGTAACAGCAGGCTCTAATTTTGTCTGGGAGGTCAGTAAAGGTTTTGCTGAGGAAATGTCATTTAAGCTGAGCCTTGAAGGGCAAGCAGAGCCTAGTCTAATGAGAAAGAGGGATGGGGAGACTTTTTCAGAAAGAAGGGAACAGGATGTGGAATGGTTCCACCGTGGCCCAGGGCCACAGCATGAATCAGTGGCTGAGCCAGGACTAGCAGAAATCAGATATATGGCTCCAGGCCCTGTGTTCCTTGCATTCAACCCCACTGGGTGTGTTTTTGGCCCTGTATCACAGAGCTCTATGCTCATTCATCTGAAGAGGGAAGTTCATGTCCATGGGGCAGGCACTCTTGGTGGGTGAAGCAGGGAGGGCAAAGACGTGGAGGTGGGAAGGCGGCTGGCATGTGTGGGAGGGAGCAGGTTGGCCCACGACTTGGAGTGAAGCACTCTGACAGAGGAGAGGTGGGAAAGTTAGAGGAAGAGGAATCTAGGCAAGGATGAAAGGGTGAGGTCCTTAACCAAGGAGCTGCAGGTTGGGATAGCAGGGGAGGCCAGGTGAGATGCTGAGATCAGTTGTTGTCTCAGCAGTTTGAATCTCAGGCTTGTTCTAAAAAGGGTTTATGGTAACTTAGTATCATACGTATCCTGTGTGTGTTTTTTTAATACATATGCTAGGATCATAAAACCTCATGCTGTAATAGCCCCTACATGTCTAGATCTGTAGCTTTATTCCTTCCATTTTTTTTCTTGTCTGCTTTCTAGTAGCACTTATGAGTACCTTACATATATCTGATGCTACAGTTAAAGACAGAGAGGGCCACTTTCAATAGAGAATCCAGGACTGCAGGGCACAGAAGGGATGGAAGGTGTCAGTGGGAGACGGGGACTTCTGGTAGAGTGTAAGCCAGAAAGCCTTCCCAAAGCCTTGGGCCACGTGGGTGGAAGAGCAAAACCGAGAAGTGACTCTTACCTGGCTGCATCAAGCCTCCGTTCACCTTTTGACAGCAGCTTGGGAGCTCTGTGAGGACAGGGTTCTGGCTTTGCTGAGGAGGATGCAGGTGCTCAGGGATGGACAGATAGACTGATAGACAAGCATTCATACCACAGCGCTAATAAGAGGATTCTTGAAATAGTAGAGTACCAAGTCTAATGAAGGATTCTGGCATCTCCCACCTCTTGCTAGTTGAGTTTCTGTTTCTCAAGATTCTGTATAGCATTAACTGGTTTGGAGATTATTAACTAGTTTAGAGACTATTGGTTTAGAGCCTGTCCTGTTGGTGAAATTTCACTGTTTGAAGAAGATACATCAGGTTTTAGAATTAGAATTGAGCCTTTGTTTCTCTAGTGGCTTGAGTTTTGGCTGGGGTTGGTGGCGGGGGGGGGACTTCTGTCCATGTATAGGGTAGTTTCTGGACATTGTTTTCTAAAGGAAGGTTTGACTGGTCCTGCCCACTCAGGATCTCCTGCCAGGGAGAAGAAATCTCTGCTGGTGGGTGACTGAGTGCCCCAGGCGTGACTCTGCCTGGCACACGGAGGGGATGAGACACAGGAATCATTTACTCTTTTCGTTTACCTGGGGAAGGGCTGTTAAGGTACAGCTCCTGCTCAGGCCTTTTATACCAGGGATGCCTCATTTCATGTCTGGTTCTAGAGGGTTCCTGCTGGCCCCTTCTTCCGCCATCCCAGTCTTTCTTCCTCTGTGCTTCCATCCATCGTGGCCACAGACCTCAGTGTCTTCTGTGTGTTACCTCTCACCCAGCTGCTTTGGCTGGGCCCACAGTCCCGTCTTGCCTGGTTAGGAACCTGTCTTTCTTGCTGGCTTCCTTTTCAAATTGTTAATTCAACATTCTTTTATCAAATGAACAATCCTCTTGTAAAGCAAGTAATTATCCCACTTCTCCTGAACGACGTTTTGCAATATTTAAAAATAATAGTTCGTTTGTTGAATGTGGAGGTATACCTGTTTCATAGGATTCCTTTTTAGTGGCAGGATTGAGGACCAGGATGACACTGGCTTCTAGATAAACTGGTCTGCCTGCTCTCCAGGCTGCGATTGTTCAGTTGGCATCATGGTAGAATCTCTGTAATAAAGAATTGTATTAAAGGAAGTTTGTATTTCTTATAAAGAATCCCGTCAAATAATTCACTAAGGATTTTGGAAAGAGAAACCAAATTATTTAAAAAGCAGGGAGAGGGCAAAGGAGAAGGAAGAAGAACGTTTAACGATTCATTTATACTAATGGCCCTTGTGTTATTGTGGCAAAATTACTTCTAAATAAAAGTGAAAGAGGTAAAGCCAGCTCTGTTTGGGAGGTGTACTGTCTGTTCTCTGCTTTGCTTTTCTGCTCTGAAGTGTAGTGTGCTGTCTTGACGTAGGGATGTAACTGCTATGAATATTGATGGCAGCAAAAGCTTTTTTTTTTCTGTCTGGCCTAGTAAATAAAGCAGCAAGGATAAAAAGGGATGAATTGTAAAATCAGTGTGCTGTTTTTAGCTTCTCTGGTTCCCTTAGAACTCTTAAGTCTCAAACATATTGACAGTCTGCATTTGGTGGTCAGGGTCTGATGTGAGCACAGTGGGTTGGCATTTTCAGGGATTTTTGCCTCTGGTTAAAGTAACAGAGTTCCTTTTTCTTTGAGCTTTCAGAGTTAATGTTATGGCTTCATTGAGGCCTTCCTGTATCTTTCCCTCTATCCAGTGGCAACGCTGGTGCCTGCTTAGAATACCAGTGGCATGAGTGTGCGATCATTCCTCCAACAGCCACGCCTCGCATGCCTCCCGAGCGAGCACTCCCTTGGGGGATATGGCAGGGAACGGGGCAATGGGGAATCTGGACAGTAAGCAAGGAAGGGCATCCTTGTAGCTCTGAGCGTAGCATCTCATGTAGCTGTATGAAGGGCATGGGGGAAGAAGGCACGGGGGCATGGAATGAGCCTGGCTGAGAACAGGACTGATCTGAAGGTCTAGAGGGGGCATGAGTATAGAGGTTGGAGATGAGCTAGGCTTTCTAAATTAAATTATAAACACACTGATGCTGGCTAACTCTCAAAACACACACACACACACAATTCGTTCACTAGACTGTTGTAATGGTGTTCTGAGGAGCAAAGGGAGCTCTGGAGGGCAAGTGTTTAGAAATGATAGGAATCACAACAGCCCTGTCCTTGAGAGGAAGCCCTGTTATATGACCAGTGAAGAGTGGAGAATGGGGGCAAAGGCTGGGATGCATGGCCATGGCTGCATGGTCCCCCTGGTGGTCAAGAGGGAGGATACCTGTGGCACGACAAAGGGAAGTTCTGCCTGGCACGGCCGGTGACAGAGGGGCAGCCATTCTGGCAGCAGACAGCCAGAGCCCAGGGGCGACACAGGCGAGGCTCCCATTTAAATGCACAAGGGTGCTGGGGATACTGCAAGCAAAATTTAACAGGTGACAGTTCCTCAAAGGGTCAGGCTTATGGGAATCATCCTAAATTTCGTGTTTTTAAAAATGTTTCTGAATAAAAAGTGTTCTCTTCAGAAACGTAAAATTTCTTTAAAAATACACATTTGCCTATTGCATAAAAATAAGTCTGTAATAGTGATAACATATAACACAGCAAAGTGCTTTTTTCCCCCCTGGAATCAGTTGTGAAAAGGAGGGGTTGGCTTGATCGGAGGGCTGAAGATCTAGAATCTCTCTCGTCAGTTACTACTTTTGTGACTCTTGAGAAATTCTCTTTGTCTACATTCAAAACTTCCCCCTCCTCACACCTTCCCCCACACCAACAGAATAAATGACAGGTACCATGGTGGGGACATTTTTCTGGCTCCTGGTATGGTGCCTGTCATTTAGAAGTGGTGTTCATGTAAGTGTTTCCTGAGCCTAATTTATTTTGATCTCTTGCACTAGGCATTTTAATGAGTGAATTTCATGACCTCCGTTTCTCTAAGGTATTGGTAACTTTTCAGGTCCCACTCATAGTAGTGTAGGACTCTGTAGTTCATATTGAAAAGTTACAGTTGCTGATGATACTTTGTTATTTAAATAGCTTCATACGGGGAATGCTTCTTGTAAAGTTAATTGCCCACATCTCTGTCGGTCCCTGTTTCTATTGAAACTGAAGCTGCATAAAGAAAACATTTATAAAAGAGGAAAGAGTCAAAGTTTTTAGACTTGCTGATTGATATATTTTCCATAGCTCATGGAGTTGCATGGGTTGGAACTGGAAAGGTTCTAAGAGTCATTTAGCCCACGAGCGGCACCTGTGAGGTCTGTGGCAGTCAGATGGGCATGGCTGCTGGGGTGGATACAAGAGAAAAGGTCAGAGGCTCTGCCTAGGTTTCCTGGGAAAGGGCATTGTGACCTGTCACAAGTTCAGCCAGGAGAGGCGGCATGCCAATAAGCAGGCAGGGTGTTTGCCATCCTGAATTCACTTCCCTTATTGTGCGGATGCAGAAACTTATGCCCAGAGGAGGGGAAGGACTTGCTCAGGGTCACCTTGCTACTCAGTGACAAAGCTGACTCTGACTTCGAACTCAGACATAAACCCAAGAAGAAGAGAGGGTCAAAACAGATGCATCTTCATTTCTTCCGGAGGATGAATTTCTTCTGTTCAAAGCCACCATTTGAATCTTTGTTGTGCCCTTGTGCTTTTCTGGGCCTGATTTGGCAACCTCAGAAGGAGAGCATGCTGCGTTTTGCAAATGTGTGCAAATAACAAACATGCCCGTTATGTCCTAAGCAGACTCATCACACACGCATTGAGGCAGGTGGCAAAATGCAGTCATGCAGCCTGGAACGAGAAGTGTTGCACACGTAGTTGCTTATGAGAAATTCAGTGTTAGAATGTAAATGCCTTCCTGGCCCAGGGGCAGTATAATTGTTCCATTTCTCATAATAAAATGCTTATATGTCTAAGATGTTGATTCTAATCTCTCTTCCTTTTTCTGTCTCCTCTTCCTCCCCTGCCCCTACTTTTTTGGTATGTTTCTTTGTTTTTCTTCACAGGAAAAAGTAGAATATGCCTTCCTGATTATTTTTACAGTTGAGACATTTTTGAAGATTATAGCGTATGGATTATTGCTACATCCTAATGCTTATGTTAGGAATGGATGGAATTTACTGGATTTTGTTATAGTAATAGTAGGGTAAGTCCCTTTTACTTTGGGGAAATGTTGATTTGGAAAATGGAAAATGGGAGGTGGAGGTTGGGGGGAACAGTAACAAAACAGTCTTTTTAGGGAATGTTGTTGCTCTTTTATGCCAGCTGTTGCACCAGAACCTCTCAGGAGTTCTTTTAACGCTGATGCTGCTGCTGTCAATCTCTGGGCAGAGACTAGTTTGAAATTCTCTCGTTGTTACTCCCCTTTTTAGTAACATGTTATAGATGGGAGTGTAAGCTCCTAATGTGAGAGGCTTTACCTAACAGGGTCTTGGATCTCCAGAAATAGACCAATCCTGTTGGTGATTAGAGTCAAGTGAGTAGAGCTTTTAATACTTAGTGCCAATGTTAAGTTAAAAAAAGTAAAAAGTAATAAAACCTTCATAGCAGTGAGGTACTCTGCCATTTAACATCCCTTGAGCAAAGCTATTAATTTTCTTTCTTCTTTTTTTTTTTTTTGCTGACTTGTGGGAGAAACTCTGGCATACTACAATTCCATTTTAAATAACGAAACAAGTGTCTGGATAATGTCATGTATCTGCATAAAATGAAATAAGCTAGAAAATGCAGAGAAGCAGGTGTTCCACCAAAATCCTGTTGCAGGAAGAAGACATCAGTAGTTTTAGTTAAAGGAGAATGTTAAAATAAAAAATAGTGGCCTGTGTTATTTTAGTCCTTCCACACCTGGAAATGCTGCCAGGAAGAGAAAAATGAATCCACGTTACAGGAATGCTGGGTCTTTGGACCAAAGACCCATGTAGGAAGATAAGATATATCCTTTTTCCCAGTCTTAGTTATGCTAGCTGTAAAGTGAGTTGCTCCTAAAATTATGTTTTTGTAAAGAGAGGTTTTTAAATAGCCTCTCTGTTTTCATCTTCATGACTTCAGTGAACTGCCTTTTACAGTTGAGCAAGGTGATTTTTCTTGTGGATTATCCTTTTATCATGAATCTTTTGCCTTTTCATTGGAAATGAAATCTGCTGGGTATTGGGAGAGTGGAATTGGTTGTGGGCCTTCCTATGTCCTTTCAACCTAGGAAGTTAATATGAGATCCTGATTGCCCGATGGGACAGTTAGACTTGTGGGAAACAAGTTAGCTTTTGCAAAACCCCCACGGCACATTGGCATTTAAGGCATCATTGCAAAAGAAGTGCACCAAAATGAATAGGTGGCAGATATGTGCCATACTTTCCTGTATTTGGTGGACTCTGTCAAGGAATGGCAGGCGGGAGCCTTGCAGGTATGTTGGTTCTGGGATAATCTGGCTGTGCCTCTTCTGCCACTGGAGTTTTCGTTCAGCTGGGAATGGAGATGCTTAGCCCCATTTCTTTCATCACCATGCTATGATCACCTCAGATTTCTGCCTGGAGACATTTTTCACACTACAGCACAGCACAAGGACAGGGAACCAAGTGGAGCATGGTGGTCTTACTGAGTTAAGGAGACAGAGACGAGAGTTTGGGGAGGCAGAATATGGGAAGGGCGGGAGCTATTTAGAGAAAGAGCTTCATAAATATGCCTTAGAGTCCTCTTCAGTTTTGGCTAAGGGCTAAGCTACACCTACACGGAGTTGTGAGTCCATGAGGCCAGGAAAGACCACTACTAGGGAAAAGAGAAAGATCAGGGAGCTGTAAAATGAATAATAACCAGGGCTCACAAAGGACTAGAAGGCGTTCAAATTCTGACTAATTAGGGTGGAAAGACCTCATTGAACACCCTGGACTGTCAGTAGAGACCCTACAGGGCCATTAGTAGTAGTGCTAAACTGGTTCTAGAGCAGGGGCTGGCAAACTGTGGCCAATGGGCCAACTCCTAGCCCATCTAGCCTGCCACCTATTTTTATAAATAAAGTTTTATTGTAACATGGGCACGCTCATTTGTTTACATAGTTCAGTTTGAGTAGTTTAGGTCCACAAAACCTAAGATATTTAAATATTTACTGCCCTTTACAGAAAAAGTTTGCCAATCGCTACTCTAGAGTACAGAGACTACCTGAAACCCTTGCTTACAATGTTTGAAAAGAAGTCTGAAAAGAAGCAAACTAGGCCGGGCATGGTGGCTCATGCCTGTAATCCCAGCACCTTGGGAGGCCGAGGTGGGTGGATCACCTGAGGTCAGGAGTTCAAGACCAGCCGTGACCAGCATGGTGAAACCCCATCTCTACTAAAAATGCAAAAATTATCTGGGTGTGGTGGTGCGTGCTTGTAATCCCAGCTACATGGGAGGCTGAGGCAGGAGAATTGCCTAAACCTGGGAGGCAGAGGTTGTAGTGAGCCAAAATCGTGCCACTGCACTCCAACCTGGGTGGCAGAGTGAGACTCTGTTTCAGAAAAAAAGAAAAGGAAACTGATATGCTAACTGAACTGCCTGCCAGAAGACAACTCAACATTGTTTAAAGGAAGACAACAAAATCCAGACACGGAACATATGAAGGAATGTAACCCATAACCAGGAGGAAACTCCATCAGTAGAAACAGATCCTGAAATGACAGAGGTGATGGAATTAGAGAAGGACTTCACAAAACTGTAAAAACTACTATTATACATACATTTATGGACTTAAAGGGATACATGATTATAGTAAGGAAAGATGGGACAATATTAAAAAAATTGAACTTTAAGAGATGAAAAATATATCCAAAATGAAAAATTCTCTGGATTAGCTTAACCTCAGCTTAGACACTAGAGAAGGAAAAATATCAGGGAATTTGAACATATAGCAATAACATGAAGAATAATGATTGAGAAGAAAATGAATACCACCTCTGTGACCTGTGGGGGAACATCAAGTGGTCTAACACGTGTATATTTGGGGTCTCAGAAGGAGAGGAGAGAAAGAAGAGACAGAAAAAATATTTGAAGAAACAGCTCCAGATTTTCCAAATGTGATGAAAAACTAAACTCACAAGAAGCTCAGCAAAGCCTGAGCAAAATAAACATGAAGAAAGCCACATCAAGGCACATCATAATTGTAATCAAATTGTTAAAAACCAAAGATAAGGAGAAAACCTTAAAACAGAGAAAAAAAGTCTCAGACTATTTGTCAACAGCTATGCAAGCCAAGACAATAGAGAGACATCTTTAAAGTACTGGGGGAAAATGTCAACCTAGGATTCTCACTCAGTAAAATGTCTTTCAGAGTTAAAGTCAAAATAAAAACTTTTTCAGACATGCCAGAGTTTCAGAATTAATGACTAATAGACCTGTACCTCAATTAGTGTTAAAGACAGTTCCTCAGGGCTGGAGGAAAATGACATGAGGTAGAAAAGTGGATCTACACAGAAAGAATGAAGAGTGCCAGAAAGGGTAAATACGTGGGTACATATACAGACATTTTTCCCCTCATTTAAAAATTTCTTTAAAGGTAATTATTTAAAGCAAAAATAATAACAATGTATTGTAGTGCCTATATCTTCTACAGAAATAAAGTACATGACAATGGTAGCATGAAGGACAGGAACAGGGAAATAGCATATGGTCTTGTCATATACTTATACAGTAGTTGGAATGATTAAATACTATCTGAAGATAGACTGTAATACCTTCAAGATGTATATTGTAAACCCTAGAATATGGATTGGCAAACTACAACCTGTAGACCAAATCTAGTTTGAGCCTTTTTTCTCCCACCATTGACAAAGTATTTTATTGACTGCCTGCTTTGGCAAAAAAGTTTCATTGTAATTCAGCCACATTCAGTCATGTCTATGGCTATTTGGTGTTATAATGGCAAAGTTGGGTAGTTGTGACAAACCCTATGGCCTGCAGATTCTAAAATATTTACTATTTGGCACTTTATAGAAAATATTTATTGACACTTGCCTTAGAGAAGCCACTAAAAAAAAAAAAAAAAAATCCCGGGTATATCTAAGAAGCCTATAGTAGAGATTAAATGGAATTTTTAAAAACCCTCAATCCAAAACAGGCAGGGAAGAAGAAAAAAGGAACGAAGGACAGGACAAATAGAAAACAAATGGCAAGTTGCTAGATTTAAACCTAGGTAAACCTAGATTTAAACCTTATTAAAATCATTATCACAAAGAAAGGATAACGGCCTTTGTGTCCATGTGCTCTCATCATTTAGCTCCCACTTGTAAGTGAGAACATGTGGTATTTGTTTTTTTGTTCCAGTATTAGTTTGCTAAGGATAATGGCTTCCAGCTCCATCCATGTGCCCACAAAAGAAATGATCTTGTTCTTTTTTATGACTGCATAGTATTCCTTGGTGTAGTTGTTCACATTTTCCTTATCCAATCTGTATTGAGGGGCATGTAGGTTGATTCCATGTCTTTGCTATTGTGAATAGTGCCACAGTGAACATTCACATGCATGTGTCTTTATGGTAGAATGGTTTATTTTTCTCTGGGTGTATACCAAGTAATGGGATTTCTGGGTCAAATGGTAGTTCTGTTGTTAGCTCTTTGAGGAATTGCCACGCCACTTTCCACAATGGTTGAACTAATCTACACTCCCACCAACAGTGTATAAGCATTCCTTTTCCTCTGCAACCTCGCCAGCATCTGTTATTTTCTGACTTTTTAAGAGTAGCCATTTTAACTGGTGTGAAATAGTATCTCATTGTGGTTTTGATTTGCACTTATCTGACGATCAGTAATACGGAACTTTTTTTCATATGCTTCTTGACCACATGTATGTCTTTTGAATAGTATCTCTTTGTGTCCTTTGCTGACTTTTTAATGGGAGTTTCCTTTTTTCTTGTGAAGTTGTTTGAGTTCCTTATAGATGTTGGGATATCAGACCTTTGTCAGATGCATAATTTGCCAATTTTTTTTCTCATTCTGTAGGTTGTCTCTTTACCCTGTTTCTTTTGTTGTGCAGAAGCTCTTAAGTTTAATTAGGCCCCATATGTCAGGTTTTGCTTTTGTTGTGATTGCTTTTGGCATCTTCGTCATGAAATCCTTGCCCATTCCTATGTCCAGAATGGTATTGCCTAAGCTGTCTTCCAGGGTTTTTTATAGTTTTGGGTTTTACATTTAAGTCTTTAATCCATCTGAGTTGATTTTTGTATATATAAGAAAGAGGTCCAGTTTCAATCTTGTGCATATGGCTTGCCAGTTATCCCAGCATGTTTTATTGAATGGGGAGTCCTTTCCCCATTGCTTTTTTTTCATCCCCTTTGTCGAAGATCAGATGGTTGTAGGTGTGTGACCTTATTTCTGGGCTCTCTACTATATTCTGCTGGTCTGTGTGTCTGTTTTTGTATGAGCACCATGTTGTTCTGGTTACTGTAGCCCTGTAGTATAATTTGAAGTTGGGTAATGTGACCCTTCTAACTTTGTTGTTTTGTTTAGGATTGCCTTGGCCATCCAGGCTCCTTTTTTGTTCCATATGAATTTTAAAATTGTTTTTTTCTAGTTATGTGAATAATGTCATTGGTAGTTTGATAGGAATAGCATTGAATCTGTAAGTTGTTTTGGGCAGTATGACCAATTAACTGATACTGAGTCTTCCTATTTGTGAACATGGTATGTTTTTCCATTTGTTTGTGTCATCTCTGATTTCTTTGAGCAGTGTAAAACCATGAAATTTCTCGTAGAAAATATTGGAAAAAATCTTTATGACCTCAGTGTAGGCAGAGATTTCTCAGGATACAACAAGCTCCAGTCATGAAAGAGTAATTGAAAATATTGACTTTATCAAAATTTAAAACTTTTCTTCAAAAGACAGTGTGAAGACAATGAAAAAGCAAGGCACAGATTGGGAAAATATTCACAATACATACATCTGACAAAACACTTGTATTCAGAATATATAAAGAACTCTTACAACCCAATAGTAAGAAGACAACCCAATAAGCAAGTAGGTAAAAGATTTGAACAGATCTTCACAAAAGAAGATACGTGGATCATCAACAAACATCTGAAAAGATGCTCAACATTGTTAGTAATTAGAGAAATGCAAATTAAAACTACAGTGACAGTACTGCATACCCACTAGTATTACTAAATGTAAAAAGACTGAAAATACCAAGTCTTAACCAAAATATGGAACAACTGGAACTCTCATACACCACTTGTAGAAATGGAAAATGGTATAATTACTTTGGAAAAAGTGCGCCCGTTTCTTACAGTGTTAAACATAGACTTACCATATGACCATATTACCAGTTCTACTCTTAGGTATTTGTCCAAGAGAAATGAAAACACATGTCCACAAAAAAACTTTATTCATAATAGAGAAAAACTGGAAACAACCCATATATCCCTCAACGGGTGAACGGATAAACTCATGGTGGTGTATTTATATAGTGGGATATTACAGAACAACGAAAAGAAATGAACTGCTGATAAAACAACGCAGATGACTGTCAAAAACATTATGCTGAGCAAAAGAAGATGAGCCAGGAGAACATACTATGTGATTCCATTTATATGGGTTCTAGAAAAAAAAAACTCTAGCAATAAACGGCCAATCACTGGATACTCAAGGCTGAGCTTCGAGGGAAGCTCTGCACGAGGCTGTGCAGGGGGCACAAGAAAATCATTTGAAATGTTGAAATCTTCTCTATCTTGATCATGGTGTTTGTTACTTAGGCTTATGCATTTTTCAAAACTCATCATACACTTTAAATGAGTGTGTTTTATTATAGATAAATTAAACCGCAATATAAAGTGATTTAAAAAGAAAAAAAAAAAAAAAAAAAAAAAAAAAAAAAAAAAATCTAGCAAACTGAAGCAGAACTGGACTCTTAGAAAAACTTCAGAACATCAGATTATTTTTTATCTAAAATATGCACGAAACTGGAGTCAAAGAGCGGAAGAAAGGTTTTAAAAAAGAAAAAGAAGAATTATGATGTCTTCGTTTCAATCAAATTCCTACTCACTAAAGTTTCCAACTGCAGTCTGTATCTCAATCCAATGGATTTTCCATTCCAAGTCAACAGTGACCTATTGCTTTTGTCAAGATTCCCAATAACCAAGACGTTAAGAAAGTAATTGATATTTCTAAAATGTTAACTGTTAATGTGACCACAAGAGGACTCAGTGTGTCTGCCAGAGCTGAAGTTATTCCTTTAGAGAAAAGTTTGATCTAAGCCAGCTTTTGTCCCATGCCTCTAAATTTTCAATAAAGATATATTTCAAGCATTCAGGCTCTGTTGCTTAAGCTTTTTTAAGAACATGACTCCTCATTCTGGTGCTTCTGACTTTAGTCAGTTCAGACAGCTTCTTGTTTTTTTCTCCCACCTTGGGGTAAACTTTTACTAACAATCTAGAGTCAGTTACTCCTTTCTCATCCTGTCCTTATCTCTTCGGGCCCATGGTACTTTTTTGGAGAGGCGTGGTGGTGAGGAACAGAATCACGGAATAGTAGAGTGGAACGTCATTCTCTGAGTCGTTAAATCCAGTTTTGTCATTTTACAGAGAGGAGAACTGAGGCCCAGAGGAGGAGAGGGACTTCCCTAATATCTCATAACTCTTAGGAATGGAAACCAGCCCTGGCCCCTTGCAGCCCTGCACTGCCTGGGAACACAGCCTGCTTCTCTCTCTGACTTGGGCTCTTTGGTAATAAGAGAGAGACATTTTTCATGCGTTTTCAAGGACATTGCTGATGAACAAGGAATAAAGGGACCGTGAAGTAGATGTTGCAAAACACGGATACTTGAAAGCAGTCTTCAGTCACTACCTGCATAAATTACTTTGCTAACCCTTTGGGATGAAAATTCCTGTGGCTTGCACATTGCAGAAGAGTTTGATGTTTTGTTTCTTTCTTTTTCTTTGTTTTTTTCTGAAGCTATGAATTTGTTTTGGAGGAGAGACTTTTCACTTTAGCCTTGCTGCAGGGATTTACAGTAATTTTGTAAAAACCATGCTGAAGAGAGAGAAGCCTGTCATAAATCTGATCTGTTTCCTCAGTCATAACTAGGGAGAGCTCACCATCTGAAGCTTTGTAGAGGTGGAGACCGGGTTTGTTGCTAATTGATATACTGTTACTAAAACAAAGGATTGATCTGTCAATGCCTCGGAACTACACAACTATACCCAGTCAGGGCTGCCATCAGACCACCCTATGTTTTATGGACTTAGTGTCTTGGCAGCCCAGAGACATGCCAGTGGGGGCAGTTTCTGCTTTGTCTGCTCATTAAACTCTGGAGACCTTTTCTTTGTTGCTGGGCCAGTCATTCCCACAATCTGATTGGCCAGAGTTGATGCTGTTTGAAATGGGCAAATTTTATACTTACTCTGAAAAATGAGCAATAATTCCAAAGAATATTTATTTAAAAGAGGAAAAGTAACTGTTAGATGAGCAGATTGCCTGAAAAGAGCTTTATCTGAACCTTCTAAGACTAGGACAACATTTATTGTGGCTGCCAGGTACAATATTATTCACATTTCAAAAGAGAGAATGATGATATTAATACCTTACCTTAGATAACTGCCGTTAGCCTTTGCACAGCTCCTTAGTATCTGTGATTTACATCATCCAGATATCCCTATGAAGGTGAAGGTTGGGGTATGTGTGTTAGTGACTACATTGACTACGTATGACATATTAAGATGTGAGACTTTGAAGTCATGCATTGATTGATTCATCAGATGTTTTTGGAGTACTTCCTATGTGTCAGATACTGTAATAGGCTCTAGACTAGAATAGACCACATACACAAATGAGCAGAGCAGACCAAAACTCCTTGCTGTTACAGAACCTACGTTCTAGAGGGGTCCACAGGCCTGCCTTTACATGTGTTGCTGCTGGTTTTGTGACCTTGGACAAGCTACTTATTCCTATTGAGTTTGTTTTCTCATGTGTAACATGGTGTTCTTAATTCCTACTGCGTAACATTTTGTGAGAATTAATGCGACAATGTATGTGCAGTGCTCATGAATGGTAGCCACCAACACGACTGTGGTCATTGCAGTTTGCAGCAGTTCCACTTGTCATCATTGGGTTCCCAGGGAGTCCCCTCTTCTTTGGGAACAGACTTGCTCTCTGCTGCTCCATTGCGATAAAACCAGATGAGGTTAATCCCTGTCCCAGTCATTCTGGAGCTGGAGTCATCTGTATTCCAATTCCACAGCCCAGTTCTCGTCTTTGTCTTCCTTTGATTTAAGCAGCAGCCATACAGAATTAGTCCTTGTTCAGAAATAACACGGTTATCATCCTGTTTCGCTTCCCTGGGGTGACAGACTCTAACGTTTCTTTCTCTTTCTCTTCTTTCAGATTGTTTAGTGTAATTTTGGAACAATTAACCAAAGAAACAGAAGGCGGGAACCACTCTAGCGGCAAGTCTGGAGGCTTTGATGTCAAAGCCCTCCGTGCCTTTCGAGTGTTGCGACCACTTCGACTAGTGTCAGGAGTGCCCAGTAAGCACTTATTGTTTCCTAGAGTCAGGAGTGTGCTGGTTTTTCCTTCCAGGTGGGTCTCAGAATCATTGACTGGTGCTTCGAGGTGAGTTGCTCTGTGCCAGCCGGGGGTCAGCGGATGACTGTGGCCTCCTTCACAGTTGACAGGACACTCTGGCTTGCACTGTCACGTTGGATCCCTCTGACAGCCCCGAGAGGGGGACAGGTGGCAGTTATTGTCATTCGGATTTTGTGGACGAGAGAATGTTCTCTTGCAGAAAGACAAGGCATTGGGGTGAGACCTTGGGTTCAGGCCTTTAATTCCGGTCTATTTTTCCTCTCTGGCGACATGCTGCCATCCACTCCTCCACTCCCAGGCTTGCCCCTCTGAAAGTAGTGTGTTTGTGGATGAGGGTGTTGGAGGACTCAGCTGCCTGCCTTTTTTTTTTTTTTCCCCGAGTGGGGAGCACCAGAGGGATGGACTCCTGGAAACTGTGACTGGCTCCTCTACTCTCAGAAACGGTGCTACCCAGCTCTGGGGGAAAGGATGAACGCTTCAGCTGGGTACAGGGCACAGGAGCACGTGCCTTGAAGGCTGTTGTGAGAACAGAATGAGATGATGGAGGGAGAGCCCCTAACGGATGTCTGGAGCACAGAGGCTCTCAGTGAGTGAGAGAGAGAGTTTTAGCCACTAGGCCCTACCATACTGCTCAGTGCCAGGCCCCAGTGGGCTTCTGGCTCCAGGCCTCCAGGCCAGGTTAAATCATACCTGAGTTGGAACAGATGCCCTGTCTGTGCCCTGGCCAACGGCTGCAGCCTCTTATCCTTCCATAAGGCGTTTGGGGTTGCCTCACTGGGCTCTGCCCCTGACAGGACTCCTGTGTTGGGCACTTCCATGGGTAGAAGTCCTAACACCTTTCTGAGGGCTGGTGCCTCTGAGCAGGAATACGGGATTGCAGGCTGTGCCTGTTTTTCACAACTCATCAAGCCATCAGAAGAACACAGATCACATTTTTTGCCTCTCCAGAAGTTCTTCATGAAGTTTTTATTAAATTTGTTGGCACTTAAAATGCACCAAAAATCCTCTGGAAAAAAAAAAAAATTTCCAAATTTACCATTTTAAAATGTAGGAAGTAGTGTTTTATGTGTACTTGTTTTTCCAGATGGTTCATTTATTTTCATTGAAAAAGATCAGCACAAGTCAAAACCACAGAACTGTGTGGAATCAATTGAGAAAAACAGAAATACCTTGGAAATGACTGGCTCTGTTAAGCGTAACACGATTACATGAGAAGTTCAGTGAGCAAACATGTTCTTCCAGATTTAGTTGTTATAGCTTAATCTAATTTCAAAGTAACCACGACAGCTTTCTCCCCCAAAGAGCAAATAACAGGACAGCCTGCCTATGGTACGTGCTGCATGCAGACTTTGCGGGCTGCGGCTGTGCGCGTGTGTGCGTGCGAGCCTCTAGCCAGTGAAAAATCCACGAACTCACATAGTGTTGTGTTTGCTTCCTTGGCTAATGAGATATTTACTAATCAACTAGTGCAGTGCTCCTAGATATTCTTGAGAATTCGTTTTAAACTGTATTTCTTCCTTTCACCAACAGACATCACTGTTTGAAATTTGATAGGGAGATTTGTATTTAACTCTCCCGCAGGTCAGCGGGGAAAAGTGTGAGTCTTGAGTCTTGCATGAGGACTTTTGAGCTTATATTTTTAACCATCTAGGTAGGGAACATCCCAGTCTCTCATCAAACTCAAACAGGCTTTTGAAGGAAGGGATCAGAGGTTGTCGGATGTGCTGTTTCTAATGCTGGTTGGCAGCCGTGGCCTGCTGATTACTTCTCTAGTACCCGAAGTTGTTAAAAATGTCTAGGAATGTTTGACTGTTTACACTTATCTTGGAATTGTTTAGTCCCTGCGAAAGAAAATCCAGACTGTTCTGTAAGACATAATTTTGTGTGCATGTGTGTATGGAAATATATATTCATTCAGTGAAACATAAATGTATTTCACAAGGTGGTGAATCAGGCATTTGTGGAGTTCTTAACCACCCACATTAAGAGACTGAGGGAGAATGGGCGGGAACCCAGAGCCTGCCCTGGAGACCAGGCCTCCTGACCCCTGTGTTGACGTCCCCCATTCTCTCCACGGCAACCTCAGCACTACTGTGCTGCTCGCTGTTTAACTTCTTCCCTTCTCTTTCCCTGTCCTTCTGTGTTGGACAGGGAAACATTTATCAAAGTTCAAGACTATCAAAGTGGAAAAGACTCCTAAAGATCATCTGGTCTACCTGCATCTTTTAGACAGGAAACTGAGGTCTGTTGGAGGTCGTGACTTGTGTAAGTTCTCACAGCTAGTGAGTAGCCAGACAGAACCAGACTCACGATCTCCACGTTCCTGACCCGGTGTTCTTCCCACTCCTGCCTCCTTCACTAGAGTCCCTTGGGATCCACTGAGATCTACCATACATGTTGAGTATGTACAAAGGAGCTGAATGCAATAAAGTATACATGTTCACAGTCGGATACAACTTTATCATCTCCTAAAATGTGACCAATCTGAAATACAGTAGTTACTCTAAATGTAAAAAATATTCGCAAAGCTTACTGCCATGGAATTTAGAAGAGCTAACTGCTGGGGGTTGATTTTGCATGGCCCACTGGTGTCTCAAGAAAACCAAAACAACAATAGAAACCTGGCCATGGGGATTGGAACGGGTGTTGTCTTTTCCCTTCCATGTGTTCTCTGTAGGAGGAAAAACATATTGAAAATCATCCTAATTGATCATTTTTGAAAAAACCATGTGGACATTTACATATCCAAAGGTGTAGCACCCAGGGTTTTAGTTGTAATACAGGTTGTAGCAAGTCAGGGTCGTGCTGAGTCTGAAATCCTCTTACTGCTTTTCCCTCACCATCCTGTCCTCTGCCTCCTCCTGTGCTGCTTATCACGGTAAAGGTTTGTCATTATTGCTAAGTCTTCTCTTTGCTTGCTGTATTCTGGTTTCTGATGTAAGCATCTCAGCTTCTTGCATTCTTTTTTTCCTGAATATGTATTGGGAAAGTGAGGTGATAGCAGAAGAGGGAATGTTTGAAGGTAGAGAGACAACAGGGAAGGACAGGGAAGGAGAAGGTAAGAAGGAAAAGAGGGAGCAGCACAGTCGTGCTGAGGTCACGGGGCCATGGAGAAGATGGGGGACACCAATGCAGGGTCAGGAGGCCTGGTCTCCAGGGCAGGTTCTGGGTTCCTGCCCATTCTCCCTCATTCCCTTGGTCCTGCAGACCCAATCCTAATCCTGAGTGCTGCCCCCATCCTTCTTTTCATGACCTCTTTTTCTCTCACTTGATGGGTAGCCTTACCCACACTGTGGCACTGAGTATAACTCCATGGGTAGCTTGTATTAGGTTGGTGTGAAAGTAATTGTGGTTTTTGCCATTGAAAGTAATGTTTCTGAGTCTGAGGATTTCAGACTCAGCAAGACCCTGCCTTGCTAAGACCTCCATGGCAGCAAAAGTTTTAAATGTAGGAAATAATCGTTTTTTTTTCCCTCTCTCTCTCCCTTTTTTTTTTCCTTTTTTTTTTTTTTTGGAGACGAAGTCTTGCTCTGTCCCCCAGACTGGAGTTGCAACCTCCGCCTCCCAGGTTCAAGTGATTCTCCGACCGCAACCTCCCGAGTAGCTGGGATTACAGGCGCACACCACCACACCCAACTAATTTTTGTATTTTTGGTAGAGATGGGGTTTCATCACGTTGGCCAGGCTTGTCTCGAACTCCTGACCTCAAGTGATCCACCCACCTTGGCCTCCCAAATTGCTGGGATTGCAGGCGTGAGCCACCTCACAAGGCCAGAAATCGTCATTTCTCAAGTGCCTGTCTCTCAAGACCACATTTCAGCTTCAGGACACATCTACCTTAATGTTATGTAATACCAGCATCAAACTTAACAAGGCTCAAATCACTCTCAACCCTCCCCCTGCCCCTCCCACCTCCCTCATTCCTGGAGAATCTCCCTTTGAAATACGTAGTTTTGTTGGGGGCACTGGGATTTTGCCTCAAGACCCTGGCTCAAATAACTGGTGTGCTCCATAGGTACCTTCCTCTCATTCTGACTCAGTTGCTGAGTTCTGGTCTCATCCTGATCTTCACCCTTGCTACTCCAGCACTCTTGAACTGCCTCTCTGTGTGTCTGACCTGCTGCTGTCCTGTTGGTCTTTCTAAAGCAGCTGCCTTTTGCCAATGGTCTAGTCTGGCTCCATAACCCGGATTCAAAACCCACAACCCTGGCTGCAATCTACTTCTCTTTCCTGATTTTCTTTTCCACTATATAACCACCAATCAAGCCCATGCTGTGCTACTCTCCTCTGTGCTTTTGGTACTCTGTTCTTCTTCCCTGAAGTTGCCTCTCTCCCATGCCCACCTGTGGAAATCCACCCCACCTGGCCTTTGGGCTGTGCCCAGAGGGAAGCTGCCTCAGGGCCCTTTCTTCACCTTGTTCATCCCTATTTGTTACCTGCATGGACCTTGGGGATCTGAACAAAGGATGATGAACGTGGGAATAAAGACAAAGACAAAGACAAAAGCATATATTTGGAAGAAAGGGTCACGGGGCTCCTTGCTTCTAGTTAACAAGAGCCCTGAGCTTTAGAGCCTTTCGCATTTTATTGGGTAAAGGAGATAGCGAGAGCGGGGGAGTGGTTGTCGGTAAGCTGCTTGATTTACAGCAGGCTTACAAGACTGCATTCTTCTGACAATAGGCTCTAGATATCCCAATAGATAGCCTCAATGAGCATAGCACCAGGGAGTGATTGCCCTCAGCAAACCTGGTTGTAGGTGCAGTTGTGAGTTTGCCTGCATCCTGCATTCATGGTGGCATTCATGATAAACAGTTTGCTGTTTGATCCTATAGCCTCCAGTGGAATGCTGAGTTGGTCACAATCCCTTTGGCCTTCTCAGCTCTCAACACCTATTAATTTTAACTGTTGGATATTCATATAGCATCTGTGTGCTACCCCAGGGTAGAGTTATTTGTGTTTAATTCTGTGTCTCCTAGAATATAATTTTTTGAGGAAGACAGTTTACATAAACCATCTTCATATTGCTCCAAAGCACCAAACGTTATGATTTCCACATGGTAGATGTTTAAGAGATTTTGTCAGATGGATGAAGAAATGCATAAATGAATGATGAACTTCGACAGTGGGCAGTCCCCTCCCTAGGCCTTAGTTTTTCCCTCTGTCTAGTGAGGGAGTTGGACTAGATGATCTTGAAGGTTCCTTTTCAGTCTGTCTCATATCCAGGCTTAATATTAATGAAAAGCTTTGAAATACCTCTTTGAATTGTATTACTATGTGTTCTAAATAAAGGAGGCATGAGTAGGAATTATATATATGAGTCATTGGAGTACCTTCCTGGCTCACAAACTTATTTTTTTTGTCTTTCCTAGGTTTACAAGTTGTCCTGAACTCCATTATAAAAGCCATGGTTCCCCTCCTTCACATAGCCCTTTTGGTATTATTTGTAATCATAATCTATGCTATTATAGGATTGGAACTTTTTATTGGAAAAATGCACAAAACATGTTTTTTTGCTGACTCAGGTGAGTAATGGGAATTATAGCTAACTTAATTTAAAAAATTTTTGGTTTTCCCCAAAGCAACTTTCATAGTTTGGGGAAAATCTAAAACAAAATAGGAAAAAAAATGCCCAATATACCAGCACGTTTACTGAGCCAGTTCTCAGTATGAGCTGTGTTCAGAATAGATGAGAATTCAGTCTCCCTTTCCACCCCGATTTCCTGTGTAATGTGTCCTGGCAAACAAGATGAGAGACCTCCAAAGTAAAAACATGAGGCAAACCAACAGCATTGTGCTGTCTAAGCCTAAGGAGGGTGCTGTAAGCACAGGTGCAGAGGAAAAGAGCCATGGATTCTGACAAGAGGAAATGGCAGATTCCACTAAGGAGGGAGCATCTGAAGGGAACCTTGAAGGACGAGCAGAATCCTGAGGCATCGCAGAGGGGGCGGTAGGGTGTCCCAGGCTCTGGCGAGGATGCTCACCTTCCCTGGCTTGGATTTCCTGATGTTTCTGTCCTGAGTGGTGCAGCCTGTTTGCTGTGTTTGCAGATATCGTAGCTGAAGAGGACCCAGCTCCATGTGCGTTCTCAGGGAACGGACGCCAGTGTACTGCCAATGGCACGGAATGTAGGAGTGGCTGGGTCGGCCCGAACGGAGGCATCACCAACTTTGATAACTTTGCCTTTGCTATGCTCACTGTGTTTCAGTGCATCACCATGGAGGGCTGGACAGATGTGCTCTACTGGGTAAGTACCCTGGGGAGAGCGTTTGTGGAGGGTTCTTTCCTTGGATAAGTGAGTTTTATGAGCTAGAGCCACTGGAGAGGTGGCTGGAAGAGAAACCCTGAAGTCAGTTATCTGGGAAGGGAAGCAGATGCTGTCTTTACCAGCAGCCTTCATCATCCTGCTCCTCGAGGGCCTTAGTTTCAGTTGCAGGAAGCTGCTGCACGATGTTGGCTTCTGGCTTTAGTCTTCCACTCCCCAGTGCTGCCTGAAGACCTGGTGCCAAGGGTGCCCAGTGGTCCCCTTTGGAGGAACTCCAGGAAGCCAGGGCTATCCTGATTCAACTCTTAAGAGAGCCAAAGGGTCACTTTCCAGGTAACGAGGCTCCTGGACTGCCACAGGCTAAAGTTAATCGTTTATACATCAAGGCAGGTTGTTCTACTAGATCCTAAAGGGAAGAAAGGGAATGTAAATCGGATCCCTTTAGTGCTTTCCGTAACTCAGTATAACCTTAAACCCAATGTGAGTGTCTCCCATGATAATATTTCCTGTTCTTGTCTTTAGTATTACCATAAATTGGCCCAGCACAAACCCTTAGCTGTCTTCTTTTCTATTTGAAGCTACAGAGCTCTGGCAGAAAGGGTAGGAATGGCATGTAGACTTCCAGGGCTGGTGGACCCATCCAGCCTGCCATGAAAACAGCTGGACCCTCTTTCAAGGCGGGGGTCTGATTCCTCTTGTCCCCAATAGAGCCAGAAAGATTTGCTACATAAAAATAAGTGCTATAGTATTTTAACAGCCATTTACCAGGGCTGAGTTTGTTTGTTAGAATGTAAATAAAGCTCACAGAAGTTTAGAAATTGTTTTCCATGGTATAAGAGTTGCTGGTAAAGACAGCTAACATGTAGATTTTGAGCCTAAATCCAAGTCCAAAGGGGAGTAACCAGGATTCCAATCATGAGTTGTTAAAACGAAATTAGTAATAAAGTACTTCTGAAGTCAGCAGCTTTTAGACAGAAGGCCTGTAAATTGAGAAGTAGCTTCTGATAGTTTCTAAATTTTAGATACTTTTTAGGATTTGCTGTTCCTCCATAACTTCAGAGACTGTAACAGATAATGGTTATAAATAGGTTTTTGCTTCCCTTCGCCAGCTCACAGGATTGTAGATGTCCCCATATATTTAATATTAGGCAAAGAAGGTATATTTTTACCTTTAGTCCCCGAAGTGAGTCTAGTTTGATGAGGTTTAAGCATCACCAACACGTTATATCTTGTTTTTCCTACTTCCCTTTCTTTTTCTGATTGTCATAGGAGTGAGAGAGAGAGAGAGAGAGAGAGTGTGTGTGTGTGTGTGTCTGTGTGTGTGTGTATGTGGGGGAGGGGGGTATGCACATCTGTTATTTATATTCGTAAAACAATGTCTTTTCATGAAGAAGAAGGAGGAGGGGGATGGTATTGGCTGAGCCAGGGGCGTGGCTCCCGTATGCAAGAGGGCCCTCAGGTTAGGTGAAGCATTCATTTTTGCTATTATTTCCTAAATTGCAACTTCTGGTCAGATTAGTTGAGATCTCAATTCCAGTCTTCCCTTGAAGTTTCTCATAAATAGAAAAAGCATCATCACAATAGCCCAAACTCTGATATTTCCCCTCCCCAGACAGTACAGAAGACAACATTTTGATTTTTAAAAAATCAAAATCTGTGACTCCTCTCAGCTTTGTTTTTCTCTCCATTGACATGGTGAATTGTCAACTGTGGATCCAACATACCTTGACTAATGAACAATTTTATACTTTATGTTATATTCCCGCACATCGATTCTCACAATTTTCCTGTTGCCAAGCAAGTGTAAAACCTGGGAGTAGATGATTAAAGGAGAGGGAACTTCAGGCTCCTGGAAACAAAAGTTTCCACTTGCTTTCCTGAGAAGGTTTAAATATCATCTAGGATGATATAATTATTATTTTTATTATTAATATGACAATCACATGGTTAATAATTTGACAGTATAATTGCATTCTCCATGAATTACACAGCATTTTTATTCTGGTGGAGGATCTCAAGTCGTTTATAAACTTTATCCCAGTCTATATCCCTTTATAGAAGATCTGGGATCTTGAAGATGGAGACAGTGGAGTAGAGACCATGGAACATTCCCTGGGTTCTACGGCAAATGGTTGTGGTCCTTGATCTAGAACAGAGGTCTGCAAATCTTTTTATAAGGGGCCAAATAGAAAATGTATTTGGTCTTGCAGGCTCCATGGTCACCTTGGCAACTATTCAGCCCTGCCACTATAGCTAGGAAGCAGCCATGGGCAATACATCAGCAAATGGATGTGGCTTTATTCTAATCAGACTTCTTTTATGGACCCTGAAATTGAATTTTGTGTGACTTCTCTGTGTCATGAAATATTTTGTTTTTGATTTTTTCCTCCACCAACCATTTCAAACTGTAAAAATCACTTTTAGCTTGAGGCCATATAAAAGCAGACAGCAAGCTGGATTTGGCCTGCGGGTCATGCTATGGGAACCCACTGGCCTAGACTAGAACCCAGCACTCTTTCCTTGGCATTCTTCCACCTGTCAGCAGTTTATGAATCCTTCCAGAACACTAGGGGGCAGCTAAGTAATGTCTTCCCGACTGTTCTCTAAGATCTTACTCTCTGAAACACATCAGGATTGTTTTTAATTACCTGTTGATTGTATTTATTAGCTCATCATAGAGACAGGCAGGGGCCAAGGAACCAAGCCTTCCTAATATTTCATGGGCCACAGTCAGCTGGAAGCCACACCACTGTGATACGTAGCAGAACATCCCTGCCCAGCACGGTGCCTGGCACCGAGCAGGCACTCAATAAACACAAGTGATGGGCATCATCCTTCAAGTGTACCAGGCATATTGCCTCATTAGTGTAGATGTGCCATGTTTGAATATCTATTTTTATCCACAACTAGGGCATAAAGGGAACATCTTGGGAGATAAAAAGAGATTAGATTTTAAATATTGACTACAAGCACATTTCTGAATCCTTTAGGTGTTTACATATGGTGGACAAAGTCTTTGCAGGGCATTGTTTTGTATCGAGTCAAGTTTATATTCAGTCAGCTTTCTCAAGCTCATTTATGCCTTGCTTCTCCCTAGCGTCTGGAAAATGTCTGGCAGGGTCTTGAGAAGGGAATTACGGGTGGGTCCAATATGTAGAAAGGCACACTTAGAAAGGACTATTTGGATGTGTGGGAAGTGGGATCATTAAGTTCTGGCGGAAAGAAACCTATGGTAGAGTTCTTTGATAAAGTGAGTTCCATAAATATAACTGAGCTGTTGTTTGACCCACATGTAAGTGTTTGTTGCTCACAGAGGCAGCAGGGTGTAGGGCAGGGAAAGAGTGCTTGTTTAGGCTGGTTGTGTGACCTGGAGTAGGTCATGGAACCTCTCTGGGCTTCTCAGGATGCAGAATTAAACTTACATGATTTGATTTTTCTCTTCAACTTGGAGGAAATTTTTTTCCCTTCAATTGAAAGAAGTTGTTTTTAAATGTGGGAAATAAAAAGTATTGGTTTCAGGAGACAGCTATCCAGATAATTTCTGGTGTCTTGCTTTAGCACTGAGCTCTTTTCTCAATGCACACTCCTACAGAGGTGCTGGCTGTCAGACCTTCACAAGAAGTACTCATGGTCAAGCTGACAATCTCCTTCATCCAGGGCACCTAGGAAGTTTCTCAATAACCAGCCGAGGGCTTGCCTTTTTATTATTGCATGCTCTGGGGAGTTAAAACCAGTATACCAACTTTCCAGAAGTGTTTTCAGCAGCTAGAAAAACAGCCTTGCATTGGTCTATAACTTGAGACATGAATATGCATTTCAGCCTTTTATTTTTATTTTGTTTAATTTTTTTGAGATGGAGTTTTGCTCTGTCGCCCAGGCTGGCGTGCAATGGCATGATCTCAGCTCACTACAACCCCTGCCTCTGGGGTTCCAGCTCCCAAGTAGCTGGGATTACAGGTCCTTGCTACCACGTCCAGCTAATTTTTGTATTTTTAATAGAGACGGGTTTCACCATGTTGGCCAGACTGGTCTTGAACTCCCAACCTCAGGTGATCCGCCTGCCTTGGCCTCCCAAAGTGTTGGAATTACAGGCATGAGCCACTGCACCTGGCCCATTTCAGCCTTCTAAAAGAAGGAAAACTGAAGCTAAAAGGAAAACTCCTGGGCACCAGATGATACCCCTTGATGACTTTGATACAAGATTTTAAAAAATTTATCTAAATTGAAGTCCTTCAGTGGAAGCCAGTTTCTTCATTGTTGATAAAGACCATATAGGCAAAATCCCAAGCAGTCTTTCTTTTCATGTGGGTATTTTTGGGAACAGCGTGCATGTTCTGATTTTTCTTTTGTATATGTTAAGATCTAAGAAATGCTTGGCTCTGAAAAGGGACTTGGATTGAGAAGGGTTCACTGGGAGCAAGACTGGCTCTCAGAGCTGAAGCTTGTCTCTTTTGCCCCACCTTCTGACTTCGAGATTTGGAATCTCCAGTGGACTGTGTTCAACTCCAGCCTTTCCCTCCAGGCCTCAACTGTCATTCCAAGTGATACTTCTGATTTGAGCAAATGTGAATCTGATGAACACCTACTCCCAAGAAATTAAAGGGTTTTAAATTTTTTAAAGGAAAATTGTCCCTCCTAAGTGGAGAAGACAGCCGTTACTAGAGCCATTCTCTGGAACAGCAGACTGAGGCCTGAAGGAGGGTTGGTGAAGCAGATGGCTAAGCAGATGACGGTTGCTGGGGTCACAGAAGAGTGAGGTTTCCTGATGGGAGCACTGGACCTGTCCGCCCTCCTGTCACCTTGATGGGCACCTTCTCCCCTGCTGTATGCACCTCTGTTCCAACCCAGAGGGAAACAAGCCCAGATGGGGCTCTGTCTCAGGTGCTGACCCAGGCCAGGCACAGGCCACCACACCAGGCAGCCAGTGTCTTCTTCATCTATGGGGTTTTCAGTAAGTTTAGTGGTATAGTTGCTCAGGATGAATTACCCTCTGCCTTCCTGTTGAAATTAGTTTATCCAACTTAATTAGATCAACAATTGCAGCCACGGCCCAGGCTCGTTCATTACTCTAATTGCCAATGTAAGATGTGCAGACTGATATGAGTTCTGTTAAGCACATCAGTTTTCATGTGGCCAAACAGGTGTTTCATAAGGGATTTAATGCCCTCTCCCTAGACTTCAGCAACAGATGTTAGGTAATTTTTTTTAATGTTCACTTTCCCTATTTGGCTTCTGCATGAGGCAAACATTGTGAAGTGCACGAGCCTCATTCTATAAAGCTAAAACCTGGAGCCAGATCATGTGCAAAAAAGCACAGGCTTAACACCCTGAGGGCTTGCACCTGCAAGGCAAGAGAGATGGCTCTATCCAGACTGTTCGCAATTCCTATTGGCTGGAAATCTGGGTGTTATGGCAGGGTCATACCTTGGGTCATCCATTCTGTCCCCTGACTGGTCCTTAACACCTCCTTCCTGGGAAAGGTGTTTGCTGAATTTAACACTGACCTGTGCTGGTGGAAAGTTCCATCCAGCTGTGATCCTTAAAGCACCTGTTTGCTCTAGCTTCCTTTGGCAGGATCTGCCAGGAAGACTGTGTCTGAGTGTGCAGCATGAGCTTGTCCAGGAGTAGGGGAATGGGGTTCCTCAGGCCACACCCTTTCACCTCGAAACCCAGTCAGCTCACAGCTGGAGCCAGTCTCCCAGGGGGGTCATCTAGATCAAAGCTAAGTGTGGAGAATAAGGGCTGCTTCTCCTTTCTGTGGGTTCAGCTAAGAAAAAGCCCATTCGGGCCAGGCGCAGTGGCTCAAGCTTGTAATCCCAGCACTTTGGGAGGCCGAGACAGGTGGATCATGAGGTCAGGAGATTGAGACCATCCTGGCTAACCCGGTGAAACCCCGTCTCTACTAAAAAATACAAAAAACTAGCCGGGTGAGGTGGCGGGCGCCTGTAGTCCCAGCTACTTGGGAGGCTGAGGCAGGAGAATGGCCTAAACCCGGGAGGCAGAGCTTGCAGTGAGCTGAGATCCGGCCACTGCACTCCAGCCTGGGCGACAGAGTGAGACTCTGTCTCAAAAAAAAGAAAAAGCCCATTCTGCAAAGAGCCCCTGACTATATGTCAGCTAGTTGACCTTGAAAAAATTCTTTTTTGCATTCGTTTTGCTGCATTCATTTTGTTTGCACTCACAGGTTGCAATAATCCAGATATAAAGTGGGTTTGGTTTCCTTGGGTAGGTTGGCTTCCAGTAGAAGGTTATTTTAGGAGTTTTTAAAAAGAGTTTATAGAGTCAAATGGTGCAAGTTTGTCTCTATAATTAAGACTTTTCCACCATCACAAATTTTAAACACAAAGTCTAAAATCTTGGGCAGTATAGAAAATAGGTTCTAGCTAAGCACTAGTTTTGTCCTCTACCAAGACCTTTCCTGAAAATCACGTATCAAGACAGTTTCCTGTAAGAAAAAGCCAAATCCCAGCTGATTTTCCTTCCTGGGGCCAAAATCTGCTATTATTCGGCTTGAAAGCCTTGATAACTCTGTGTGTGTGTGTGTGTGTGTGTATTGGGAATATGTGATGAATGTGTGTTGGCTGCTGTTGTCTCTGATTTGGTTACTGTTGTTTCTGATTTAAATCTAAGTAAAGTTTAATTAAATGTATAGAATGCTATCTCTAATGTGACCCTCTCTCCTTACTGAATTCTCTTACTAACCCACTCCTATGAGACCATCTTATTTCTTGCAGATGAATGATGCTATGGGATTTGAATTGCCCTGGGTGTATTTTGTCAGTCTCGTCATCTTTGGGTCATTTTTCGTACTAAATCTTGTACTTGGTGTATTGAGCGGGTAAGCTACACCTCTTTCATCTTGAAAGCAGAGTCCTGAGGACAGTTGCCAAGACCACACAGGCTTTGCTGGATGAGGGCCGCCAAGAGGGTTTGCCAGACATTTTATGTGTCCTCTGAGATGCTTTCTTTTCTGCTGAGGCTTCCCAAATCAAGCTGTTTCCTGGAACCTCACCAGGCTTCATGAAGGAGAACTATAGAACGATTATTGACCAGAAATTAATCAGCATTGTTGCTTGAGATTTAAACAATTTCCATTGCTTGCCCTTTTTTGTCTGTTCTAAAATGAGATACATTTATAATTGCTTTATTTGTCTGGATCCAAATAGAATGCAGATTAATTGTTATAAAATGGTTGCAAAATGAGCTGGATTGGGTGGGCTTTTGGTAGGCCCCATTTGTAGATTTCAGCAGCTGAGCTTGTCCTTATTTGCAGGAAAAAAAAAAAAGAAAAAAAAAAAGGAAGGACCTAGGCCCAGTCCCTGTCCTAGGAGCACTAACCTTCAGCAAAGCACTGAGAGGTCTGGCAGCTGCAACTGGGGCTCTGCTCTTTAGCAAATGGGTAACTGATAACTGATCTCCTTACATTTTACAGGTAAATGATGCGATAGGATGGGAATGGCCATGGGTGTATTTTGTTAGTCTCATCATCCTTGGCTCATTTTTCGTCCTTAACCTGGTTCTTGGTGTCCTTAGTGGGTAAGCAGTTGGATCCGTGTTTCACCTTCTCCTGCTGCCACGTGTGAGGCAACTCTGCGTGTCTCCCAGCTGCTCCCTGACAGCTTCTCTGCATGTGTTTGGACTCTGATGGCCCCTCAGTGTGTTGCTTTTGGATTGAACTGTGATTCTTTCTCCCTGTTTCTGTCTGTGAGATTCTGTGTTTCCGATGCTTGCCAAACACTGTTAATTTAATGAAAACGTTCCCCCGAAGCCAGTCGTGTTAGCATGTGAATGTGTAGAGGTGGATTACAAGTGAGTTAAAGGAGTTCCAGCCTTGGTCTCCCCAGGAAAGAGGCTTTCGTCCCTTGTAATTTTGTGTCTATTAGTACATAACCTGGCCCCTTTAGGTCACCACAGTGCATTATAAATACTTCCAGGGGAGTTTTAGATTTTACTGTGAAGGAGAAATAAGCCTCAAGCACATAAATACTGTACAGTTTCAAAATCTGCCTCAGATTGGGATTCTTTATTAGCTTGGTTTTCTAGTGCTGTCACTGTGAGAACTGTCCCTGTGATTCAGTTTTAACCATAACCTATAGAATCCTTCTCTCAATGCAGAGTGATGATCGACTTTTGTGCACACGTTTCCCATGGCCTTACAGAGACCGCATCATTCAGTCACCGTTTTTGAAGTTTACGTGTTTATCACTTCCTCTCTATGGATTGACTCTCCACAAAGAGGCTGTAGCAGAGACTGGCCTGGAAAGGGGACTCCTTATGTTGCAGGCTGTGCCTTGCCTGTAGCTGGAGATGCCATCCCAGAACCCTTGTGGTCAGCCCTGCATCCATACCGCCTCTCAGACACCCCCAGAAGGTGGGGTGCTACAGAGAAGGGAGCCGGGGGCTGTCTGGCTCTCTCACAGTCAGCTCCTTTATATAGCCATTGCCAGGATGTGGGGGGCAGGCAGGATACCAGGAGGCCCAAGAGGGGCCCATGTCTCCCAGGGGAGCCTCTGTCACTGCGCTGCGCCCAGGCATCCTCAGGAAGCAGTGTTGATGGATTTGATTCCAGGCGAGTTTATCTCTTCCTCACTCACTTTATCTTGCTCTTTCCGAGGCTGTATCTCGGGGAAGTGATGTCTTCATGTATGCTGAGTTAGTGAAAAGGCTTTAATCGCATTTTTGGAAACACTGCCTTTTCCAGAGCAGAAAGCCGAGTGCATTTATCCATCTTGGCTTCCTTTCTGCATCTTCCGTGCCCTGGATTGAATGTAGTCAGTTCCACACCAGGGATGCACACTGTCACAGGAAGTCCCTATGTAGAGATGGCCCCAGGGGCCACTGCCCCCCAGAGAGAGAGGTGGTGGCTGGGGCCACATAACCCTCCCCTGCCTCAGCCACCTGCTGTAGATGAGTGGCTCCTCAAGCCTCAGGCCCTTTCACCTCAACGTGAGAAGTGTCTTTCTCCTAGTAAACCTCAGCGGCCTTAGGCTAGGGTTGGACATGTGAGGGTGGTGTCTATTCCTGGAGAAATAACATCGTGTTTGATTTTGCCACAGGAGCTTCCTGTACAAGGTCAGCAGCAATCCTGGTGTGAATTCCTTGGTGCCTCATGTCTCCTAAACCCAGCTAAACTGACGGAGGCCATGGAAACCACTAATTTGAACAGTGCCGGTGACATGCCTTATCTTTTAGCTTCCCCAGGCAGGAACCATTGCCCCAGCAGGCATGATGAAGCAGAGGCAGGAGCCAGATCGTGAGGTGCTTAAAAAAAGAAAAGAGAAAAAGATGGGAGGCGGGGCTTCCCACTATCACAAATGGGGGTTAAACCTGCACCTCCGTGGGAGGTACCCAAAGCTGGAGGATAAAAAAGGTACACTCCTTCATGGAGCAACCGGTTTACTCAAATATATTTTGGGGGAAAATAATTTTTTAAAAAAAATATTTTTTCATCAAAACAAAACTTAGATCCCTTATGAAGGAGACTGGAAATGACACATGAAATTATAAAAGAAAAACCCGAGACTTCCCAGCAATTCTAACTGTCAGTGTGTGTTGTGCTCAGACCCCTAGGGGCTGCCCACGACCTCCTGTCTACTCCCCCAGAAGGCCTCTGCTAGGGCTGGTTTGGGTAAAGACAGAACCATGTCTGCAAAGCACAGCCTCGCAGCTGTGTTCCTGATTTGGCCAGTATTTCCTGAGATCCTGTAGAGTGCCCGGCTCTGGTCCAGAGGCCAGGGGTGCCAAGATATCTCAGACACAGACAGCGGCCTTGTGCGTAGGCATTCATTATCTCATGGGGTAGCCTATTTTGAAGCAGTGCAGGAGGGCACATGTTCAATAGAGGTGCAGACCCAGAGGCTCTGTGAGCTGCCCTGGAGAGATGAGGAGGCATCTCCCCTGGAGACTGACGAGGGGCTGGCATGCCTCCACCTCCGCCCCCGCAACCACCGCCTTCCCTCTCTGCCTGCTACTCCCCTCTTACTTTCCCATTGATATTTTTGTTGTTGTTAAAGCAAATTATTATTATTTTTTGAATGTTAGCCTCAAGAGTCTTCATAATTTTTTAAGGGAGCACTAGAGAGGTACTGCCAAACCAGAAGGATATAAATGTTGAGAGGAAGACAATTTATGTTGCATAGACCTCGGGGGACTGTCAGACCAACACAAATGTAATCCCCTAAGCACTGAATTAAAACGCCCTCATTTTAAAAAGGCTGGTCGAGACCATGTGATTGCCTTCTCATGAGGAAATGTTAGATGGTGCTGTGTGTCTTCAAGTCTGTCAGCCATGTGGAAATACCTGTATCTGTTTCTGCTCCTTGGCTCCTTCATGTGTGTGGCCATGCCATCCTATTGTATTCTTGAACAGACGTTAATTTGCACATTGGATTTGGTGTTTATTTGCAAAGTGTTGATGATTTGGGAAAATCTTTGGTTTTATAACGTAGTCTTTTTTCCCTCAAGGTAAGTATGAAGTTTATGAACTGTAAACCCTATGCAGCCATGCATGAACATAGATGAATACTTCCATCTCTCGTCACAGTATTCTGTGGGAGGGGCTGAGAATGTCTATGACTAATGTTGCAATTTAACCTTAAGTTGTCATTGAGAATATGCTCCCATTATGACCAAGAATCGGAAAGAATGTCTTCTTTAAGTCTGCAATTCAGACATATTACACGTGGCCTTCTAGAAGTTTGGCAATTTTTCACTTTTCAAATTGTTCATTGAACCCCCTTTTGAGGTTTTCATCTTTAGAATCATGCTGGATTCCCAGGGTCATGGGCGGTAGGCTGGTTGACTCTGCCTCCTTCTCCATTTTAGGACCCACCTGCCACCAGCCATCCACCTATGGTGGGGGTGTCTGAGCTTTCAAGATGCGGGATGCCCTAGGCTCCCAAGATGTGGCTCCAACCCCCAGGAAGGGGGCTGGAAGACTTAGATTCTGTCCTGCCAGAGTCCCACGTTCACTCTGGGACTTCACTGAGTTACCCTGAGCCTCAGTCTCTTTGTCCTTCAGGATGTCAGAGATATCCTGTCTTGCCGTCTCCCACACGGGGTGGTTTTCAATCAGCTAATGACTGTAGAAGTCCTTCTAAAAATACATAAAGGGGTTTTCTCATTTAACATATTCTTATCTTAAATCCATGGATGTCCCCCACTCGCCTCACTGGGTTAGGTAGGAACAGTGCAGGGTACTCTTTGGAAATTCTGGAGTGTAGCATTTTCTGGATATCCCAGCAGGTGGCCACACTTTACACACACATCAGTGTTGTACTCAGTGTCACCCAAGAAGGGGTGGCTCTGGAGGATGTGGAAGCACTGTGTCAGCTGCAAAGTATTATGCAGGCCTAAATCATTGTTATTAAAGTTATATTTGACAAGGTTTTTTTGCACAAATTGAGGGGAATGGTATTTCTATTACGTAGTGGTTAAGCACACCAGCTTTAGAATCAGACAACCAAGTCTTGAATGTTTGTTCTACCTTTTCCAGTTGTGAGATTTGGGGCAAGTTATTTACCTCTTTGCGCCTTACTTTCCTCATCTGTGAAATAGAGCTCATCACAGTACCAGCTTTGTGAAGTTCAGTGAGGACTCAGTGGGCTGAAGAATGTAGAAGGCTTGGCCCGTTGAAATTATGGTAGTTCAGGAAGGGTGCATCTCTTCCTGGATTTGATGCAAGAAAAGAATTGAATCAATTCAGTCCTTTCAAACTAATTAATAATAGCTGGCCAAGATAGGTCTGTGTTAGTGAAAAGCCCAAGTTATATTTTAAAAATGTTTTATTATATATATAATGACATAAGGCACTGCTGACTAAAGGATATTACTGCATAAACCCCCTCCTGGGCTTGCTTCAAAGAATAGATTAAATTTATAATCTGCTTAGGAATTCAAACCTTTGGTTTTGGCAACATCTTATGAAAAATATTTGAAATACTTTGTTAAGTAGATCTTGTATATTGTTAGTCAATAAATGTTGTTATTAAACCCACTCTTATGATATAAAATTGAATGTAAACCCAGCCCAGGTCTGTAAATTCAAAATCATACAAATGCAAATTAATTTGTATTCTTGGTGTTCCAGTAAGTTCCAGATCCTACGAGATCACAGGTATCATTTTAAATCAATCCAATTTTGTATTACTGTATGCCTATTTATCTTTAGAAGTTTAAGGGAACATGGATGAAGCGAAGCATTATGGAAAACTGAAGGCGATTTTCAAACTAGTTTATCTTTTTGAATCTCACGTCCTACATTCCATTCTGGCTAATCGGATGCCAGGGGCCTAGACAAAGACTCAGGCATGGCTACATTTAGGAAGCTTTGGTTTCCTAAAGCAAAGATTCATGGGATGGAGAGTGTGAAGAGGGAAGATGGTGCCGGTGCCAGTGCGCTGTGGACTGACTGTACCAGAATTTTACATAATGGAATCAGGTTTGGTCCATTTAAATTCATAGTAGTAACAGCCAGACAGTCTCTGATTTCTTCTACTTGAATGGCGGCTCAAGAGGCAAAACACACCAATAGATAGTAGTTGTATTACTTGTGAATATTTTCTAAGTGGAGACGTATCCTCTGAGAATAGGCATTCTTATACATTTTTCGTGACTGAGATTAGATTTTTCTCTCATTTGGCTGGGCACAGTGACTCATGCCTGTAATCCCAGCACTTTGGGAGGCTGAGGCAGGTGAATCCCCTGAGGTCAGGAGTTTGAGACCAGCCTGACTAAGGTGGTGAAACCCTGTCTCTACTAAAAATACAAAAATTAGCCAGGCATGGTGGCACATGCTTGTAATCCCAGCTACTTGGGAGGCTGAGGCAGGAGAATCACTTGAACCCGGGAGGCAGAGGTTGCGGTGAGCCGAGACTGCACCATTGCACTCCAGCCTGGGCAACGAGAGCAAAATTCTGTCTCACAAAAAAAAAAAAAAAAAAAAAAAAAAAAAAAAGAAGATTTTTCTCTCATTCAACACTTTACCAGCATCTACTGATAGAAAATGGACAATTGAATTTCCTCCAATATATATACCTCTGATATGTCTGCATTGTTAAAGAGTAGGGTAATTGCTTACAAAATTGAAAAGGTTGTTAGTGGGGTCCTGGGGTAGCCAGCATATTGGTATGATTTGTTACCGTATTCAGAATAAAACCACACTGTAATAGTGAGTTAATTCCATATCTTGGCCAACAGAGAATTTTTGGCCAGTGGCTACTAGGGCACACAGAAGTCCAGTCTAAAAGCGACAATGGAGGACTCTTTGTAGATAGTTCATATGATTAAAAAATAACTTCCTGTGTGTTGTAGTGACGATTAAGCTAAAGACATGCTTAATGATTACTTGTAGCAAAGTACTTCCCCACATTTAGCTGGGTTTGTCTTTGGTTTGAAGAGGCTAATATGTGAAAGATTTGTTTACAGTTGGATGCCCCTTTTTCTGAACCATGAAGTAATATTGTGGATGGGGTTGAATGCTGAGGTTAGGGTGCCGGAAAGATTCAGGGTCCTTCAGTACCCTCACGTGGCTTGGCTTTGGTAGAACAAGAAACTAAGCTCCGATTTGGCTTTAAATGAGAGTGCTAAATTTCCTGTTTCTAATAAAGAACCTAGCTAAATATTTATATATACTTTTGAACACTGAACTTTCTTGTTGCAGAGTTAACAGCTGTTGGGGGTAGCTGACAGCTGGATCCTGGTGCTGTTGGTACCATGGTACCTGAAGTGCACAGGCTGGTAGCCACACCTGACATTAACAAGTGAGTGGTAACCTCTCTGCCGCTGGCTCGCAGCTACTGTTTCCATAGAAATGGCTGTCGGGATCAGTGGAAACGAGGTAAGTGAAAGTTTTCGCTGATCCTTGTTTCCATCAAGCTGACGTCTGTTTCCCTGGCAACAGCAGTGGACAGCAGCCAGGCACAGCCAGCAACAGATTCAGTAGAGCTCTCACTTGTCAGCTGTGGCTATCATCTGTTCCTGACCAAGTTCTTTTTTTTATAATGTACAGAAAGACCTCTGAGGACCCAGGAGGCACCTCTGGCCACATGTGCCCTCCTGGACGCTCGTTTTGTGGATGGAGAGCTCTGTGCTGAGTTGACTGCTCTGTCCGCAGTTCCCCCTCCACCTGTGCTCTGGGTTGTTGATGTGCAGGTTAGAAGAGGGAGGTTGTTGAGGGTATTAGTGTTGCAGGGGAGGCTGTTGAATCTGTTGATCTAAAATCCTAGGGGAAGAGAATTCATTACAGTGCTTTCATGCACAGACCCAGTTCTTTATAAAGCTGTTGCTACCTTAATAGTTGAAATTAAAGCCATAATTTTTCTGTGTTCCCTATTCAATTGGAGGCATTAACAATTGCCATTACTTTTACAATGAAAAGGATATTTAGGAGTTTAATAATTTGGTTTGTGAGAAACAAATTGATGATTGTCTCTAAGATGCTACTGTCAACGTTATGCTTCTTTTCTCTTTTGTGTAATATTCTTTTACGGGATGGTAAAATTGATTTTACAGAGATCAAATATTGGTATTGCAGGGCAGCTTGGTATACAAAGACCAGTGGATCTATAGTGTAGGGAACTCTTCCCTGTTAAAGTTAAACAGTTCCTTTTCTGGATTTCGTTTTAATACTTCAACAGATGTATGCACCCAAGCCCTAATTATCCTCCGCCCATATGAGACAGCATCCACAGTGCCACAGAGCAAAGGAGAGTCACTGTTACTGCCCTGGTGTGTGAGATGAGAGGCATGGAATGAGGTGTTGGTTTTAAGCCCTTATTGATACCATTTATTAAAGAGATTTTCTCTGGAAAAAACAAAACAGCTTTGGCATTCAGAGCTGTATTTTTGAGAAGCAAATGAGCATAAAAATCCCCAGTCTTATGAGAATTTAGATCGGCTGCTAGAAGAGCATTGGAGAACTATGGATTTTTGTCTTCGGAGGGCTTTCTGGATGACTTTGTTCCATAGCTCTCTGGAAATAGGGCAACTGTGCTTGGCCTGGAGGCAGTTGAATTTGATATAATAGACGAAAAAGAATAAGAAAATCCTGTTAGATCCTTTTTTTCCCCTCTCTCTTAACTTCCTGAGAATGACTTATTCATTTAATGAATTTTTTTTTTTAGTTCCTACACAGTGGTAGATGTATGCCAAGTGCCCTGCTAGGCACTGGGGTTACAGTGGTGGAATGTAGGCACTGGGTAGGCACCAGGATTACAGTGGTGGAGTGTAGGCACCGGGGTTATGGTGGTGGGATGTAGGCACCGCATAGGCACTGGGATTACAGTGGTGGAGTGTAGGCACCGGGGTTTTGGTGGTGGTATGTAGGCACCGGGGTTATGGTGGTGGGATGTAGGCACCGCGTAGGCACTGGGGTTACAGTGGTGGAGTGTAGGCACTGGGGTTATGGTAGTGGGATGTAGGCACTGGGGTTACAGTGGTGGGATATAGGCACTGTGTAGGCACTGCAGTTACAGTGGTAGAATGAAATGGTTTCTTTCTTCATGAAGCTTATATCTAATGATGGAGGCCAAAATGACAATTACAAACCTGTGTAAATGCTTTGAAAGAAAGGTTCATGTGCTGTGAGAGGGTTTAACAGGCACAACTGCTGTCAGTTTAGTGGGTAGGAGCATCCTGGAAGTGAAGAATGAGTGGTCACCGTATCCAGGCAAAGTGGGAGAAGAGGCTGGGGCAAGGGTATTCCAGTCAAGGAAAACCCACAGAAAGGAGATACAGTAGGAAGAAGCAGAGGATGCTGGAGGAACTGAACAAAGCTAGGGTGACTGGAACTGGGGGAGCTGGAGGTGGAGGCAGATGAAAGGAGAGAGACTGGCTGGCAGAGTCTATGTCACATAGGACGTTTAGACTGTGTCACAGGTTTTGGTCGTTAGCTGAAGGGTAAGAGAATGCATGGATGAATTTTAAGCAGGGAGTGGTATGATTCAGATTTACATTTTCTAAAGATTATTATTTGTTCTCATATCTTCAACTTACCTTAAAATCCTTCAAAAAGATAAGATGAATTAATAGATGGATAGGGGGATGCAGAGATAGGCGATAAAGAAAATGTAGCAACTGGGTGCTGTGGCTTGCACCTGTAATCCAAGCGATTCAGGAGGGTGAGGTGGAAGGATTGCTTGAGGCCAGGAGTTTGAAACCAGCCTGAGCCACATAGCGAGACTTTGTCTCTGAAAAAAAAAAAAAAAAGTCTTTTTAGTTAGGTGTGCCTATAGTCCCAGCTACTCAGGAGGCTGAGGCAGGAGGATCACTTGAGCCTAGGAGTTTGAGGCTGCAGTGAGCTGTGATCATGCTTCTGCATTCCAGCCTGGGGAGCAGAGTGAGACCCTGTCTTAAAAAAGAAGAAGAAGAAAAGATAGCAGGTATTAATTATGGAATCTAGGTGGTAGGCATATGGGTGTTCATTGTATAATTGTTTCTACTTTTATGGATGTTTAAAATTCTTAATAAAATGTTGGGAAAATCTGCATATGAAAATCACTGTGGCTGCAGTAATATGAATAGATTGGATAGATACACAAATGGATGTAGAGAGACCAGTTTAAGGCTCATATAATCTGCTTCCAGCCACAACATACTAGTGCTACCAAACTGGACCTTTCACCATAAACAACTATAAAAGACTAGGCAAAAAATAGGAAGCAACTCTTTTCAGAAAATGGAAATAGGATGTACAGGATTGCAATCCCTACGAGAAGGGAAACACATGAGATAAACTGCAATTGTCCTGGCTTTCTGCCTGGAGACAGTTTTAGAATTATGGCAGAGAGGCAGAGCCCAGCAGAGAACGATGGTCCACTTGCTGAGGGGTCAAAGAAGAGAGTTCAGGGCTGCTAAGATGGCTGGGATTTTCAGGGCAGAGGATGGGTGAGAAGTATGCAGAGAAGGGGCTCCAGTAATCAGAGTAGAGGTTCTCTGAAATCTGACCATACACTAAGCTGCTTCTGTGCCAGGTGATACTTACTGAGGTCAGGCAGAGAACAGCTAGTAGAATGCTGTAAGCGGTTGGAAATCACTCCATGCTGGGAGGTACATGGTTCTGCTCAGCTGTAGTGGAAGGACCTAATTGAATACATTGGGTACCGAGACTTCAGAAAAGCCAGGCTTTAGGGTTGGAGCTACTTTAGCCCTTGAGTAAGATACTCTAGACCTGACTTAAAAAGCGTAGAAACAAGTTTCAAAAGGATCAGGCGAAATGGCCAATAAATTAAACACCTGCCAAAAAAACAAAAATCAACATTCGTTAAAGGAAGAGACCAAAGCCCAGACGTTCCTAAGATGTTTTTCCTCATGACCAAAAACTATAAGACATGAAAAGAAGCAGGAAAGTATTCATGATCAAGGAGGGAAAATTCAGTAGAAACAAAAGATGACGGATGTTGCAATTAATAATCGAAGACTTTGAAGTCTGCTATGAGCCCGTTTAAAGAACTGAAGGAAAAGATGGACATAATAAAGGAATAGGTAAATCTCAGTAGATAAATAGAAACAATACAATATCTGAAAAAAGTAGATTGGACATTATAGAAAAAGTCGGTGAGGGCTTAGTGATCTCTAAAACAACAATAAGCAATCTGATGTATATGAAATTGGAGTCACAGAAGAAGAAGAAAGAGATTGAGTAAAAATTTTAAGATAAATAAAGCTGATCATGTTGCAAGTATTGAAAGCTAAGTTAATAGATCCAAGAGGCCCAACAAACCTCAAGCAGTAAAAACACAAAGGGAACCACTGCTAAGCACATCAAATTTAGATATCTGAAAGTAAAAGATACAGAGAATTTTAAAAGAAAGCAAATGGGAAAAGGCACATTACGTACCAGGAGAAAATAATAAGAATATGCATCTACTTGTTTGCAGATGTAGTGCAAGTCATAGGGCAATGGGTGACATCTTCAAAGAGGTGAAAGGAAAAATGATTCTGTATGAAACAAAAATACCCTTCACAAAAGAAGGAAATAGAAAAACTTTCAGGTAAACAAAATCGAAGAATTGGTCACCAACAAATTCGCACTCTAAGAAATGTTAAAGGAGGTTCTTCAGGCTAGAAGAAAATAATACCAGATAAATACGTTAAATATCCACTTTAAAAATGAGGAGCATGGCTGGGTGTGGTGGCTCACACCTGTAGTCCCAGCACTTTGGGAGTCTGAGGCAGGCAGGTCACCTGAGGTCAGGAGTTCAAGACCAGCCTGACTAACATGGAGAAACCCTGTCTCTACTAAAAATACAAAAAAATTAGCCGGGAGTGGTGGCACATGCCTGTGGTCCCAGCTACTCTGGAGGCTGAGGCAGGAGAATTGCTTGAACCTGGGAGGTGGAGGCTGTGGTGAGCTGAGGTTACACCACTGCACTCCAGCCTCAGCAACAAGAGCAACACTCCATAAGAAAAAAAAAAAAAAAGAAGAAGAAGAAAGAAAAAGGCATCAAAATGGCAAACAAAGATAAAAGATTTCTTCTCATTTCTAAATTTTCTAAAAGATAATTTAAAGTAATAACAAGGTGTTATGGGAACTGGAACAAGTCAAAGTAAATTATAGGATAACCATACACAGAAGATAGAAGGAAGTTAAATGGAGCTTCACTGTGATAAAGTTATTACATTTTGAAATAATATGAATTCATGGTAGACTGTGAGAACTTAAGGGTTGCATATGATAATCTCCAGAGTAATGACTTAAAAAGGTTACTAAAAAGAAGAGATAAAATGGAATATTAAATAGTACTAAATTATCCAAAATAAGTCAGAAAAGGAAGAAAAAGGAGCAAAGAACATACGGTACCAACAACGAGATGGTAGACAAACCCAGTTATATCAATAATTGCATTGGATGAAAATGTGCACAACATTTTAGTTAAAAGATAGAAATTGTCAGACCAAGTAAAAATGTAAGATGCTATAAAGACATGGATTAAAAATAAAAAATGGATGAACTGTACTAATCCACACAAGTTGAACTTTAGCATAAGGAACATTTCCAGAAATAGGGACATTTCAGAGGTAGACATTTTATACTCATGAAAAGGTCAATTCATTAAGAAGACACAATGATCCTAAATGTGTTGGCACCTAAATACAGCTTGAAAGTACATGAAGCGAAAGTTGTTAAAATTAAGTGGAGAAATTGATAAATCCAGAAACATAGATGAAAAATTTTATCATTCCTTCTCAATAATTGGTTAAAAACAGCAAGTATAGATAATATCTAGATTATATTTAGATTGGTTAATAACTGTCAGCCAACTTGACCTAATTGATACTTACAAAATACTATGTTCAGTAATTGTGGAGTACACATTCTTTTCAGAGCACGTGGAACATTCACTAACATAGACCATATCTTGGCCATTAAAGTCTCATTAAATCTCAAACAATTGAAATTTTACAAAGTATCTTTGTTCTAATGGCAGTAGATTTAAAACAGAAGTTAGTAACAAGCTGTCTGTAAACCTTCCCAAATGTTTGGAAATTAAATAACCTATAACTCAAAAAATAATAAAAATTAGAAAATATTTTGAAACTGATAAAATCCAACTGGGAAATTGTAAGATCCATCTAATGCAGTGCTTAGAGGGACATTTATAGCTCTATCAGTAAGGAAGAAAGGTTTAAATTCAGTGATCTACATTTCTATCTACTAATCTAGAAAAAGAAGATCAAATAAGTCCAAGGTAAGTAGAAAAAAGAATAACAGAAGTAAATAAAATAGAAAACACAAATTATAAAGTTATTTGGAAAGCTTAATAAAAATTGATAAATATCTAACAAAACTAATCAAAAAAGGAAAAAAAGCAAATTACCAGTTTTAGAAATGAAAGAAGAGATACCACAGATATTACAGACATTAAAATAATAAGAGAATAAACTGTTTTATGACAAATTTGGTAACTTAGGAGAAACAGGCAAATTCCTTGAAATATGCAACCTACCCAGAAATAAATTGGGAGACTCTTATATTTGCCTTTTAAATGGAATTCCGAATTGCAAACCTTCTCTCAAAGAAAATTAGAGACCTAGATGAGGTCAAAAGTGAATTATGTCAGCCAATTTAGAAAGAAATTATACCATCCCTAGAAATTATTTCAGGTAGTAAAGTTGGAGGGAGCATTTCCCAACTCATGAGGCCAAAATCTCAATACCAAAACTTTACAAAGACATAATAAGAACAGTATCCTGGCTGGGCGCGGTGGCTCAAGCCTATAATCCCAGCACTTTGGGAGGCCGAGACGGGCGGATCACGAGGTCAGGAGATCGAGATCATCCTGGCTAACCCGGTGAAACCCCGTCTCTACTAAAAAATACAAAAACTAGCCGGGTAGGGTGGCGGGCACCTGTAGTCCCAGCTACTCGGGAGGCTGAGGCAGGAGAATGGCGTAAAAACCCGGGAGGCGGAGCTTGCAGTGAGCTGAGATCCGGCCACTGCATTCCAGCCTGGGGGACAGAGCGAGACTCCGTCTCAAAAAAAAAAAGACAAAAAAAAACAGTATCCTTCATTAATTTGTACACAAAAATTCTCAAATATTAGCAAATAGAATATAACAGGATGAAAGGAATAATATCTCATGGCCAAGTGGGATTTATGCCAGAAATACCAATTGATTCACCATTGGAAAATCAAATAATTTACCATATTAATAGAATGAAAGGGGAAATCATATGATCACCTCAGTAAATGCAGGCAACATTACTAACAATATTCTATAACCATTTATAATAACTCTCAGCAAACTAAGAATATACAAAAACTTCTTCAGCCTGAAAAAAGAACTATAGCTGACAGCATACTTGTGAAAGACTGAATGTTTTCTTCTTAAAATTAGGAACAAAGTAACCATTTTTCTCTCTTCTTTTATTCAATGTTTTATTGAAAGTCTGAAGGTAAGACAAAGAGATAAAAGGCAGAAAGATTGGAAAGAAAGAAAAAAACTATTTCTATTTACAGACATGATTGTCTACATAGAAAGTCCCAATAATTGAACCCAAAACCTACTAGAATTAATAAGTGAGTATAGCAGGGTGACAGGATACAAAGTCAGCATACAAAATTCCATTTTATTCCTATATACAAGATGCAGGTGTTGAAAATGAAATTTAAAAAATTACAATACCTTCAAAAATTATTTACAATAGCATTCCTAATACTTAGGAATGAATATAAGAAAAGATATGGAAGACCTCTACACTGAAAACTGCAAAACACTGATTAGTAAAATTACAATGCTCTAAATAAATGAAGATATACCATGTTCATGGATTGAAAGACTCAATATTGTGAAGATGTCCATTTTTCTCTATGCATTCAATGTTGTCCCATTTATAAATCTCAGTAGCCTTTCTTTTAGAAACTGACAAGCTTATTCTAAAACTAATATATATAATTGCAAATGACCTCTAATAATGAAAACAATCATAAGAAATAAAGAAGGAGGGCTTACACTGCTGATTTCAAGATTTACTGTAAAGCTGTAATAAATACAGTATTTGACATAAAGGAAGATTACTAAAACAGCTGAATGGAATAACAAATTCAGAAATTCCTTTGTATGTTCAACTGCTTTTTGATGAAGGTGCTAGAAAAAGGTCATACCAGACGCAAACATTAAACTTGAAATCAATCATAGATCTAATTAAAAAGCTAAACATATAAATATTTTCTAAATAGATTTCTGCTCTTCAAAAACTAGAAATTTAAAGGGAAACCACACTGGGAGAAAATACAATACTTACATCTGTGTATCTAGAATATGTGAAGAACTCTTAACAACTAGATAACAGAAGAATAACTCAAAAATTGGCAAAACATTTTAAAATATACTTTACAAAAGAATGTATATGAGTAGCCAGTACGTACACATTAAAGATGTTCTATATCATTAACCATCAGGGAAGTGCAAGTTAAGAAACTGCTACATACGTAGTACAATAGCTAAAATCAAAAAGATGATTTCCGAGTGTCATCAAAAGTACAGAGTAACTGATATGCTCATACATTGTTTATAGAAACATAAAATGATACAACTACTTTGGGAAAGTTTGTCAGTGTCTCATAAAGTTAAACATATACTCACCACATGGCCAAGCAATTCCATTTCTAGTATTTGCTCAAGAGAAATGAAAACCTATGTCAACAAAATGACTGGTACATGAGCACTCATAGAGCCTTATCCATAGTAGCTGGAACTAGAAAAACTCAAATGTCTATCAATAGGTAAATAAGCAAATTGTGGTATAATCATACATTGGAATATGCAGCAATAAAAAAGAATGAAGTACTAATACATTATCAATGAAACTCAGAAGCAAGAAGCCAGAAAGAAAGGAACATATTTATATGAAGTTCTAGAACAGGTAGAACTAATCTATAGTGACAGAAATCAGGTCATTGGTTTTCTAGGTAGGAGGTGGAGTTGATTGGGAAGTGGAATGAAGCAACTTTTTTGCGGGGGGGTGTTATTTAAAATTTCTACATCTTGGCTGGGACATTGTTTACATGGGTGTCAACATTAGCCAAACTGTATACTTTGAATTGTATATGTTTTATTTTATGTGTCTTGTACCTCTATAAAGGTGATTTTAAAATACCATTAAAATAGAATTAACAGAGACCTCTGCCTCTAGTGAAGATGGAGTGACAGAACTGGATATACCCTCCCACCTGAAACCACAAAACTAAATAGAGGCAATCTTTAAAACAATGGTTTTCCAGACACTGGATGTTAGGCAATGAAGGACAGTGATCCCTGAGACACAGGAATGCTTGAAATAAGCCCATGGTTGTCCCAGCTTACTGGCTTGAGAGAGCTCCTGGGCCACGTGCACAGAGGGGGATCCCAGGGGAGGCCCTGTGGTCTCCCAGAGTTGAAAAGATGAAGCTAATAGTCTGTGGAGAACAAGGTGGCTTGAGTATGCAGGACAGAGTACCAGGGAGGAGTGAATTGCAGAGGACTCGAGATGAACAGAGGGACTTCTAAGTATTCAGAGTACGTTTTAGCACATGTGTAAGAGAAAACTACCCAAGACTGAGGACAAAATATTTTGAATAGTTTAGAAGTGTTCATCATTCACATGGGTCCAGGAATATTGCCTGTTCCTACCAGCCAATATTGTCTGTTTTCCAGCCAGACTGGAAAATCTCATCACTGGTGGACCACTGGGTTGATTACTCAGAAAGATGTTGCCTCAGCCTTGAGGAATAATTAGCCCTAGACTAAGTGATGCTCCAGGCTGACCTGACCTAACCATTAAAGCAAGACCTGAAAGGATCAAACTGTTTCATTCAAGTGACTTAGCTGCATCCCAGAACAAAACACAGGAATATTGATAGGAATACAGAAATATCTAGCACTGAATAAGCTTTTATGCCTGACATTCAATCAAGGTTACCAGGTGTGCAAAGAAGCAGGAAAACGTGACCCATGGTAAGAAGACCCCATCAATTGAAACCCACCTAGAACTCACACAGATGTTAAAGTTATCAGAAAAGGGCATAAGAACAGCCATCACGACTGTTTTCCATATGTTCCAAATGTAGAGACATGGAAGATACAAAAAAATTTAAAAATTAAGATCCTAGGAATAAATCTAATGAGAGATGTATAAGACCTCTTCTGTGTAAAAGTTTGCTGAAGGAAGTTTAAAAAGACCTCAACAAATGGAAGAATGTATGTTCGTGGATTGGAAAACTCAATTTGTTAAAATGTCAGAGACTGTATTAAGAGAAGGTATGTTTTCTTTGTAATGAGAGGAAGAGATGAGGCAGATATGAGTTGGGTTTGATAGTGGGAAGCTGGGAGTATTCCTGCCTAAATTCCTAATTTCTCTGTAACCGGAAGCAGGGTTAACTGCAGATGGTGAGGGGTAGGTGACAGTGTAGTACGTCTGAGAAGAGTGGAAAAGGCTCAGAACAGTCGTTGCAGAGAATTAGGCAATGATAGGACCAGAGAATCGAGGTAGATGATCAGTAGCATTGAGGTCCTATTGGATTTGAGTCTATTCTGATGTCGGCCTGTACCATTGTGTGACTTTCTGTAGCCATGCTTGGCTGTTCTTATCCAGACATGGAGAAAGGGAAGCTTTGCACTTTTTGCTAACTGTGAATCGAAAAGGAGAGGTCTGCTAGCTGTGAGCATTTTGCTAGCTGTGCATGCATAAAAAGTTAGAAGACTGTTGAGGATGCTAGCAAGGATGTTGCTGAGATGACAGATCATGATACTTAAGGTGAATAAGGAGGAAAGGAGAGACCTAACAGAAAAAATGAAGGTATCAGTGGACTGGAGACTTCAGAGAGGTTAAAAATATTTCTAGTGGGAATAGTTGAACAAGTCAGCTGGAATGAGAGAAGGTTGTGGTCAGAGAAATGAAGGCTTGAACTTATAATTTGGTGCGGATGAAGTTCGATGTGACAGTGAGATTGGGTGGCTGAAGTAGTACGGAAGAGATAGTCATTGGAGACTTGTGGAGGAATTGGAAAACTAGGGTGAGGGCATCAGGGGCCGTTGGAGTACCCCAGGGAGGTTGTAGAATGTGGGATGGAGCAGCAGACGGGGAGCCAGGAGTGGAAGTCCTCACTTCCCAAGGGCAGCAGAGGACAATGAGGAGGAACCGGAGGAGGGTATGTGGCCCACTGGCATCATCCTCAAAGGATAGGGTTTTCATTGATTTTTATACCAAGGTTGGGGAGTATTGCCCTGGACATGAACCTGGAAGTAGGCTGGGTCTGGAAGGGCTGCAGGGATCACAAAGTGACAAGAACGTGGGACCCTTTTGAAGAGGCTGCAGGTGTGGGAGAGCTTGCGGCTGCGGAGCACAGGGCAAGACTGAAGAGTAGGGGAAGGGTCCTGACAGTGGTGTGCTAGGTGACGTGGGACTGGGCAGTGTCTAACCCAAGGCAGCAGCACAGATAGCTGAGGCTGGGTGCAGATGTGCCTTCTGCGGGTGAGGGGCCTCAGAAGGGGCCTGGCAGACCCTGGCTTGCTCGGCCTGGGGTGATGTTGTCCAGCAGCCCTGGTCTGGGTTCCCCCGGCCCCCACGGGGCTGTTGGAAGCTTCAGTCTCCACAGACTCAGCCTTGGGTGGGGGTCTGCCCGGCTGGGGTGAGGCAGTGCTCTGGCTGTGAGCTGTGCCACCCCGGCCTGTGGGGTCTCTGCTGGCTGAGGGATTACTGGTTTCTCTGTTGTAGTGGGGGGAGCATAAAGGCAGGGGTCGGAAGTGCTGGCCCCCGTGCCAGCTCTGTACTTCCTAGAGGCGTGGCTTCTTTGGTCAATATACTTCACTTTTCCAAACCAAGGCTTTTTCTTCCTAAAATTGGAGCGCCCCACCTGTGACTTTTCTCACAGAGCCATCCTGATAACCAAGGAGAGAAATGGATGGGAAGGGCCTGGATAAACGGGAAGACCTTTTTAAGTATGTGGGAGCGCCACACTGGCCTGGTTGTGACCTCCTTCTTGGAGGTGGTTTCTGTGAGCTGGAAAAGTCATCTCATTTGCAGTCCGGATGTTTACCTGCGCTTCTCTCCAGGGCCCCACATCCTTCCAAGACCTGGCAAGGCACTTGGTGCATTAACCTGATTTCTCTAAGTCTGATTGTCATGAGTTTGGTTTTGGGTTCAGAGATAAAACATTAATCCACCCTGAACCCATCATTCCCTCGAATGATGGATTCCTTCTGCTTTAAAATAAATCTTGGTTTAAGTTGCCTGCTGGCAGCTTTGGGCCTCTGAGTCCTGGAGACCCTTGCTGCATCTGAAGGATTTTAAGTCAGTGGGTGAGAGCACACTACCTGCCGAGAGGTGTAGTGTCCCCAGAGGCCCACCTATCCTTGAGTCATGAGCTATTACTTACCAACAGACCCACAGACACATGTCAGGAATTCCAGGGCCCAGTGTGGATTCCAGCAGCTGCACTCTCTCCCCCTTCGGCTATCAGTCAAGGATGTTTTAGCATCAAATCTGTACCTATCAGTATGCCCTAGGAGCACAGCAGAGGGTTGGCAAGTCAGAGGGCCTCACCCGAGGAAGCTGGGCTCCAGTTGGGCATTGAAGGATGGACAGGATTCGTTAGGATGGTAAAGAAAAGAAGCAAGTTGTCAGGAGAGTGGGACCTGGTGCCTCCTGCCTGTTGGAACCAGTGAGTGCAATGGTGAGGCTGCCAGGGTGCTCCGTGCTGTCTGGTGAGCAGTGGGCAGGGCGGATGTGGAGTTGGGAATACCCACTGAGGGAGGCAGGGTTGGTTTTTTTTCTTTAGGCTGTGGGAGCCGTCAGAGTGTTTGAAATAAGGTGATGGTTGACAGCCGTGCCTGGAAGGTAAAGCTGGCACCTCCCAGAGTGTAGTGGAGTTAGGAGAGCCCGGGGGCTGGGGGCTGCAGGGATGGGATCTGTGTGGAGGTGCAGAGGTGTAGTGGAGATGGGGATGGGGTCTGTGCGGAGGTGCAGAGGTGGAGATGGAAGGTACAGATGTGGTAGTTTGTTGTGGCTCGTGCCTCTCAGATAAGAAGAGGTCTCTGGATTTTGATTGTCAAGTCTGGGGATGTGGATTGTATGAGAGAATTTTTCTTTTTTCTTTTCTTTTAAAAATATTTTTTACAGAAACAGGTGTTGCTGTGTCACCCAGGCTGCAGTGCAATGGTGTGATCATAGCTCATTGCAGCCTCAAATTTCTGGGCTCAAGCAATCCTCCTCCTTCACCCTCCCAAGTAGCTGGGACTGCAGGCATATGCCACCATGCCCAGCTAATTTTTAAAATATTTTTTGTAGAAAACAGGATCTCTCTATGTTGCCTGGCTGGTCTCGGGTTCTGGCCTCAAGCTATCCTCCTGCCTTGGCTTCTCAAAGCCCTGGGATTACAGGCATGAGCCACTGCACCCGGCCAGAATTTTTTTTATTGCTTACAATTTTGTGCTTTATTCAGTTTATTTTAATCTTCTCCACTACTTTGATGAGGTAAGTGTTCTTTGCCTCAGTTTACAGATGAGGAAATCAAGACTCAGGGAGGCTTATCAATTTTCTCAAAATTTACACAGCTAGTAAGTAGTTAAACTAGGAATTAAATCTAAATCTATCTGTCTCCAGAGCCCAAGCTCTATGCTTTGGCCTTTTTAAATGTTTTTCTCTTCCTGAGATTAGTTACCCAATGCTGAGTGGAACAATGGGATACAGAGGCTTCAGAGAAATTGGTTTATTTTTCCTCCTGAATCTGCTTGTGGACAAGTCTCATTCAAGCTCAGGTGGTCCTTTTGGGTCCTGTTGCTGGAGGATCGATTGAGCGATCCCTCTCAATCCCTGAGCCCGGCCCTGGGATGTGGTGCTCTGCCCCTTGTTCTCCGTCAGCTAAGTCTGGGTGCTCAGGGAAGGCACTTCCCACCCACCACGCCTTTCAGTGGGCACTCCCGCTGCGGAGGGGAGCTACTCTATCCCTTTCCCCTCTCGATGCAGCTCACAGGATGGCTTGCATGGCCTGCGAGAGGGATTTGGGCTGAGTTTCCTACAGTGACTGCTTTGGGGATCTGCCAGTAGGGGGTTTCATTTCAGCCCCTTCCTTGGGTCCACATTGCTACTCCACAGTGGGAACCCATAGCAGCTCTGAACAGCAGATCCAGCCTGGAGCTCATTCTGGCAGTGTAACCAGGCCCTTCACACAGCAGACTGTGTTGCCCTGCCGTTGCTGGTGCCTTCAGACGTGTTCATTTTAGGTGGTTCTGCCACCCTCCCAAGCCAGACTTCATGTGCACATCTTCCTTAGTTTTTCTTGGGAAACTGGAATCTGACAAGTCTAGCAGGGTATGTTTATGAAGTGACTTCTTAAGTAACGGTATTTGAAACCTGTCATGAAGATATGTGATGATATTGGTTTGGCTCACGTGATTAAGTGATCTCTTTCATTCAGAGAGAGTGATGGCAGACAAGAGAGCCCATGGTTTTGAAGAAGAATACCTCCTTTTTTTTTTTTTTGAGATGGAATCTTGTTCTTGGAGTGCAATGGTGCGATCTCAGCTCACTGCAGCCTCTGCCTCCTGGGTTCAAGAGATTCTCCTGCCTCAGCCTCCCGAGTAGCTGGGATTACAGACACACACCACTATGCCCGGCTAATTTTTGTATTTTTAGTAGAAACAGAGTTTCCCCATGTTGGCCAGGCTGGTGTTGAACTCCTGACCTCAGGTGATCTGCCTGCCTTGGCCTCCCAATTGAAGAATACCTCTTAAAACACGTTTAAGTTTTAAAAAGATTGAAACAAAGTCTCTAACTTTTAGCATGCAACCTTCATGGATTCTCATCATTGGGAAAAATTTTCTACTAGAAGCATTGGCATGTCTTTGGTAGCCATGGAAACTAACCCTTCAAAGAGAGAGGAGCTCTTCTGTCCTCAAAACAAGGAGATACAGTGAAAGGAAGGCATATTTCATACTCAGATGCCTGAAATACTTTATTTCTGTGTGTGTATATATATGTGTATATGTTATGTGTGTGTGTGTGTGTGTGTGTATATATATATATATTTAAGGCTTATACAAGACTCCTTGTTTTTGTTTTTGTTTATCAGTGGCACAATGGGTATAGTTTTAGGTGATGGAAGTTACATATGCACTGTGGCCAAATACCCAGTACAAAGCCCAAACTTGCACATCTTTGATCCTCATTAATGTAAAACCCATGCTTGTGAAAGCAATTATTTAGATGATTTTTATCAAGCAACTGCTAATGACCGGGGTTTGTGATAAGGAACCAGTATACAAAGACAAGACAGACACAGGCCCTCCTTCACAGAGCTTACAGTCTGGTAAGTAAAAGAAAATAGTGAATAATCAGTTGCAGGACTGTGAAATAAATTCTACAAAAGCAGGGTTCTAATCTGGGGGACTCTAAGGTAGAGAAAAATCTTTATGTCCTGAGCCAGCTGAGTGGGATGGTATCTGGAAGAGCACGAAGGGTCATGCAGGGAACAGCATGCACAGTGGCCTTGTGTGGAAGAAGCTCCATGCCTTGGAGGAACTGAGTGAACTTTAGGATGGCTGGCGTCCAGAGTTCAAGGGGGAAGAGGTCAGAAAGGAGGCAGGAGAGATCTGACATGACCAGATAGATGGTGCATTCCTTCACTCCATCCCTACCGCACTCTCCTGCTCAGGGCAAGTGCCACATGTAAACAGTTAGGTTTGGTCTGTGCAGGGTGGCCCAGCTGCTAATTCCTGTGTTCTGTTCATGGCAGATAACTCAACCTAGTTATTAAAACCAACTGTGAAAATGATTCATCCTCCCAAAAGATGAAAACTGTTTTAAATATCATCACAGTCTTTTATGTCAATGAAAGCATCAAGAACACTGGCCGGGCACAGTGGCTCACGCCTGTATTCCCAGCACTTTGGGAGGCTGAGGCGGATGGATCCCTTGAGACCAGAAGTTTGAGACGCCCTGGCCAACATAGAGAAACCCTGTCTACTAAAAATACAAAAAATTAGCTGGACATGGTAGCACACACCTGTAATTGCAGCTGCTTGGGAGGCTGAGGCACAAGAATCACTTGAACCCAGGAGGGTGGAGGTTGTGCCACTGCACTCCAGCCTGGGCAACAGAGCCCAGGCCCTGTCTCAAAAATAAAAGTAAAAATAGAAATGTGATTATCAGATGTTTTTCCTCAACATATTTTGTTGTGTAAACAAGGGCCCCCCATTTTCTCATCCTTTTTGCCCACCAGCAGTTCCCATGCATTTCTTGGCAGCTGTGTTTCATGACTGCTGCTGGAGAATACTGTCCCAGGCCAGCTGCCTTCCCCTGACTGATATCACCTGCAAAGGAGCAGGTCTTATTTATGGGGTGCTGCATTCCTAATCCCTCCCCACCCCACCCTGCCTGTTGGTCTCATGCAGAGAGAACATCCTTCGGCGATCACCAGCTTTTCATGGTTGAGGGAAAACTGGAACAAATACAATGCTTTTGATGAACTATGAGCTGAGACAGTGCCAATGATTAAAAATTTTTTAATTGTGAAACATCACACATTGCTGTTAATTTTTATTTTTGTTTACAAAATTCCTAGTTTCCTTGAACAGAAACTGAACCTTTGTGCTTTCTAAGAAATTTAAACAAAAAGGTTCTTTGAATCAAACTACGTTTTCGTTCTGTTTCATTTCCTTTATGTCTGCGTAGAAGAAATAATTTAGGTCTAAAGAAGGCTGGACTCCCCTGATAAAAATCAGTGGGTTACTTCTTCAACTTCCCCCTTCTCTTTGCCTTTTTAAGTGTTGCCTTTGTTTTTTTCTGAATTTCTGAGCCTTCTGTTTTACTAAAAATCTGAGTCCCTGGTGATTTTCTTGGCAGTTTTCAATGAAGGTTGTGTTGTTTTTTGTTTTGTTTCAAGGGTTGGTTTTTTTTTTTTTTGGCATGTGTGTGTAAATATCAAAGTGTTTTGTTTGTTTAAATTTTATGTGGGCCTAATTAAAACAGATAGCATTGCAACCCAAGAAAAAAAAAAATCCTATATCTAAATCAAGATGACTTCCAGTGGCCCATTTATTTTATGGGGCGTTTAAGAAATAAAAGTTCCCACAGCAAACTGTGTGTGTCCTCTTGCATCTGCGGCAGTCCCATTCCACCTGCACCTCTGTCTCTGTGTGACGGCTGGCTGCAGCCTGGGCATGCTGTCTCCAGTACTGCTGGCTGAGCCAGGGGTCCCAGAGATCAAGATGTCAGGGCCTGTAAATCCTGCGGCATGTCAGTGTCTGGTGGCCTCTCTGCAGAGCATGGGGCATGTGCCCAGCCCGTGGGGGCTCCACTGGGGCTCCTGAGACGGAGGCTGGCTGGTTCTGGGGCGGGAGGTTCTCTCCCTGGAGTGGTGCTTACTGAGTGGGAGTGAGGGACAGCAGGTGCAGAGATGAGCGGAAAGGGGGCTGTCACCTTTCTTATTCCTGAGCTGGGGCTCTCAGGGAAAATCAGAGTACAGTAATGAGCAGAACTATGCTTTCTGCCCTGCCCTCCCTCCCTCCCTGGTCCTGACTCATGACTTCCCCATGAGTCACAGCCCCAGGGAAGGGACATGGGGTTTGCAGCCTGGTTAGTAACCCTGTTGTCCTGTTGACTGGGCGTAGATGCAGGGCGAGCAACAATACCTCGTTGAGCCTCCGTGTTGGCCTTTGTGAAATGGATGTGAAATTCCTCCTCCTGCCTCTTACACTGAGGTTGTGAACAGCTCTGGGGGCAGTGATTGTAAAGACATTTGCAGGACTCCAGGAACAATCTAAATAAATGAAGGGCTTTTTTTCTGTTATTATTAGAGAAGGGGACATGGTAGAGACTCAGGCCATTTCGCCCAAACCCATTTACCCCAGCCATGCAGGCTCATATTCTGCTGAAGCTGCTGTTGGTTATTGCTGGGACCCTGGGCGATGCAGTCACAGGTGAAGGACTGCATACGGTGGTGTGGGCTCAGGCTGTGCTTGTTTCAGAGACGACTTCGGCTTGTTCTACTGTGTTGGTCTGTTCTGTCGAAAGGTCTTTCAGGGGCTGGATGGGTATGGGGCGCATACCATTGTTCTGTCGTCAGAGCCTTCTGCAGCCATTTCTCATGAACTCACTCAGCCCTTCTGCTTCTTGGGTGTCATTGCCACCAAACTACTTGGCTGCCAGGTCCAAGAGGGTGCCAGGCTGTTGCCCAGGGAAAGAAATAGACAACAAAAAAGGGGCCAAGTCACAGCAGTCAGGTCCCCATGGAGGAGGCACTGGGGAGGCTGGAGTCGCAGCAGCAGTTGAAAGGTCGTTAGAACGTGCTGTGATCTGGTGTCGCTGCTGAGTCATTAGTCCATCTCTACTGAGGATCCCTGTCTGGGGAAGTTGCTATGTCCCAGGGCAACTGTGCTGAAATCAGTTGTCTTATTTCAAAACTTGTGCCTGTGCCCTGAGGCCCTCAGCAGGCATGCTTCTTCTCTCATATGGCAGCCCTTTGGATACTGGGGACCAGCCTCTCTTCTCCATCCCTCCTGCTCTGCCCAGCCTGTCCTCCTTCCCTGAACAGGTGGACAAGAAATGTTCATGTGGCAGATGGGGTGTCACGGGGCCCTGACAAGGAAGGTCCACATGCGGGGCGATGATGACACTGGTGTGCTAGACCCAGGGGACTGGTGTGGAAAGGGCAGAGGTGACAGTGACCGTAGCATGGTGGTGGTTGGGGGTCAGCGACAGGCCTCATAGGTGTTTTTCCAAATAGTCGTGTAAGAAAGTTGGGGCTTCATGAGAAGTGTGTTTTGACCACATTTGTATTGATGTTAAATCCAGCCCATCACCCAGGGCTTACTGAATGTCTCTGGTCTTCCTCACCACCATTTTCTTCTTATTTTCATTTTCTCTTCACACATAACCCCAGCCAAAGCTGATAGGAGTCGTATCAAATTTCTGTCGGTTCCTCCTTGCCTACAGAGAAGCAATCCAGCTTCCTTAGTTTTATATTGAAGCCCCTTCCTGGACTGACAGGAAGCCTGTTTTGTTTTTGTTTTTTTGTTTGTTTGTTTTTGAGACAAGGTCTCTCTCTGTCACCCAGGCTGCAGTGCAGTGGTACAATCACAGCTCACTGCAGCCTCAACCTCCCAGGCTCAGGTGATCCTCCTGCCTCAGCCTCCTGAGTAGCTGAGACTGCAGGTGCGTGCCATTTCACTTGGCTAACTTAAAAAAAAGTATTTTGTAGAGAGGGGGTCTCACTCTGTTGCCCAGGCTGGTCTTGAACTCCTGGCCTCAGGCCATCCTCCCACCATCACCTCCCAAAATGTTGGTATTTCAGGCATGAGCCACTGTGTCTGGCCTTGTAGCCTGGTTTTGATCCTCATCCTCCTGGTGTCTACTCTCCCTTTCCTCTGCTCCTGCTTTTCCTTCCAGGCATCGTGTTGAGGTGCTCAGGGTAGATTCAGCAGCTGCATGGCCTTATGTGTCCAAGTGCTGTGAGCCTCAGTGTCTATACAAGAGGGTGATAGCAGCCCCTGCCTCACCATAGTCACTCAGCAGTGGGGATGGGGTAAGGTGTTGCTCTGGGCTCTGGTTAGGATGCGATGCTCAGGGGGCCACCTGGGGTAGGGGACACATGTATTCATGTTTTGGTGCTCAATGAGTAGAGTTTTCTGGTGAATTAGAGGCAGGCAGAATGCATTTGGATGGGGTAAGCCAGAGAATGTCACCAAAAGCATGAGACTTGGGTTTGGTCTTGAAAGGTGCACTGGATTCAAAGATGGGAGAAGGCTGCTCAGGTGGATGGAATTCTGCAGACAAAAGCTCAGAGGGTTGTAGAATTGAGAAGAGTGTGGCCAGAGTATAAGGTGTGCATTTACGGGATGGGTGAATAAGACTGGAATAGCACTTGGGAGAAGGCTGGAAGGCCTTGAGTGGCAGGCAGAAGCATCTGACTTGATCCTTGAGGGAGGCAACGAGGAGCTGTGAGGCATTTTGAGTAGGATGCCACCAGGGGGAAGTCTGGGTCTGCAGTAGTCACCTGGAGCAGGGAGGGAAGCAAGCTCTGATGAAATGCTCTGGCCACAGCTCCTGTGGCTGCCCGGGGAATGGGTGTGTGCAGACTGGCCTACATAAGACACTTCGCAGCTGTCCTGTTAGGCTGTTAGGGAGATTCCTTACTGAGTAATTGCTTCTCAACCAGGAGATACAAGGGAATACCTTAATGACCTAGAGATAGAAGATCTACCACATGAGGCCTGAACACAATAAGGGAAAATGGCGAGCTGACGGTGGAGGCTGTTCCAGATGATATGTCTAGGTTTGGGCGCACTCATTTCATGCTTCTGGGCGATCCCAGCAATCATGGGCTTTCT